>NC_133658.1:823347158-823663164 GCF_037893015.1 Macrotis lagotis | reverse complement strand
CCCTTATTCCAACATTAGTTGTGTGGTGTGTCTGAAAGCTTCTGGATTTTTTTCTGGAGCTGGTGTAGGGATGGTTTGCTCTGGGATGACCTTACTTAAGGGGCCCCTCTCTCAGTTATGACCTTCCTCCTCTCCCAGGGAGGAGGGGAGGAGGAGGTGGTATCCAAGAAATAGGAAGGGCCCAGTAGGAATTGAGGGGAGGATTGGATATGATTCAGTGAATTCCTGAGCCTGCTGCTCATACAGGTTCCTTGAGACTTTCCAGGGATTTCTTTACAAACCAGAAAAGGTTTCAATAGAAAGGACACTAACCCCACCCAGCCCCTTCCCTGTTTATTCAGTCTCATGACAGAGGCAGCAGAAAGAGCTTGGGAAGGACCTAGGTCAGCGGTTCCCAAACTTTTTGAGAATGAGAACCCCATTTTAAAATTTTTCCAAACATCATATGATGTTATTCTACTAATATCATTGAAAAATGTATAATGATAAAAATCTTCTATGAATTTAATACTTCATGTATTTCAGTGAGTTTTCACTTTTGTAGATTTGGGCATTCCTTTCAGAGGTACATATTACAACCCATCTTATCATTACAACCCTTCTTATCATTCATGGTTCTTATCTATGTTCTACCCTAAACCCACCATAGGGGAGGTGCATGCAACAAGCTTGGGGCTTTCTTCTAGGTCTCTTGTCTTTGGATACCAATTTGAGCAAGCAAGTTGACCATTTATTATCTATTATTCTCATTATATTACTAATTCATCTTTTCTAGTCACACATTTTTGGGATGATTTTGAAAAATTTTCTCCTTTCTATTTTTTAAATTTATTTACTTATTCTCATTTTGTACAAATAATGTTTTTTATGTATTAATAAAATATTCTTGTTTAAGAGTAAACAAAATATCCCCTCCCCCAAAAAATATAGACTCACTTGAGCGATAAAGTAAAGGGGAGAGAAAAAAATTAAAATTAAAATAAAAAATAATAGTAATAATTGTAGGTATGGCCAGGTGGCACAGTGCACAGAGCACCAGCCCTGGAGCCATGAGCACCTGAGCCCAAATCCAGCCCCACATACCCAACAATCACCCAGCTGTGTGACTCCATGCAAACCACCCCAACCCCACTGTCATGCAAAAACAAAAAAAGAAAAAGAAAAAAAGACCCAAAATAAAATAAAATAGTAATAATAGTAGGGATGGCCGGGTGGCAGACAGAGCACTGGCCCTTGAGCCAGGAGCACCCGAGTCCAAATCTGGCCTCAGACACCCAATGATCACCCTGCTATTGTGGCCCAAGGCAGGCCACCCAGCCCTATTTGCCCTGCATCCCCCCAAATAATAATAATAATAAAAAATGTGCTTCAGTCTGTGTTCCAACACCACCAGCTTTGTCACGGGTGGATCACATTCTTTATGATAAGTCCATCACAAAAGTCACTTCCATATTTTTTCCACCATTGCCATTGCTGATCGCAACTCCCTCCATTTGTACTTCTCTACTACCATGTACTATATTTTCTCTCTCCTTTCACTCTGACTCTGTTGTAGGGTAGATGAGTGGCGCAGCAGACAGATCCCTGGCCCTGGGGCCAAGAGGCCCTGAGCCCCACTACCACCCCTTAGACCCAGCATCCACCTGGCCCTGTGGTCCCAGACAGGCCTTCCAATCCCAGCCCCTTGCAAGAAGTATAAAGTAAACGTGTTATATCTGACCACTCTCCCCCCATGGCCCATCCTCTCCTTCATTCACATCCCCCCTGTCCCCCTTCTCTCCTTACTCCAGATGCCTATACCCCATTGAGTATATATGCTGTTTCCTCTCCTAGCCACCTCTGATGAGAACGAAGATTCCCTCATTCCCCCTTGCCTTCCCCCCTTCCATATCATTGCAATAGCTCATTGAAAAATCTTATAATCTTGGCCTATTCCCCCTCTCCTTTTTCATTCTCCCATTACATTTACCTTTTTTCTATTGACTCCATATTTTATCTTCAAATTCAGCTTTCTCCTGTGCTTCATCTATAAAAGCTCCCTCTACCCGCTCTATTGACTGAGAAGGTTCATATGAGTATTATCAGTGTCATTTTTCTATGCAGGAATACATGCTGTTCATCATCGTTAAGTCTCTCATATTTTCCCCTTCTCCTCCACTCTATGCTTCACCTGAGTTTTGTATCTGAAGATCAAACCTTCTGTTCAGCTCTGGCCATTCCAGCAGAAACATTTGAAATTCCCCTGGTTCATTGAAAGTCCATCTTTTTCCCTGGAAGAGGACATTCAGCCTTGCTGGGTAGTTGGTTCTCGGTTGCATTCCAAGCTCTTTTGCCTTCTGGATTATTATATTCCAATCCCTACGAGCTTTTAATGTAGTTGCTGCTAAGTCCTGTGAGATCCTGATGGCAGCTCCATGATAACTTGAACTGTGCCCTTCTGGCTGCTTGTAATATTTTCTCTTTGACTTGGGAGCTCTGGAACTTGGCTATAATATTCCTGGGGGTTGGTTTTTTGGGATCTCTTTCTTGGGGAGATCAGTGGATTCTCTCCATTTCTATTTTGCCCTCTGCTTCTAGGATATCAGGGCAATTTTCCTGTAGTAATTCTTTGAAAATGATGTCAAGACTGTTTTCCTGATCATGACTTTTAGGTATTCCAATAATTTTTAAATTATCTTTCCTAAATCTGTTTTCCATATCAGTTGTTTTTTCAATGAGATGTTTCACATTTTCTTCTAATTTTTCATTCTTTTGGTTTTGAAGTATTGAGTTCTGATTTCTCATAAAATCAGCAATCTCCCCAAGTTCCATTCTTTGTCTGAAGGATTTGTTTTCCTCAGAGAGCTTTCTTATCTCTTTTTCCATCTGACCAATTCTGATTTTTAAAGCATTATTCTCCTCAATGACTTTTTTTTGTTGTTGTTTGTTTTTTGTTTTTTAGGTTTTTTGCAAGGCAAATGGGTTAAATGGCTTGCCCAAGGCCACACAGCTAGGTAATTATTAAGTGTCTGAGACCGGATTTGAATCGGGTACCCCTGACTACAAGGCTGGTGCTTTATCCACTACACCACCTAGCCGCCCCTCCTCAACTTTTTGAACTGTTTTATCCATTTGACCTAAGCTGGTTTTTAGCATGCTATTTTCTTAAGCATTTTTTTGGATTTCCTTGGCTAAGCTGTTGACTTCATTTTCATGTTTTTTCCTGCATCTTTCTCATTTTTTTTCCCCAATTTTTCCTCTATCTCCCTCAATTGATTTTCAAAGTCTTTTTTGAGCTCTGTCATGGCCTGAACCCAATTTCTGTTTTTCTTGGAGTCTTTAGATGCAGGAGCTTGTGCTTCCTCATCTTCAGACTGAGTGCTTTGATCCTTCTTGGGATCATGGGTAAAGTATTTCTGAATGGTGTTCCTCTTTTTTCTCTGCTTACTCATTTTCCCAGCCTGAGCCTGGTTTTGGGGTGCTTCCTGAGCTTTTGGGACACCCCCACAAGGGTCTCAGTGTGTGAGGCTATGTCCTCCCTCCTGGTCTGTGAGTGACCATATGCACCCCCCTCTACCTTGGGGCCGAGGTGGGGGGGCCCTGCTGTTCTATGGGGGGGCCTAGACTGTGATCAGGATCTGAATGTGGTCAGAGCCCCAGAGTCCTGTTCCTGGGGTAGAGGACAGAACTCTGCAGTCTCTCTTCACTCCCCTCCCTAGGTTCAATGGGCTCATGCCCTGGGGGCTCCTGCTTACCGGCTCCGCCTGCTTCTGCATCTTTATCTGATCTTTTTTTTCTTATATCTATCCAAAGCAGAACAGGATATTTTCTTCACCTTCTACAGCCCCAACCCTTTCTTTTTTTCCCTTACTCTTATATCTGTCCAGAGCAGAACAGGATATTTTTCTCACCCTCTGCAGTCCTCAACTCTCCCTCCTCCAAACTTCTCACAGCTGCTTGCTGTGTGCCCTGAGGGCTGGGCTTCATGGTCTCTCTCTGGCAGAGGTCCCCCCTCCCCCGTTCCCCTAAATTGTGCCCGGTGCTCTCCAGGGTGAGCTCAGGAAACTCCCTGGCTGCTGTGAGCCACAGCTCCCAGCGCCCTGGGGCTGCCTCCGGGAGGCTGAAGTTCTTTTGCTCTGGTGGGCCACCCCTCTGGCAGGCCTCCCCTATAGCCCCGGGGAGCAGAGCCTTTCCACTCTTTTCCCAGTTACCTTGAGTTGGAGAACTGGTTCACTGGGTCCCTCTGTGGGTTCTGTTTCTCGAAAGTTTAGTTAGAGTCCTTAGTTTCTAAGTATGAAGAGAGAGTGCCTAAGAGACATCCTCTCTTGTCGCCATCTTGGGTCCACCCCCAAATTGTCTTTTATTTCTACCTTTAAGAGTACTAGATAGATAGGCCTCATAGCCATCTATTATTGCTCCTACATTATGCTTCACTTTTCTTTGCCACTTAGCTCCAAGAATTTGAAGCCAATTAAAACAATGAAGACCCCAGATCTCTTCTATTAATCTTTGTTTCATCCTGATTTTCAGTGCCACCTTGCTAGAAGTTTTGTTGCTGTTCATTTGTTTCAGTTTCTGAACCTTTGTGACCCCCATTTGTGGTTTTCTTGGCAAAAATACTGGAGTAAGGGGTGGCTAGATGGCACAGTGGATAAAGCACCAGCCCTGGAGTCAGGAGTACCTGGGTTCAAATCCGGCCTCAGACACTTAATAATTACCTAGCTGTGTGGCCTTAGGCAAGCCACTTAACCCCATTTGCCTTTCAAAAAAAAAACCTAAAAAAATACTGGAGTAGGTCTTTCCTTCTCTGTCTCATTTAGCAGATGAGGAAACTGAGGCAATCAAGATTAAGTGATTTATACAGGTAGATGAGTCTTCTAGGCCCAAAACACTCTACTTCAGTGCCACCTAGCTGATCTGCCAGAAGATAATCAATGCTTTCTTCTGACTTTTTTTTTTGACAACTTACTTCAAGTCAAAAGAGGGACATTCAAAGGAGAACAAAGAGAAGTTAGTTTTGATTTGTGTATCAGTGTTCCTCTTAAAAGCATATTGTGGGGGTGAAGGGAGGAAGAAACTTGGGTAGGTCTACACCCACTCTGTAGACAATGCCACATATATATGCATCTGGAACCACATCTGGAATATTTAAAATACTGCTTATCTCCACATGGTTTGTGATGATAGCTTGCAACTATAACTTACAGTACAACTTTGTGTGAAAGAGAATAGGTGTATAACAAAGGCTTATTAACTGATGGATAGCAAGGACTGGAAAGCAACATTTTCCTTGAAGTTTTTTAATAGACATAACCTATTAATCATAAGAACTAGATGAAAAAAAGTCTCTTGCAGTCTAAAACCAACTAATTTTAAGAAATCATGTAAACTTTAACAATTATGAAAAAGGAAAGATTCAGGTTAATGAATGAAGTTTCTGGGGAAAAAAATCAATGGATCTTTCTGCCCACTTTTTCTACCTCTAAGTGTCTATCCTCACAAAAAGGTCAGTGCTCAGTTGGACTGGTCCTTTTTTTTTTCTTTTTTGAAAGGCAAATGGGGTTAAGTGGCTTGCCCAAGGCCACACAGCTAAGGTAATTATCAAGTGTCTGAGGCCGGATTTGAACCCAGGTACTCCTGACTTCAGAGCCAGTGCACCACCTAGCTATCTCTGGACTGGTCCTTTAAGAGGTTAGGGAAGGAAGGAAAAAAACAGAGGTTGTAGGCAATAAGAGATTTTCAGATTTTGCATAGACTCCTTATCTGTTTTATTTTGTATATGGAAATAGTCTGTCTTGGGGGGGGGGGGGAAGAGTTGATTAAATTGAAAAAACATTAAAAAAAAGGAAAAGCAAATCAAAAAAAGGAAGATGGTCGATCCGGGAGACCATTTTGCTTCCTTGCTACTCCCCTCCTGGAAGAGTTGGAGTTGAACCTCCACTTCTTTTGTGTTTCTTATTTTCTCACAACTAATTCATGATTAAATTCATTTTTTTTCCAGTGGGGTAGGATATTGTGGAGAAAAGGAAAGGAAAGAAACATTAAGCACCTACTGTTTTCCAGGTACTTCTGTTTGTATATTATCTCATTAATGACCTTACAAAAATCCTGGGAAGTAGGAGATAATATTATTTCTATTTTACAGTTAAGGAAACTGAGGTAGATAAAGGTTGAAGGACATTCCCAGGGTCACACAGCTAGTTAGAGTCTGAGGTCACTTTTGAACCCAGGTTTTCCTGATTCCAGGTCTAGCATTCTTCACTGTTTTACTCTACCTGTAACAGAGCCTGAGTGATAGTAATGTTAGAAACCATTTGCTTTTCCTTTCAGTGACAAAAGCATTATTTAAGATATGTAGGGAAACTTTTTTTTCCAATAAACAGTATGGTTCCATTGACCCTGGGGACTGGTAGAATGCTTTTTTTGAACATTGAGACCAAAAAGCATTCCTGACTCCTATGAACTTCATTGGAAAGATTAGGTTGCCAAAATTAGGAAAATAAAAGTTAATTATTCTTCTGTATAGATTAGGTAACTTGAGAAAGAGGCAGATGAGATTTTAATCTTTAAATAATATCCCTTAATCACAGAAGACCTTTTAACAGATTTTTTTTGGATGAGGTTAAATGCTAATAGATATAGGCACTAGGAGTCTCCAGGTGGAAAGTGTGCCTTCTGACCTACACCTTGCTCTCAACAATGCCTTGAGTTCTGTAGAGATTAAAGCTTTAAAATCAGAAGTGGGAGTTAGAGTAGGTGGTCAAAAAATTCCTCTGACCTATACAATTACTCTTCCCATCCCCATACCACTTTCTGGGGAGGGGAGTGACTTCCATTAAGTCAAAAAATAGCTGAGTGAGAAGTGCAAACAGCAAGCCCACGAATAACTTCTATAATCCCTAATGAGGCCATGGTCTGATGAAGTGACAGAAAATCAGGTGTGGAATTCCATTTACTGGGAGACACTTACAGATGATTCTGATTTCCAAAGTAAATTGAATTAATTAAGGCCTCTGATGGGGATTTCTTTTGTCACTTTTTAGGTAGGTTAATATGAGGAATTCTGCCCCTCTTTCCCCCTAGTCTCATCTCTGTCTCTATCTCCTTTCTCTCTACTCTTCCTCTCTTCTCAGTCTTTATCTTCTCTATTTCTCTTTTCTTTTTTTCTTCTGTTTCTGTGTCTCTCCTCTTTCTCCTTTCTTCTCTGTCTCTGGTTGGTCTCTCTCTCTCTCTCTCTCTCTCTCTCTCTCTCTCTCTCTCTCTCTCTCTCTGTTTATCTCTCTCCTGTTTCTCCTCTCTCCTCTCTGTCTCTGTTTCTGTTTCTGACCTCTCTCCCATATTAGCTAGTGAGAGTGTGATGATATTTTTTCATGTGAGCATCTTTGGGGATGACTTCACACAGTGTGGATAATTAGGGTTGATGATTAGTCCATGATGAGGGTTTTAGTAAGATTGTAATGTGATATCTGGGAGAGGGGAGGAAGGGCCTTTCTCTGACAAGCAGCCTCTTCCTCACAGATGAGTTTATCAGTAAACAATCTGTGCTTCCTCTTTCAAGCCTGAGCAAATGCTTACTACTAACCACCCTCCTAAGCCTTTGGGTCCAGACCAAGGGACTATCGGATCAGAGTGACAGAGAGCAGGTCATTTGCCCAAGTCACTATGGCTTGGAAAGGGGGGCAGGGTGGGGCAAACATCCAAGGTTGCTAGATCCTGACCAGGGACCTTCATGGCTTCCTAGGAATAGTCCAGTTTCTCTTAGGGTGTTTGAGGAAGTAACCATTAGAGCAGGTGTGTCCAACCTCCTCTTGTGCTCCTGGATGGTGTGGGTTGCATTGTGTTCATGAATTCTGTTTTTGTGGGGAGATGTGGCCCAGAAGAGCTCAAAGGGTTGGACACTCTGCACTAAGGGAAGGAACACTGCTGGCTACTTGAGTCTCACTTGTAGTGACCAGTGGCTGACCAGGAGGAATCTATCATGGTCATAGTTAGAAGTTCTGCAGGGACACAAAATAAATAGCTTTTTGGTCTGGCTAGGTAGGCTAAATGGAAGATCTTAGAGATGCTAGATTAAGCAGTTTATGTGGGCTAAATTTTTTGAGAGAAATTTAGAGTTCCTTAAGAAAATAGCCGAATAAAGAGAGGAAAGGTAAACTTGGGTGGTGTGTTCTGGGGAAAGAGTTGGGGTAGGGCTAGGGAGGAACTAAGGAGTGGCTAACACATGGAGCAAGGCAGTGCTCCCTGAGCAGGTCCAGAGTGGTTAACACCCGTTCACAGTCATAATTTTAATTAATGCCCATTGTCTTAGTGAATTTATGTGCCTTAGCATCCCCTTCAAGGTGCCAGTCTAGGTGGCTTCTGTCTAGATAACAAGATACATGAGATGGGAGTTGGCATGAAATACGGGGTGCAGACCAGATGGCACCTTGTTAACAATCTGGTACTGTGTTAGTACAAGGCCAACACAGAAAGGAAGAAGATGTGCTGTTTTGACATGGTGTCTTGTTTAGTACAGGGCCAATACAGAAAGGAAAAAATAATTATAATATTTAACTGCATATTTCCTCTACTACAGTAGAGGAGATGGAGGCTGGAGTTTTGTTATACAGCCATTCCTGAGCTTGTTAGCTTGGTAGACCAGGTAGCCAAAGTCCTATGTCTGTAGAATGGTGGGGGTCCATGTAGTAGTTGAGAAAGAGTTCAGTATACTTTTACTATTTTTCATTAGGATTATTTGAATTTTTCCCTCATGTTGCTACAGTTTGGTGCATGGAGACCAGAAAGAGACCCTGTTTACTGTTTTTTATGTCTATCATTATATGAGTATTGTAACATCAACTAGGCCAGATGGGGCCATTGTGCCAGAGGAGGGGTCCAACTGGCTCAATAACATTTTTTATGAATTCACTGGATGGGGAGAGCCCAGAAGATAACATACATTCCATAAAAAAAAGGGTACTGATTCATGTTCTCCCACAAACTAAAAATGAAGCCCAGAGACTTTATTGGACTTCTTAGGTATTCCTTACCTGAATGTTTTGATGGCCCCTGTTTACTGAGCTACTTGTTGAATTCATTACTTTTTTGAGTGTGGGCTTGGAACGGATTTATAACCTTGGAAGAAATGAGGTGGGTTGTCCATTAATGTTTTCCCTTGGCCCTATTGGAGCCTATGTTCTGGAGGTCTCTGTTCAAAAAGACCAGGCTAAAAATCTTTGGCATGTGACTCGGGGGGGGGGGGGGGGGGGGGAGTCAGGACCAAATAGCTATTGGTTTTTGGGTGCTGAAAGTTCCCTAAAGTGTCTCTTGTTATGCCATGTGGGAGAAACAGTGATGTGCATGGTACTGGGGCCTGTTTTTTTTTTTTTTTAAGGGTTTTTTTTTTTTTGCAAGGCAAATGGAGTTAAGTGGCTTGCCCAAGACCACACAGCTAGGTAATTATTGTCTAAGGTCAAATTTGAACTCAGGTCCTCCTGACTCCAGGGCTGGTGCTCTATTCACCATGCCACCTAGCCACCCCTACTGGGTTCTTGTTGATACTCAATGATGTAGGGTCAGTTGTGAGATGAGTTGGATAATTCAAAACAGGTCCTCTAATGAGATGGGAAGGGGACAGGCTTTCACTGTTCAATGGAAATGGTGCATTAAAGGGGAACACTCAGCTGGGCTCCTAGGGTGTGAATGCCCTTTATGAGAAGACTGGGACATTACAGGAAGGGGAGATCTCCTATCCCAGATGAAATGTTTCACCTCTTCCAGTCCAGCATGCCACCCACTGCCTATGAAGATGTAGCTGTTGAGACGTGTTCTTAGGCTTCTTTCACTGCAAGTCATGAGAAAGTTCTGTGGAACTGGATCCCAGGAGCCACTAATCTGGTAACCGGGGACCCCTTATGGGGGGGGATGTCCTGCAAGACCTCCCATTGGGACAAGTTACATGATGAGGGAAGGGCAGACAACATTTTTATTTATACCGATTCCTGGGCAATGGTTATAGGTTTGAGTGGTCTGGGACCTGGAGGGAACAATTCAATAATAAGAATTTTTCTGCTGCCTCTACCCTGTGATCAATTGTAGGGTTCCCAGCTGTGGCCCCACAGCTACAATGGGGAAGGGAATCTTCTGTGCTTTTCTATATCAGTGTCTCTCAGGTCCTGGTCCTTCTTCCAGACCAGTCCCTGCAGTTTTTACCTGAGGAAGCAACCCTGTGGAGAAGGATCCTGCCAGCCAAGCCCACCTACTGACTCCAGGGAGTGGGCAAGGCAGCCTAGCAATGAGATAGCTGAGGGAGAGCTAGCAGGCAGCTTGTCAGCAATTCCAATCACCACACACTGCTCCTCAGGTACTGATGGAGACAGCCCAAGAGCCCTTCGGGAGGCAGTAATCTTTCCTTGTTCCATCTCCATCCCACCCAGACTGCCTGTCTGCTTCTGCCCCAGGCCCTGTGGCCCTTATGGACCCCCCCCCACCCAGCACTGGGGCCTAACTATTGCTTCTGCAGGTGTGAGAGCCTGGCTCCTATGACTCTGAATGGCTCAGAGAAGAAAGCCCTTGTCATCATCAGAAAGCCCACCACCACCAATAGTGAGGATTTATCAGTGGGAGAGTCACTGCCATCTGCTTTGCTGTAGACCAAAGACTTCCATGTGTGTTGTCTCCCCACCAAAACATGACCTCCTTGAGGACTTTTCTATATGTATATAGCTCCAGCTGGGTTCCTAGTAAGGATTTGATACTTTTTCCTTTTCTCACCCATAGTAGTGTCCATAAGGGGTGACCATTTTTGTGTCTGTTGTGGATCCTTTTAGACCTCCCTCTCTCTCAGAACAATGTTTGCTGCATACATTATCACTTAAGTAAAAATCAAATTTCAATGAGGTTGATGAAAATTAAGATGTAATTTTTTCATAACTGATTTTCCAGAGTCCCTAAAATCTTTTCAAAGATCCCTTGAGGGGGGATAGTCTGTGGACCGAAATTAAGAAACCTGCTCTACATACTAATCTCAAGCATCTTCCTTAGAAAGATTATAGTCATAGATATAGGAGAGACCTTAAAGATCATCAAACCTCCCTCACCGTTTTACATATGAGGCTTAAGTATATCAAGTCACTTGTCTGAAGTCATAGTGGCACTAAGTGGCAGTGGCAGAATTGGAACCCAGGGCCTGACTCTAAACCTGTTGGTTAGTATAATGTGATTCCATGTGGTTCCTGATCCACTTTTGCAGACTAACAAATTGACCTTGTTCTCTATCAGAGAAATTTGCTAGAAATTTGCCCTCACTAACAATGATTCCTACTCAAGGTATGGGTTGTCAGGTCAGCTACTGGAAAAAAAAAAGCTGAACCCAACAAAAAAACCAAACTAATATCAAGGCCCTTAAAGGACATATTCTTCTTTCCTAGGGTTCCCCTTGTACAATTTATTTCCTCTAATCAGGGTACCCTTTTTTTCTGTGAAGAACAATCAGAATTGGATTTGTTGGGTTTTTCATATTTCATATCATCCTCATGCAGTTGGCGTCATGAATCATTGGAATACTTTGAAAGCAACAGCTTTGTTATGACATCCCTGAGCATCTGGACTGAAGTTCCTACTTCCCAGGATTCTCTATGTGATAAATCAGCAGTATCTTCCTAAGATCCCACTATTAATTAGGAGGAATCTCTTGATCTGAACAGATGACTAAGGGAGATAGTCCCAGCTATTCCTTAGGAGGCCTTCTTCATTGTCCTTTCTCTGTGCAGGGTTACCTGGATTCCCTAGGTTCCCATCCTCTCCAAGGAGTCTATATACCCAGAGAAAGTTTTTTTTTTTAAGATAGTAAGTTTCTTTCCTCCTAGAATGATTAGAAAACTCCTTCCCAGAAAGAGTTTGGGGGACCAAAGGGTGGAATTATTATGAGGGATTTTACTTTCAATTATATTGGGGAGATGAACTGTCTTTTTACAACAATAATGAGAGTGAGTTTATTTTGATAAAAAGGTCCCTTAAGCTTATCTGAATGAATGTGGAAAAAAGCATTGTTCTAAGCAAGGACACTCCCTATTACCTAGCCATAATCTTGAGCACTTGAATATGTTCCCCATCCAAAAGTGACCAAAATTTGGTATGATGGGAGGGGGGAGGGTTTGGCTGATATGCTGCCATCATTGGCAGCATATCAGTTTAGAGATATCAGGTTAGATCCCGAGGTGGATAGATTTAATATTTGTAACCTCTTAATCACTTAATTCAAATGTTCCAGACCCAGACAGGGACCAGGAACACTAGGTCTATTATTTTATTCAGTGCACCTGATGGTTTTTCTCCTGCCATCCTGACTTTTTTTTCTTTTATTAAAGATTTTATTTGAGTTTTACAATTTTTCCCTCCCCCACCCCCACCCCCACCCCCCACAGAAAGCAATTTACATGACTTTTTTTTCAAATCCAGAAGACTTTTTTTGTGAACTGCCTTTGGCTTTATTCTTTAACTGTCTTAAGATTTTTGTGTTATTGTTCTGTGTTCTTAATTGTGTCTTAAATTCCCCCTGCTTATGTTAGAGTTGATTTAGGATTATTTTAGTGGTAAACTTTTTTTTTTTTGCAAGGTAATGGGGTTAAGTGTCTTGCCCAAGGCCACACAGCTAGGTGATTATTAAGTGTGGCTAGGTGATTATTAAGTGTCTGAGACCTGATTTGAACCTAGGTACTCCTGACTCCAGGGCTGGTGCTCTATCCACTGTGCCACCTAGCTGCCCCAGTGGGAAACATTCTAAAAGAATTTTAGGGACTTTACCAACCAAGGGGTTCAATATAGTAGAATCAATCAACTCTTATTTTATGCAGGCTGGGCTAGATTTTTAAGAGGGCAGGGAGACCATTTTGTTTTCCTGCAGTATAAAGGATCAGCCCAAAGGGATTTAGGGTTAAAACCTTCACAGTACTAATCTACTTTATCATTCTATTAAAATGAATGTTTCAATATAAAACTGAAAAGCAGTACTGTAATGTTAAGGTTGATCTTAATCACAATTAAAAGCTGTTCTATCAAAAATAATGACAATGATAATGATAATACCAGGCATTTACATAGAACTTTAAAGTTTACAAAATGCTTTATACAAATAGGATCTCATTTTATCTTCACAATAAATCTGGAAAGTAGGCACTATTATTATCAACCCCATTTTACAGTTGAGAGAACTAAAGGGGACAGAGTAACTTGCCTAGGATCATCCAACTGCTAAGTGTCTGAAGCAGGATTTGAACTCCTCCTATGTTCCTGACTAGAGGGCCCTATTATCAAATATGTGACCTAATTGCCTCTGGCAGCATAGATAAGAATTCAAACCTATTCTCTTCTTTGTCTTAATTTCTGAGACAAATGATCTTTTTTCAAAGGAAACACAATATCATTTACTATGCAATCATATATCTCTGCTTGCATAAGTTCAAGATAAATATCAAATTTAGAAATGGCCCAAGGTAAGGGGGGCTAGGATAGCAGTGGATAGAGCATCGGCCCTGGAGTCAGGAGTACCTGGGTTCAAATCTAGCCTCAGACACTTAATATAATTACCTAGCTGTTGTGGCCTCGGGCAAGCCACTTAACCTCATTGCCTTGCAAAAAAAAAAAAAAAAAAACCAAAACCTAAAAAAAAAAAAAAAAGAAAGAAATGGCCCAAGGTAAAAAAATCTTCAATTCAAATTTTATGATTAGGTCTTAAAAATAAGGTGACTTCATATTCTCAAATGACAGCAGAACCCAGGTTAATAGTTTCAGTAAAGTTTAGAAATTAAAAATTCTAATTCTTAGAATTAGATATTCTCATTCATATAATAAAAATGCTTATCACTTTATCTAAATATTACATATATGCACATACCCACACATTTATGGAACACCACATAGAACAATATGAAGTCTCAATAACTTTTATTTTTAAAGGAGCTAGTATAGAAAATAGCAACATACACTTTTAAATGTACATTCTTTAATCCATATGAACAAAAAAAAATATCAAGCTATCAATAAGCGATACCTGCTGGCCTTTTTTTTTTTTACAATGTACAGGTCTTAAGTTCGTAAATTCTTAGCATTAATTCTAATGTAAATATAGCAAAAGTATATATGTAAGTCTTTGATTTACAAGGTAAAATGGTCTTCATGAAATACATGTAAAAATGAGGGAATCAGGTATATACTAATGCTTTTTTAAGTATATCAGGAAAATGGTCAAATATAACACAAAAATTTAAAATTTAACTGACCATGAATTAAAATTTCATTTACTAACAAATTAGGGTAAGTGAATTAAAAAAAAAGGCTCAGGGCATAGATACTGACTAAAAGTGATTTCTGTCAAAGCTAGATGAAGTAAACCTTAAATATCACCTATTTTTAATTCTCTTCTTTCTAAATAAGTTACCCACACAACAAATTGTAAATACACCTTTGGGTGCTCCAAAAAGCACTTTTCCCACAAACTGAAGATACTTTGATTGGAGCAGCTGCATAAAGTTCACCTCTATACATGAATGTCTAACCCTCAAGAAAGCTATTCTCAAGAACATTTGTTTAGTTGTAATTTTAGGATAAAGATGTGTTTTGTAAAATGCAAGGGAGTATTAGGCTATGCTGGTTTACAAAAAAAGAGTAGCTGTCTTAAAAGATGATGAAAATCTAAAGCATGGATGAAGTTTAATAGTCATTCTAGAGAATACTAAAGCCTTCCTTATTTGAAACTCCATGGAAGAACAATTATCATACTTTGTTTAGTCAGCTCTCTCTCAAAACCATAAAGGTAGAGCTTCCTGTGGCTAACAATGTCATCAGCATCTGTAGTACACTTCATTTCTGTCTTCATTCTTTAGAATCCAGAGTAAGATTAAAAGTGCACATGGACTATATTTGATTTGGGGCACAGTACAACACATGGCCCTTTTCAAATACTGAGACCAATACTTTATATATTCAGATATTTGGTTCGTATAAAACTCAGTAATGTTGTCATGATGTTTGATTTCAAACATTAAGTACAATGGAGGAGAGAAGCAAGAAGAAATGTTTCCCAGCACTGAGGTCTGGAACCTGTATCAGTAGTACGGCAGTATTAGGACTTTAAACTTTGCTTTCTGCTTGTACTCAGGTTACAAGATTTGCAAAATAAACAAACAGTGAATCAGATTCCAAGAGTAAAATAAAATCTAATATATAGAAAAATTAGTATTTTTTCAAGTAAGTTCTCTAATTTCCAATCTCTATTTTGGCTGAGGAGTTCAGGATAACAAAAATGGCTGGATAATCAAGCAATTTGTATTTGGAAGGTGGGAAAACCTGCCCAAGTGTGCTAACATTAAATTAACAAATATATAAATTAATAAAAGTGGCATACATCATACACATGCTACATCATAAGGCATAATATTCAGAAGGATAATAATAGGTGTGTCTGCATTGTCTTTATACCCAATCTGCAAAGCACAACATTTTCTTCATACTTTAGAAACTGAAAACAATCTTCTGCAACTTTCAGGTGGCCATATTTGCATGACACTACATCTTTTACAAAAGGCATTGTATGTATTATGACAACATGGTAAACAACTCAGGGGTTTCACACAAAATGCATGACCCTAAAAGAACCCCCCTCAGCTGAAAATTATATTTATATCCTGTATAATAGTAAATAGAAAACCAGACAAAGTGTGCTGAACGAAGATGAGGTGTACACAGTGCTAAGTGGGGGACTGAGAAGATTTTCACTTTTCCTCCTTGCTTGAGGTATCCATGCTATCGTTCATTTTCTGCTTTTGCATTCTTGTTCGAGTAGATGCTAGGAAAAAAACACAACAAAAAACCATTAAGAATGTGAACAGTTAGTCTGTTCAACAGGGAAGACAGATCAGGGGACCAAACCCAACACAGGACAAAAGACTAAAGGTTTTGTTCTGTAAATTCCTGGTTTCATACTTCTAGAGCCAACTATGACTCATAGATGAATCCTGGAAAGCTTCCTGAGACCTGTCAAGGTCAGTCACGTAGCTTGTAGGAGTTAGAAGTGGGCTTTGAATCCAAGTTCTTCCTGATTCTGAGCCTTACTTGGATGGTGAGCTCTAACCACTTACATCACAGCTGTCTTGAAGGAAGTAGATGCAGAAGTAAAGAGACTTAAAAAATAACCACCCTGTGTTTATCACACAGGGAGGCAGTACTAGAATTGAGAATGTGTTATTGTCTCAAAGTATTACCCTATCTAAAGTCTGAAGTGTAATAAAGCCAATAGAGAATGCTGAAAACCCAGAACAAATTATTCTTTTAAAAATTGTTTTTTAAATTTTTATTTAAGGCAATAGGGTTAAGTGACTTGCCCAAAGTCACACAGTTAAGACAATTATTAAGTGTCTGAGTCTGGATTTGAATTTGGGTCCTCCTGATTCCAGGGCCGGCTGGTGCTCCACCCACTGCACCACCTAGCTACTCCCCGCCCCCCCCCCCAATTACTCTTTTCGTGTGTGTGTGTGTACTATCTTCTCCTATGAACTGATCCTCTAAAGCTCATGTCATAAACCACAGCTCCCAGCTTCCTGAAATTACCCCTGAGCAGTGTGCATTTCTCAAGCTGGTCCTGACTCATTGATCTTACAAAGTCATGACTAGCAGTTCTTTGGAGATAAAACAACTTTTCCAGTATAACAAGGATAGCTATCAATTCACAAAGAGGAATTGAAACAGTAAAATCAAGGAATTGAAACAGTAAAAGAAAAAAGCTGAAAATATCAACATTTACTTAAGACTTCTTATTAGCTGTCTGATATTAGTTTGTTTCAGTTCCTTTGGTAAAATAAGTAAAGTGGATTAGCCTCTGTTTAGTGAAGGTCTTTTTCTCCCTGGGGCCTCAGCATCTTGTAGCCTTTTTAAGGACTCACAGGGTTTGAGAAATTGGAAGAGACACAGGAGTTTCTGATCCTTGGGGGTTAAGCTTGCCTCTTGGGTAGAATTATTCAGCTGCTTAGTTAAGACTCAGAGCACAAAGCCCTTGGACACTGTCCTAAAGAGAGAAGCTTGTACTCATCTCTAAATGGGTCACCAGGAAATGAATTCACTATAGCAACTAGTTCTACTTGCAGAACACATAGAGACATTCACAGAGTACTGTTTGTGTTCAACTGCAAGAGAGTAACTTCCAAAATTCATCACATGTTGGTAAATCATATATTTACTTAATGGCCTCATATCTATTTTACTGTTTTTTTTTTTAAAAACCAGACTACTACTTGAGGGCAGCTGGGGAGGGCATGGGGGTTAGGCACAATACACAGAGTGCCTGGCCTGAAGTCAGGAAGACTCATTTTTTCTAAGTTCAAATTGACCCTAGGCAAATCACTTAACCTACTTTGCCTCAGTTTCCTCGTGTAAAATAAACTGGAGAAGGAAATGGAAAACCATTCCTGTATTTATGCCAAAAAAACTTCAAATGAGATCACAAAGAGTCAGGCATGATTTAAAAACAATTGATCAACAACATTTGAGAGTTAAAATTCTTATAATGTGAGTCAATGCAAAATAACAAAGAAAAATAATAGTGAATCATTTGCAAAATTTTATTCCATAAAATAATGGAAAGAATGCTTTAAAATTGCTATATTCCAATTCAATGTCTTAAAAAGTCCACATTTTTGTGGGTAGTAAAGAAGTTTAAAACTAATTTATATGATAAATGAATTTTAAAACTTAAATGATTTTAATATCTATTCTTTCAAGGGCAATTTCACCCTGCAATTATTAAGATAATAGATGACAGTTGAATGAATTAGGAATCAATAAATCTTTAAATTTTAAATACTTTTCCATCCACATGCAAGCTATAACCAATCTAAAAATTAGTTAAAAATAGATATACATAATAAGGATGGTCATATGTTAGTTTTATGCGACTACAACATATATATAATATATATTATAAATCATATATATATATGTGCACACACACACCCCAAACATCTTGCAACACTCTTAGAGGCTTCTCAATATAGTTATTACTTTAGTTTGCAATCAGATAATAGCATTATAATAGCTATTATTTAATATACTATTTCTCTCATAAACTGTATATAAAAGTTATAGACACTATTTATAATATCTCAACTTGCCAAAGCTCTTTCATTATTAATTTCATTTAATCCTACAATTCTATAAAATAAGAGTAGGGCTATTTTCCCATTAGAAAGATGAGGAAACTGAGGTTCAGAAAAGATAATTGCCTTTAAACTAAAACTAGTTAATAACACAGCCTAGAAGGCAGGCTCTCCTGATTCTGAGCTTCTGTAGCAGACAGAATACGGAAATGTAATTTTAATAGAAAAGCACGTACCTTCCATTACTTTGTTAATTTTCTTGTACAAAAACCTTTTAGAAAAAGCTTAAAAGGGGCTAGTTTCGGAAAAAGGGAGGATGATTTCTTGGAAATGACATATATATGTCATATGTATAAAGTGAGCAAAACCAGGAAAATAATTAATACATTAACAATATTATAAAGATAAACTAATCTGAAAGATTTAGGAATTCTGGTCATTCCAATGACTAATAGAATTTTAGAGGATTCATGATGAAACATGCAACTCACATCCTGACAGAAAACAGGTTTCAAAGTACAACTTGAAACATAATTTTTTTTGCACAAAACCAATGAAGAAAATTGTTTTCCTTGATTGTATATGTTTGTAATAAGAGTTTTACTTTTCTCTACTCAATGGGATGGAAAGGAGGTGAGAGAGAGAGGGGCAGAGGATTTTCATTAAATGAAAAAAATTTAATTAAAAAAGTTCAGAGAATACCTTTTCTCCAGTAGTGAGTAGTATCTCACTTTTCAGAAGATATACTTCTGTTAAGTTGTGTAAAAGTAAACTTTTAATAAATTGGATATAATTTTATGTATTAAAGGGTGAAGTCCCTTGTATGATGAATTTCATAGTGAACATTTTCATAAAGAGAAGGTCCTTTTACAATTTGGGTTGTCTGGAACTCTCCTATGCTACTATCATATGTACATGTCAAATATCCCTTGATTACAGTAGATTATAAACTCCTTAAGGACAATCAAAGTATCAATTTTTCCAAATCTCTGTATCCCCTAAACCTAGCACAGTAGGTGCTTAAGAGATGCTTGCTAAAGGACCCTTTAATTTTTCTTTTTATATGTGTTAATTTCCACAAGTCAGGTTTTTTCTATACTTATTTGTATCTCAATTTCTAAAATTAATGTATAGTCATATCTCTTTAAAAATCTACAAAGAAAGTATATTACATATACTTACTCATTTCTGCAAGTTTCTGTTGAAATTTGGATTCCCCAGGAAGATGTTTGCTGCAGGAAAAAAAAAAGGAAAATGTTTTCTGCCTGAGTAATAAAGTATTATTGCATGCATATGTATATACATTTGTAATAGATCACTTTCTAATGATAGAAAGTATTTTTAAAATCATAAACTCATTTGATCTTTGCAATAACCCTGTGGTACTGGGAATACTTGTATTGCTATTTTATAGCTGCAGAAACTGAGGATTCAGAGATAGGAAATTTCTAGACTTTTTATTCCTACTTCTGAACTATCACACTCCATTATTGATAGTTTTAAGCATTTACTGGTTACTCATTCAGTTTCTCAAAAGTAAATGGTTTTATTGTTTAATGGTAATGAACTGTTCAAAATTGCAATAGCATCATAATAGCTATTATTTAATATCTTATTTCTCTCCAAAGCTGTGTAAAAGTGATGGCACTATAATATTTCAACTTTTCAAAGCTCCTTTAGTTTTAATTTCATTTAATCCTACAACAATTCTTTAAAATAAGGGGAGGGCTATTTTCCCATTAGACAGAAGAGGAAACTGAGGCACAGAAAATATAAGTGCTTTTAAACTAAAACTAGTTAATAGCTGATTCTGAGCCCCTGTAGCAGACATTTGGAACGCAGCAATGTAATTTTTTTTAAAGTTTTTGCAAGGTAATGGGGTTAAGTGGCTTGCCCAAGGCCACACAGCTAGGTAATTATTAAGTGTCTGAGGCTGTATTTGAATTCAGGTACTCCTGACTCCAGGGCCAGTGCTCTATCTACTGTGCCACCTAGCCACCCCTGCAATGTAATTTTAATAGAAAAACACATACCTTCCATCTGCTTCATCTGGTCCTTCAATATCAAAGCGTAGTTTTTTAAGTGGTTTAGGAGGGTTGCTTCCTTCAGCACTTCTCTTGAGCAAACGGTCACTGCTACATACCATCTGGTTTATTTTCTGAAATTTCTCAGAAGTCTAGAAATTACAAAATTTCTAAGAGGTTTTTAAAATTTAAAAAAACCAAAGGAATCTTGACTTTTTTTAGCACTTAATCAAGGCAACAAAATTATACCTGTAGCAAAGCATGAAATAAGTTCATCTGTTCAGCTTGAAAAAATAATCAGAAAATATCTAAATATTTCAATTAATTGGTATTTTGCCAATTGATAAGTGTGATGAGCCTATCAAAGTTAGGGCATATATTACATGTAATTGTACTTCATACCCTTTTATTTCTTATCTTTACTTTAGCTTCACAAGTTTTAAACACTTCCCAGAGATTCTCTGACTCTGTACTTTTTTTTTGGAATCTTTCTTCATGGTTGGCCTGAAAAACGACATAAGTTCCTAACCTGATGAAGTGTGGTATAGACTTAAACTTGAGAAATTGTAACTCCATCTCTCTCTCTCTAGTCTTAAGTATAGGCCATAAAGTAGACTTTACTATCATCATAAATTTGACATCATATTTATTAAGCTCCTACTCTGTACTGTGCTAAAAAGTTGGGTATATGAAACTACAAACTGATAGCTCTAATGGCTTCTTTGCAATCTTCTTCCTTCTTTGACCTCTTTAAGACATCTGACACTAGTCAGTAATCTTATGGAAGTAGAATTAACTGACTGGTTGCGAAAGTTGAGGGAGTGTGAGTCATTAAAGCTGATTCAGCCTAGGAACCTGGCTGACTGGAAGGATAGTGATGCTCTCAACCAAAAGAGAGAAGTTTGGAGGAGGGAGAGTTGAGGACTGCAGAGGGTGAGAAAAATACCCTGTTCTGCTCTGGACAGATATAAGAGTAAGGGAAAAAAAGATCGGGTTGGGGCTGTAGAAGGTGAGGAAAATATCCTGTTCTGCTTTGGATAGATATAAGAAAAAAAAGATCAGATAAAGATGCAGAATAGTTCTACACATATGCATTTATTGTCTGAATTAATATCTCTTAAACACCTCTCATACATCATGCTGGGTAAACCAGGGGCAAATATAAAAATAAATACACAGTCAACTGCCTTCTTTTTCTTCCAAGGAAAGTCTAAGCTATTTGATGGATCAAACCCTGTCACAGATTTCAGTAATTCCACATTGTTTATGTTGATTATAATGATCATGCTAGGTTCAGGGGATACAGAGATTTGGAAAATTGATACTTGGCTCATCCTTAAGGAGTTTATAATCTACTGGAAGGTAAGTGAAACCCCATCAGATAAAAAAAAATTGAATAATATCCCTAAGGCCAAGGATTTTCCTTGAATCTGTCTGTCAAAAAAGTATTGTAGACTTATTAGATGGATGGGCCACTGTGTTATGCTCTCAATTATTTTTAACAATCATTTAAACATTTTTTAAAATTTCCAAATTCTCTCTAGTCTTCCCTTCCCTCACTCACTGAAAAGGAAAATAATATAACAATTATACATGTGAAACCAGACAAGATTTTTCCATACTAGTCACATTATCAAAAAAAAAATAAAAAGCAAGAAACAAAAAGAAAGGAAAAATATGCTTTAATTTTAATTCAGTGGCATCAGTTTTCTCTCTGAAGGTGAATAGCATTTTTTTTTATTAGAAATCTTTCAGAACTGTCTTGGATTACTATCTTGATCAGAGTAGTTAAATTTTTCACAATTGGTCATTGTTTCAGTATTACTTTACTATATACACTGTTTTCCTGGTTCTGTTCACTTTGCATCAGTTCATTTAAGCCTTTCCAGGTTTTTTGAAATCATCCTGCTTGTCATTTCTTAGAGCACAGTAGTAATACCATAGCAATCATATAATACAATTAGTTCAATCATTTCCTAATTAATGAGTATCCCCTCAATTTCCAATTCTTTGCCATCACAGAAAGAATTGATATAAATATTTTTGTACAAATACGTCCTTTCCCCTTTTCTTTGATGTTTTTGGAATACAGATCTAGTTAGTGGTATTATTGAATGAAAAGGTATGCATAGTTTAGTAGTACTTTGGATATACTTCCAAATTGCTCTACAAAATGATTGAATCAATCCATAACTCCACCATCAGTACACATCAGTGTTTCTACTTTTCCACATCCCCTCCAGCATTTATTCTTTTCATTTTCTGCCATATTAGCCAATCTGATAGATATGAGATAGCAGTACCTCAGAGCAGTTTTAATTTGCATTTCTCTAATTAGTAGTGATCTAGAGCATCTTTTGTGACTATTCATTGCTTTGATTTCTTCTTCTGAAAACTGTCTGTTCATATTCTTTAACCATTAATCAATTGGGGAATAGCTCTTATTTTTATAAATTTGTCTCCATTCCCTACATATTTGAAAAATGAGGCCTTTATCAGAGAAAATTGCTATAAATCTTCTCCTTCCCATGTCATCCTCAGCTTCCTGCTTTCCTTCTAATTTTGACTTCATTAATTTTATTTGTGCAAAAACTATTTAATTTCATATAATCAAAATTATTCTTCCCTCAGGCTTTATCTTTTTTTTATTATAAACTCTTATCTATAGATCTTAGAGGTAAACTTTTCCATGCTCCTCTAATTTGCTTAGATATCAATCCTTTTGTCTAAATCATGAACCAGTTTGACCTTATCTTGTTGATATGTGTGAGATGTTGGCTTATGACTAGTTTTTGCCAAATTCTTTAGTTTTCCCAGTGATTTTTTCAAAAATAAAAAATTAATTTTGTATTTCAATTTGCATCTCAAATTCTTTCCTCCAAAGCTCAGGTCTTTGTTTTCAATCAAACACTAGATTACTAAGGGCATTTAGTACTATGTATTATGTACCTAATCTATTCCACTGATCCAGTAGGTTTTTTTCATTTTTTCATATTTTAAGGCAGTGGAATTAAGTGACTTGCCCAAGGTCACACTGCTAGGTGATTATTAAGTGTCTGAGGCCAGATTTAAACTCAGGTCCACCTGACTCCAGGGCTGGTGCTCTATCTACTGTACCACCCAGCTGCCCCTGATCCAGCAGTTTTGATGATTATCACTTATAATTTAGAATCTGGTATTGCTAGGTCACCTTCCTTTACCCTTCCTCCCTACCCTGTTCTTTTGATATTCTTTACCTTTTGTTCTTCCAGATGACTTTAGTTATTATTTCTTCTAGCTCTATAAAGTAATTTAATCTGGTATGGTACTGAATAAGTAAATGTGATTTGATTAATTTAGGTGGAATAGAATCATCATTTTTACCATGTTACTCAACTTACTCTCGAGCAATGAATATTTCTCTAATTGTTTAGATCTGTCTTTATTTGTGTGAAAAGTGTTCTGAAATTATGTTCAAATAGTTCCTGGGTTTGTTTTGGCAGGAAGACTACTAAGTACTTTATATTGCCTGCATTTATTTTAAATGAAATTTCTATATCTCTGAAGACTCAAATGTGGTCTCAGATGTACACCAGTTGTATGACTCAGAGCAAGTCATTTAATCCTATTTGCCTCAGTTATTCATCTGTAAAATATGAAGAAAATGGAAAACACTCTAGTGCCTTTGCCAAGAAAACCTCCAAGTAGGGTCATGATGAGTCTGACAAGACTGAAAGAACTGAACAATATAGCTTAACTATCTCCCTATCACTGCAGTGGCAGCAGTCTTAGACAATTGTTCTTTTTATCTCTTTCCCCTGATTTGTCCTATCTATTTTAACTATTCAGATATCTGTTAGTACTAAATACAGACTATCTGATAAACTCAAATTGCCTCAATAGTAATTTAACTCTTCATAAAGGAGTGAAAACTCCAATGGGAAATTTTATTCTGAACCTGATTCTGAGGAATGCTTGGTGAAGTGAAGAAACCCTATTAAGAAAATCAGGATTCTTCAAGCTTAAAGCAAATAAAAACAATGTGGAATGTCTTAGGAGTGGGGATTTCAAAAAGTTCAAATATAGAAATGATACTATACCATTGCTTGAGATTCTAAAAAGGAAATAAACTTAAGAGGTATCTCAAGAACAAAATTCTAGGAACAATCCTAACTGATCCCTTGGTAGAGTTTCTTTCTTTCCTATATATTATATTCTAATCATTGATCTCATCCTATTCCCATCTTCTGATAGGAATTCATGATAAGTCTCTACCTCCTTAAAATTTTCTCTTCAAACAGAATAAATGAGGGTGGTGAGGAATAGGATGGAGGGAAATACAGTTAGCAATAGCAACTGTGGGAAAAAATATTGAAGCAACTTCTCTGATAGGTTTATGATAAAGAATGGGATTCATCCCAAAGTCAGTTGTTGGTATCTGAATGCAGATTAAAGCACACTTTTCCCCTCTCTCACTTTATTTTTCTCGAGATTTCCCTATCTTTGTGGGAGTGGGGGGGGAATTATATTTACTTTTACAACAAGACTATTACAGTAATGTGAAAAAAATTAATAAAAAAACAAAATAAAAAACTTTTTCTTCCTTCAAGGACCAACTCAGACATTGGCTCCTTCATAGTCTTCCCCTCTTCAAATTTTCATAGTCTTTTATCTCCATTTTCCCATTACACTCATATTTTACCTTATATCACATGTATAAATACAATTTCTTTTCTCTATTAAAATTACAAATTCTTTGAGGTCAGGAACTATTTTTATCTAGAGTGGGGAAGCACCTAGATTTATTGAATTTCGAGTCCTGCCCTTCTATCATCTGTCACCAGATAGACCACAGAATCTGACCCAAAGTAAGTAGGATCTTAATAAACATTTTAAATAAATATTATTAAAGGAAAAGGGGAAGACAGAGCTAAAGAGACTGATATGATTCAACTAGGAGCTCAATGTTGAATTGATACAAGATGTGCAAATGAAGGGGAAACTAAGGAACCAAAGAAAATTGATAAATTAATCCATGTAACCCTAGAAAATGTTCTGTAACTGAGTGTGGCAGAGATCCAGCCTTGGCTCTATTCTGTTCAACATTTTTAAAAATATATAACATAAGTTATAATAATAGGCTATAACGAATATATAATATTAACATGAGTGGGAAAATCCTCTAACAATAATGTCCAATATGGACTGAGGTTTTTGATAATGCTAAGTAAAACAAAAAAAGGCCCTTTCAAGCCATGCAGGTTTCTTTTAAAGTATGTTTCTTTATGGAAAGGAAAGGAAAGGAAAGAATTCCTGCTTGACATAGATGGAAAGCTTAGAACAGATAACTAAGAAAAAGGCAGATTACTCAACTTCTTTTTTAAAAAAGTCTGTTTTCTCAAGGCAAATGCTATTTATGATGGGAAAATAGAAAAAAAGTGATTAATGGAGAACAGTAAAACAACTGGGGAGATGATAAGAATGCACCTAGTAACCTTCAAGAAATTCAACAGACTCATATCAATTACATTTTAGGGTATTATAAGTAATTGTGATTGTTGAATCATCTTGATATTTTTGAAAAACCATGATGAAAGAAAGAAGCATGGTGTCACAATATTGGAAAGAGGTGAATACTCCTAATTCTTGAAAGGCAAAGAAAATCAATACTTTAGAATTCAGACTGAAAAGTCTGATTTCTATTCCTGGTAAAATACATTCTAGAATGGATTATGATAAAGGGACAATTTTTTTGAGTATTTAGAAAGAGAGAAATGATCATTGGGAGTCAGTACAGGTTTATTAAGTAAAATTATGCTTAAGTATCCTACTTTTCTTTAATAATATGTAGAGAGAGGTGTAAATATAAAAAATATACAACAAAATGTACAATGCCTTTAAGAAAACTAACAACATTTTGGGTGATCAGGTAAGGCCCTGTAAAGGAGATAGGTAGATAGGTAGATAGACCTAAGGTAGGTAGGACAGATTGTACAAAATTACAGAAGTGGGAGCTGGAATGTAATATAGACTGCATGTAATAGACCAGTTTGAGTCCAAGAGAGAGTAATATGAAATAAGACTACAAGGTTAGATTGGAGTCAATTGTGGTTCTTAAATGCTATTCTGAGGATTTTTTTTAGTTTATCCTGGAGGACATAGAGAACCACTGAGGATATGCAAGTAAGGAAAGATTAGAAGCAAAGAATATTAACAAAATATTAACAACCAGCATTTAAACAGTCTCTGAGAAGTATTTTGTTATTTCACTTGATCTTCACAACAACTCTTGGAGAGCAAAAAGAAGTTAAATGACTTGCCCAAGGTCACATGACTATGAAATGTCTGAGGTTAGATATGAACTCAGTTCTCCCTCTAATCACACTGTACCACCTAGCTGCCAACTAAAAACCAATTAAAAGGCTGCTCAAAATCTGGGCAAGAAGTTATGAGAGATTTAAACAATTGAACAAATGCCAATTACTCAATGATTAGGCCAAGTTAATATAATAAAAATGACAATTCTACCTAAATTA
This sequence comes from Macrotis lagotis, assembly GCF_037893015.1. NCBI lineage: Eukaryota > Metazoa > Chordata > Mammalia > Peramelemorphia > Peramelidae > Macrotis > Macrotis lagotis. The sequence continues at coordinate 823,636,521 of NC_133658.1, read as the reverse complement.
AATTACTTATTCAGTGTTGAACCAATCAAATTACCAAAAACTTATTTTACAAAGTTAGAAAAAATAGTACCAAAATTCATTTGAGAAACAAATGGTCGAGTATATCAAGGGAAGTCATTCATTCATTCATTCATTCATTCATTCATTTTTCAAGGGTTTTTGCAAGGCAATGGGATTAAGTGGCTTGCCCAAGGCCATAGAGCTAAGTAATTACTAAGTGTCTGAGGCCAGATTTGAACTCAGGTACTCCTGACTCCAAGGCAGGTGCTCTATCCACTGTGTTACTTAGCCGCCCCCAGAGAAGTAATTTAAAAAATGACAAAGAAGGTGGCCTAGCCATACCAGATCTAAAATTATATTATAAAACAGTAGTCATCAAAACTGTTTGGTACTGGCTAAGAAAGAAATAGATGATGGATTAGTGGAATAGACTATTGTAATGACTATAGTAATCTACAGTTTGATAAACTGACAGACTCCAGCTTCTGGCTAAGAAACCCACTAATTTGACAATAACTGCAGGGAAAACTGAAAATGTGAATGGCAGAAACTAGGCATAACTCACACCCTAAGATAAGGTCAAAATGGGTACAGGATTTAGACATAAAGGGTGATACCATAAGCTAATTAGGAGAACAAGGGATAGTTTATCTGTCGGATCTATAGAGAAGGAAGGAGTATATGACCAAAAAAGAGATAGAGAATATTATAAAATGCAAAATGGATAATTTTGATTTCATTAAACTAAAAAGGTTTTGCACAAATAAAATGAATGCAACTAAAATTAAAAGCAATGCAGAAAAATGGGAAATAAATTTTAGAGTTTGCATTTCTGATAAAGGACTCATTTCTGAAATATATGGAAAATTGAGTCAAATTTATAAGAATATAAGTTATTCCACAACTGATAAATGGTCAAGGAATAAGAACAATTTTGAGATGAAGAAATTAAAACTATCAATAGCCATTGAGTATTCTAGAATCTAGATCATTATTGATTAGAGAAATTCAAATTAAAACAACTCTGAGGTACTAACTCACATCTATCAGATTGGCCAATATGCCAAAAAAGGAAAATGATCAATGTTGTCAGAGATGTGGGAAACTGGGACACTAATGGATTGTTTATGGATTTGTGAACTGATTCAGTCTGAAACTACATCCAAAGGGCAGTGAAACTATACATGATCTTTATCCAGCAATGCCACTACTAGGTCTGTGTCCCAAAGAGATTGTAAAAAAAAAAAAAAAAAAAAAAAAGGAAAGATCCACATGGACAAAAAATATTTTTAGCAGCTCTTTTTTGTAGTGGCAAAGAACTGGAGATTGGGGGCATGTCCATCAATTGGGAAACAGCTGAACAAATTGTGGCATATGAATGTGATGGAGTACTATTTAAAGTCTAATCTCACTTCCATGCACAAGAATTTAGTGCTTTCCTCTTGCCTCTTGAATAAAATTAAATAAAAACTTTAAATGTTTGGCATTTAAAGCTGTTCACAAAATTTGCTCTATTCTACCTTTCCACACCATTTTCACACCTCTCCTTTATATATTATACTTTCCAGTTGAACTGACTTGCATGCTTTTCCCTGAACTTAGCATTTACTCTTCCTCCTCCACACCTTTAACACAGGGTTTTCTCCTGGAATTGAATTTATTCCCCTTCACTTTCATTTCTTAGAATTCTTGGCTTTCTTCATGGCCACATATCCATCTCTAGATTCTCTCTCGAGCTTAATTCTTAAATCACCAACTGCATATTAAGCATTTCAAAGATTTTGTTTGTACACTTCAAACTCAACATGTCCAAAACAGAATTCATCCTTTCTTCCTTCAAGCTATCATCCTTCCAAACTTGTATATTTATTTCTATATAGAAATGGCACGATCATCCTTCCCAGCCAGTTTTTCAACCTAAGAGATAGTATTTTTCTCCTTACTATCTTTCTTACCAAATATCCAATCACAATGACCAAACTTTATACCTTTATAACATCCCAGTTATTTCCTTTTTTTTCAAATCACAGTCCACTGCTCTAGCTCAGGATTTCATTATCTCTCACCTAGACTACTGAAATAATTTCCTAATTGGTTTTCCTGTTTCATATCTCCTACCTCTAACACATCTTCCATATAGCTTCAAAGTGATAACTTGGTAATAAGTTTTCCTTCCGTTTCCCTTGTCCCACTTTCTGGAGGCTAGTAATGTAAAAGAAGTTCAGTTAGACTTCTATGTGATGTCCCTTCAATAGCTGAAAATAGTTATTATGTCTGCCTTTCATATCATTCCTCTGCTCAATAAATTTAGTGACTATCTTTTAACCTCTAGATTATAACTTCTAGAATCAAATGCAAATTCATGCCATATTAGAATGGTTTGTGATTTCCTTTTCCAGCTCATTTTACAGATAAGGGAACTGAGGCAAACTAGGTTAAGTGACTTGTCCAGAGTCACACAGTTACTAAGTGTCTGAGGCCCAAATTGAACTCAGGAAGATGAGTCTCCCTGACGCCAGGTTTGGTACTCTACGTCCACCTAGCTGCTTACATCTAGAGTCCCCAATTTTTTCAAGTTTATATATAATACATGACTTTACTTCCACCCAAACCACCCCTCTGTGTTATTCCTACCAGGACATTGCATCTCTTGCTCACCTGACTTTGCACAGGCTGTCTCCTCTTCCTGGTTCGCATTCTCTTTACCTCTGCTTCTTAAAATCTCTAGTTTTCTTCAAAGTTCAGCTCAAATATTATCTCCCATAGAAAAATCTTTCCTTGTTTCCCCAGCTGCCAGTATCTCCTTTATATAATTATATACAGAAGACATACAAAATAAGTAAAGACTAATTTTGTTCATTTGACTTTTTGCTCATAGAAAATTTTGTATGTCTTTTGTATATAATTATATAAAACATATTTTTTCTTCTATAAATTATAAACTCAATGAGGGCCAGAATTGTTTTAATTTTTATTTTGTATCCCCAGCACGTGGTATACTATAATGTACCATACTAAAAGCTTACTAATTGATTGTTGGATTAGATGAGAATAGTTTAGATCATTTCATGTGACAAAGGTCTAGAGTTCTAATAAATATGTCCACAGTGTGATGTAGCATACAAAAAAGATAATATGAACTTGAATCATATCAGCAGAAGTACTGTGCCCAAAATGAAGGATATGATAATCTCACTCTATTTTGGCCGAGTCAGACCACATCTGGAATATTATGTCCAGTTCTGTACATCATATTTCAAAAAGGACACTGATAAAAGTTTGAGATTAAGAAGAACTGACTTAAGTAATTATTGATATTTTACTCAGAAAAAACTTAGGACAGACATAATAACTATTTTCAGCTATTGAAGGGACATTGCATAGAAATATAACTGAACTTATTTTACTAGACTACAGAAAGTGGGACAAGGGAAACTGAGGGAAAACTTATTACCAAATTATCAAACATAGAATAAAGCTACCATGAGGATTATAGGGTTTTATCTCACTGGAGTTTTAGATGACTATTAGTCTCGGATGATTTAGACTAGATTCATACTTTGGGTAAAGGCTGGGACTAGTTTACCTTTAAGACCCCTTCCAATTTTTCAATTTTCTTTTTATCTTATCAGCTAAATGTTTTAGGAGGAATAGGGAAAGCTGGAGAGTAATAAGTTCAGAAAATAAGATCTGAGAACTTGGCATGTATTAGATGATACTGAAAAGGCTTCCCAGAGGTTTAGACAGTATGAGTGAGAAATATAAAGGTAGTTAAAAGGATGGTATTGGAGAATGGCTGAACAATTGGGTTGAACAAATAATGGTCCATGAATATAATGAACTAACACTGTGCTATAAGAAATGATGAAGGGTATAGTTTTTAAGAAACCTAGAAAGACAATAAACTAATGCATAGTAAGGGAAGTAGAAACAGGAAAGTAATTTATTCATTAATAACAATTTTAAGAGACAAAAATCTGAAAGTCAGTAACTCTGATCAACATGATTCCAAAGGACCCATGATGAAACATGTTATCCATCTCTTGACAGAGATATGATGGACTCATAGTACAGATCAAGATATATGCTTTATGGATATGACCAATGTGAAAATTTGTATCACTTCATTTATATACATTTGTTATTTTTAAAAAAGGAAGGAAGAGTTCTGTTTTTGTTTATTGGGAAAAAACAAAAAAATAGAAAAATTATGCTAATTGGAAATAAAATAAACTATAGATGGTACTATATGGACTAGATATTTTGTAATACTAGTGGAATTTGATACATCAAAATCTCTAGTAACTTGGATTACAAATGTAAGATAATTACAAATTGCGTTCAGAATGGTACAGCAAACTTTTCTAAATTTTCTGAGCTTAGGCTACAGGAAACTTTTGAATTTTATGTAATACACCTAACTGAGGAATTTGAATTTTCCATTTTAAAAAAAAATCACAATGTTATGCAAATAAAATACTTACACCAAATGATTCACCGATTGAAACCAAGATTCTGTTAAGATAAAAATGAACAAATTAGCTTGAGAACATATATAAAATAACAGTTTAATATGAACACACTATTCTAAAGACTCAGTTTATTAAAATGAAGATTTTGCTATCTCCTAATCACTGAAAAGCTATTCTCATTAGGAATAAAAGCACAGAGGTGCCTTATTTTCTCCCATATTATAATGATACCTTGGATTTTTAATGCAGAATTACTCTGAGTTACAAATTTATAAGAACATTAATAATTATAGTAGTTAATTTATCTAATATTATAGATGAGGAAATAAACTTAAGAGTCTAAAAGACTTGCCCATGGTCACATGGCTAATAAGATTCTGAGGCAAAATTTGCACCCAGGTATTTTCCTAACTAAAAAGTCAACACTATCCACTATACAAAGTAGCTGACTTATGAAATCCTAAGCTTTCATAGTGGAAGAAAAGAATACTAAGAGCAAAAACTCAAATGAACAAATAGAATTTCTTCTAACAATCCATCTACATTTCTATCATAAAAAGACCAAGTCAAATGTAACTGTAGCTTTTTGCCGTAGGAGATATATATTTGGACCTTTTTAGCATGTATTATAACTATAACAAAAACTGATATATAGTGAGATATCTAGTACTTTATAATATCTTTCTCAAACCGTACATTTCAGTTTCATTAGTAAAATAATTTATGATCAGAATGAGAAACTTAAGACACAACATTCTCATGAGGTAAATTGTTAAAAGTATTGTGTTAAATTCTTAAGTTCCTTATAGATTTAAAATTCAATATATGTTATCACATTTTAATTCTTTTAAAATTGGTAACCTAGTAGAATATTGCACAGGCATTGGGTAGGGTCAATGTATTTCATTCAAATGAAAAAAATCTTTGTTATCAGGGAAAGCTCACTGGGGGAGTGTTGGGGGAGGGGGAGGGAATAACGCTCTTCCTCCCCACCAAAACATCCTTTAAATAGATACTTGATTTTAAAGAAAAAAAACTTGATACAATTATTAGTATAGAATGACTCATTAACATCATTTAAAATCATTTACATAGAACTAATCTGCATAAGGCTCTAATAAGTTAATCAATGAGACATCATATTTCCTGGCCCTTTAGGAAGATGATATGATGAAGTAAAAAGGGCACTGGACTAGATATCAGGAGTACCTAAGTTTTAATTCTAGGTTTTATGCTAATTAGTTTGGTGATCTTGACAAGATATTTCTCTGGCCTCTGTGGCTGAACAAAGTGATCTTTTTTTTTGATGAATATTTTATTTTTTAGGTTTTTTTTTTTTTGCAAGGCAAATGGGGTTAAGTGGCTTGCCCAAGGGCACACAGCTAGGCAATTATTAAGTGTCTTGAGACTGGATTTGAACCCAGGTAGTCTTGACTCCAGGGCCAGTGCTTTATCCACTGCGCCACCTAGCCGCTCCTTATTTTTTTTAATTATAAAGATTTTATTTATTTTGAGTTTTACAATTTTTCCCCCTAGTCTTACTTCCCTCCCCCCACCCCCCTACAGAAGGCAATTTGCCAATCTTTACATTGTTTCCATGGTATACACTGATCCAAAGTGAATGTGGTAAGAGAGAAATCATATCCTTAAGGAAGAAACATAAAGTATAAGAGATAGCAAGATCAGACAATAAGATATCAGTTTTTTTTCTAAATTAAAGGTAATAGTCCTTGGTCTCTGTTCAAACTCCACAGTTCTTTCTCTGGATACAGATGGCATTCTCCATTGTAGACAGCCCCAAATTGTCCCTGCTTGTTACACTGATGGAATGAGCAAGTCCATCGAGGTTGTGAACTAAGTGACCTTGAGAGTACTTTCTAACTCTAATCTTGTGATTTTTATGAACTTACAATATAAAGGAGGAAATATCAATGCTATTAGGAAGGCATCTAGCCAAATGAAAACTAAATAAAATATACATTGTACATAAAAAATATGAGTATAGACAGAAGAAAAGAGTAACATTATCATATTAAAATGCTCTAAGTGTTAAACATAAACAACAAATCCTTTTTTTGATGAATATTTATCATCATATTCTCTCTCTGCCTCTTGGAAATACACATGTGAATCAAATATGAACTTTCACAGATGAAATAACTAAAGGTTAAGTAACTTGCTTATAGTTAAACAATGTATGGGTATTTAGAGAATTTAGATATAGAAGGGACCTAGAGTCCAACCCTCTTGTTCTAGATTTGAAGGAAACTAAGATCAGAGAAGTAAAATTACTTTCTCAAAGTCATAAAGCCAGTAGGAAGCAGAACCATTATTCAAATCCAGGTTTTCTGACTCTTTATTTGGGGATTCTTCATCTATACCTCTTGGTAAATACTTTGAACTTTACCTATATTCTACCTAATCAGAGATAACTTTTTCTTTGTGTAATAAGGCTACTTGGCAAATGAGGGCTCAGTTCTTAAACATATACAGTATGTGCTTGGTAGCAGAAAATTAAAAAAACAACAAGGTATTAACAAATTTCTTCCTCTTGATCGTTTTCTTATCCATTAAGTATAATCTGATTGGCCAGGTACTATTAGCATGGTAGTATATTATAACTCTACTGGGTTAATCTTCCCACTTTGCACACAAGCACAACAAGTTTCAAATAGCCCATGATACGATGTAATAAGGCAAATGGAGCACATCAAAGCAAGGAAGCATTTGTGGTTGATGTGGATAATAGTATAATAATTCAGTGTTGTACCGCACCTTTCATCTGAGCATCTAAAAAAGCTTCAAAAACACAAGCTCACTGATGTACAACAACCTTTTGAAGTAGAGACCTGCCCAAGGGAATATAAGGAGACCATGGGAAAACCAGAAGTAACAGTTTCAAGTCTCAATTTGCAATCATCTGTTCTAACAAGTTTTTACCCTCATCCTTAATGGGGTATTGCTTTTCTACAATAGAAGAGTGGTCAAAGCTCACAAAAAATGTTCAAAAGACTCTACCTTCATTCAATAGATGAGTTCCAGTAAAAATAAAAGTGATTGATGCAAAGTCATGCAACCAAACTGAGAGTCTCAGCTCTGTCTAAAAAGAAGCAGAATGTAGAGGGATGGTGGTATTTGCAGGTTTATCCTTTAACATATGAAATGTTTTATTCATAAACCTAAAGACACCATTTAGGTGGATGGTAAAATTTAGATGAGAAGTTTTGGCTTTTTTTTAGAAATTTTTTAAACTTGGATCAAAATTATTTCAATATATTTTTCTTTGCCACTAGTTCAAAGAGAAAACAAACACTAACCTTGATCTTGGAGTCATTTTTGTAGGAGTTGGCAGGCCTTCTGAAAATTTGTATGGACTCTTCAAGGGTGATATATAAATATTCCCTCCAGGAACACGTAAAGGAGAACTAGAAAACTTATATGGACTCCGAGGAATATGAGGTATTGGTGATAATGTTGGGGGCTATAGAAGCAAAAATAAATAAAGGTTTTTTAAAAACATTTCTTAATTGGAAATTTTGACACAAACATACAACATATTCTCAACATACCCTAGTGGAAGCATATTGTAGAATATTTGTTTTTAGTTTCTGCATGAAGACCAAATTGTAGAAGACTATGATGGAATCATACTGCCCTTCTCTGATCAAAACACGTTTGAAAGTCTGTGGAGAAAAAAATTATGCTAAATGAACATTATCATTCATCTCAATATTTTCTTTTATCTTGATTCATACTTTTATTAAATTATATTGCAATGTGCTCCTCAACAGATTAAAAACTTCAATCCAAAAATATTTAAGCAGGTCTGACTATATTCAAATAATTCTTTGTGGAGATGCAAAGATAAAAATAATCCAATTCCTATTAGCAAGAGTTTTAATCTCATGGCTTTAAGAGTAGAGATGGAAAATAATTGAATACACACAAAGAAATATAATACAAAGCAAAATGTGAAAAAGGCAAAGAAAGAGGTCCAAATAAAAGTCCATAAAATTTTGAGCTGAGATCATGATCAGCTGTATGCATGAGAGAGAGAGAGAGAGAGAGAGAGAAAATGCTCTTAATTTACAGATGAGGACAGAAACCCAGGGAGGTTAAGTAATTTGCTCATACAGGTAGTAAATAGGATTGACCTTTCCATTGCTCTTACATAGGAGGTAAAGATTAGAGATAAGATGAATCCATAATTTCAAACTTGGGTAATTAGAAGGATGATGGTACCATAAAAAGAAATATAAAACTTAGACAGAGAGAAAGTGATTTCAGTTTTGGATGTACTGAATCAAAGATACCAATAGAACATCCAGTTGGAGATGTTCAGAAGTCAGGTGGAAATATGGAACTCAGATTTGGGGAAAAGATTAGGTATATAAATTTGACCACTGTGTACACAGAAGTTAGAATAGAGTTATAGCAGAGGATTAAGTAGATGAAGCCTTGTGGCTTTGTGGACAGAATGCTGGACCAAGAACCCTGAGACAGATAAAAGTGGTGGTATATTCCAGGTGAGTCAAACCACCAACTCCATTTTGAAAATTACTTTCCCTCAGATCCTAATGGAGGTGGCTCAGGTCTGTGAGCTCATAAGCCCTGCAAATAGCAGTGTTACCAAGAATAGCAGCCTGCTTCTAGCCTGGGCCCTACCTACAGTCACCATTAAGGAAAGTCACCATGTAGAGAATAGACTTACTATTGGAATCAATATTATCACCAACTATTTCCTGCCATTGATGGGTAAGCCCAAGAGTCCTGGGAATAGGAATACACCTCCATATTTCTAACTTTGCTCTCAGCCCAGCATCCCAGATATCATCCAGAAAGCAATCCCTATGGGAAAAAAGTGCAGACTTCCCCATCAACTGCCAAAAGTTGCTAAAGAAGAAGGTAATCAGGACCCTGAACCAAGAACCCTGGTAACAATAGAGTCCTCTACCCTCCCTTGCATACTGCCACCCAAAGAACCCTATTTACAGCCCAGTCCCTGTAGCTATCATCCAGGGAATCAACACTTGTGGAAATGCAATATGGCAACTGTTTCTGCAGCTGCTGGAGTCCCTGACAACTAAGCAGTCATAGTAACTGAAGACCAAGAAAAAAAATTTCTTGTTATCAAAGCCCTCAGCAATGTGAAATGGTTCAACATCAGAAATGAATATTGCTTTATCAAGGGAATAACACTGAAGAAGACACTTTACCATCTTTATTGCAGCACCTTAAGATGATGCCTTTTCATCTGACCTCAAACTAAAACCTCTCTGTGTCATTTTCCTTTATTAGAATCAGAACTTCTCCAGAGCAAGGTTGTATTTAAGACAAGTCTTGAAGGAAGCCAGAGAAAGTAAGAAGCAGCAGTTAGGAGGGAGAGCATTCCAGGTGTGGGGAACTGCCCATCTAAAAGAACAGATTAGAGAGCTGGAATGATAGGGGAGAAACAACCAGCAGGCCAGGGGAGCTAGATCAGAGAGTATACAGAAAGGATTAAACTAAAAGGAAGCTGGAAAAGTATGAAGGAATCAGCTTATGAAGTGCTAACTACCTGACTTCATAATCTGATCCTAGAACAAATCATTTATTTTTATCAACATTATATCTGGACAATTGTGGAGAACTTTTTCTTTGGTAGTACTCTTGTTCCAGTGTAGTTTTATTTGTTGAATTCTCAAGGATATATGGGGATTTATGGTATAGGGACCTATCATTTGTTAGTTTATTAAATATTTGGAATCTCCAAAGTAAGGTTATCATCACAAAGTAATGTCTTTCTACATATTCAGTAGATGCTAAAATGTTACAATCTGTAGCGATAGGTCACATAATTTCTTTCATTTTCCTGTACATTTGTGGCAACTGTTAAAAGCAGGGTAGCTTGGGAGGATAAAGTATTTTCACTGAAGTCAGGAAGAATTCAGTTTAAGCCTTTATTCATTCATATTAGTATATGTCATATACCAATAACTGTCATATACTAACTTTTCATGGTCTTGGTTTTCTCACCTCAAGTTTGCTATATTAACTATTTAGTAGACTGTAGTCTAACTATAGTAGTAGACTACAGACTAACTATTTAGTAGATAATAGTACCTTTTTTATGTCTGTGGCTTTTAAATTATTCTCCCTCCTCAACTGATCCTATATTTACTTATCTTTATACATGATATACAATGGAATGTAAGGTCCTTGATAGCATGGGCTGTTTCAATTTCTCACTATATCACTATAGCTTAGCATAACCTAGCAATGAATAATAATTATAATTATAATAATAATAATCACGATGATATAATTTAATTGAACTGAATTAAATTAAATTAAATTAATTCAGCTGCAGAAAGAAGATTAGAACTGGATATATAACTCTGTGAGTCACCTGAATAAAAGGGATAACCGAACTATGGAAATGGATGCAATTGCCAAGGAAGAAAGTTTATCTTGAGAAGAGGATTAAAAATGGAATGATGAGGAATGGGAGACAGAAAACACATTAGTCAAGGTGACCCAAGAAGGGAAAGTAGGATAATCCTTGACATGAAAGCTGAAAGATTATCAAGAAAGCTCAAGAGATCAATCAATAACTGGAAAAAGGAAAAGGAAGATATGATCTAGCAAAAGGCTAACACATCACAATTCTCAAATTTTCCTACGGATAAGCTATGGCTGTAGTAGTAAAAGTGAAGTACTCAACACATATTGGGCAACAAGCCAGAAGAGTCAGTCAACCATGCTGGTAGCAGAGGTGTGGCCTGGGGGAAGAAGCATTCACAGCCCAAAAGGTAGAACACAAGTATGAATATGGAGAGTTAAGAGTTATGTAAAAATCATCATGTCTAGTTCATACTTAAATTTCACTCTCCTAAATCCAAATGTAAACAAAATGTTTATTAAGCAAAGACAAGTGCTTAATGAGGTGACTAAATAAAAAAGATTTCCAATTTAGGAAATTTATATTTTCAAAATTAAAAAAATTTAAAGTGAATTCCATAAATCAATTCCATGAATTTATTTCCATAGGATATTTCTGATAAACATGATCATATCTATTTGAAATAAGAAAAATAAAAAAATTATGTATTTAAAAAATCAAATATCACCAATGAAACTATTTTCATATTTTAAGTACTCTAATGTACCTAGGAAAATTATATAATTATAGCAATACCAAACTTATTTGATTAGCAGGATGTTTTTAAAAAGTAGTGGAATTTTGGGCAGCTAGGTGGCACAGTGGATAGAGCACCGACCCTGGAGTCAGGAGTACCTGAGTTCAAATCCAGCCTCAGATACTTAATAACTACCTAGCTGTGTGGCTTTGGGCAAGCCACTTAACCCCATTTGCCTTGCAAAACTCTAAAAAAAAAAAGTAGTGGAATTTTTATAACAGATTTGCTTCAAGAATAAGTTTTTATTAATTACTGATAAGATTTCATTCATATAAACTTTTTTTAAAAATTTCATCCAGGAAGAAAAATAAACTGAACTATACTTATTACTTTTTGAAGCAAATTTTACTCTGTTAAATAAAATTTAATACCTGTTACTTAAGATGTTATAATTATCCTTTGTAACTTTTAAACCTTAATCTAGATTTTTAAATGTCAGTTTTTCCAGATCCAGCTTTATCAAATAATATAAAGTGTCATTTTATAGATTTATAAAAATAGTCTCAATGGGTTAAAAGTGTAAGAAATTTGGGAATGTTTGGCTAAAAATCAATTTATAATCAGAGATGTAAATTTTGATTTCATTTAGTAAAACTTTCTAGTAAAAGTTATAATATAGTGATTAAAATTATGTGGATTAAAGACTCATACGAATATAAATTACATACCTCCTGGATGGCATGGGTAAGGTCCTTGTATGCTGTAACAATGATTTTGAATTTAAGATCTATATTCTTCACTTTGCATATGCCATACATGGAACACATCATAATCTATTAATTAAATCAAAGTAAAAAGAATAAGAATTGTAATTTCATTTACAAAAAGTATCTGTTACACTTCCTACCTGGTTCAAATTGCTGGAAAGCTACATTCTTTCAGGATAATCAGCTTTAATAAACAGAATACAAAAGAGTTCAAAATATCACTATCATTGGTTTCATCTCAAAGCCTCTCTTTCTCAAAGCCTCTTTTGAAAACTTTATTCCAAATTTTCTCATAATAAAAACAAAGTTACATCCAACTCAATTATTAAAGGACAAATTATCAAGTTTGTAAAATAGATTTTGCCTTTAGTTCTCCTTAGTGTATTTAAAAAAAGAGGTTAAATTTATTTTAGACTATTTACTAGATGAAAGCTCTGGCTAAAATAAATAAATAAATAAAAGAGCCAAGTGGGGAAGACAATGAAACTACTGAGTTAAAATAAAGCTTAGCCATTATTATTTAAATTACCCATAGTTTCTTAATTAGGGGCTTCAGGGTTCTTTACTAATTATGAATCTTTCCCCCATCTAAGTGCCTATATTTTCTGCAATAACCTTTCACGCTAGCCAAGAAAATACATCCAAAGGGAATTCTAAACTGTTTTAAGCAATGGCAATATGAAGTGAATGAATCTCTTCAGCTTAAATATATATTTCACATACACTCAATATTGAAGACGGAATAATGTAACTACCTGAAAAAATAAAATAAAATTTCATTATAAAGCTGTATGCTACACCATCAACAGTGTGAGTCATATTATGCCCCTGTGTATAGAGTTTAGTTCATACTTGTACAATATAACCCCCTCCCAATAGCAACATACTATCACTGACATTTTAAAATAAAAACAATATCCAAACAATAATAAAAAGGTTAACTTTTGAACTCCATAGCTAATCTTTATTACTGAAGGCAAAATAAAAGTAACAAGTTCACAATTGAACACAGTTTGGTTTACTGCATTAACCTAATTTTTCCTTTGGTATCTAAAGTCTATATTTAGTACTTTATAAATAAATCTTTACTAGATGAAAAGAAAGTTAGGGAGGGATTTCTTTACCTGATCCAAATGCCTGTCCCTCATGAGTTCATACTCATTTTGCAGTGTGTGCTGGAAAAGGGTCCAAATGATGTGTTCCAGTTCTGGGTGATCTGACAGAAGTCGTGAACACAGTGTATTTAGCCGGAGGTAAGCCAACCGATACACTAGTGGTTAGAGGGAAAGAAAGGTAAATAGTTATTTTTAAATATTTATTAATTTTGACTTATTACTGATTTTCTTCCTTATCCTAAATTCTTAAAACCAGAATGCCATCCAATACTTATTATCCTTTTTAAAAACAAATTGTCCCATCCTTAACACAACAGCTTAGCCCACAGATAGAGCTTAGTAATGCTTGCTGAGTTAAGCATTCATTAAATTTCAAAAACAAATATATGCCATTTATCATTGGTGGGGGGGATGAACTAGGGAAGTGATGAGTGGGAGTCTAAGGAGGGCTAAAGAATATTGCAAAATCAAACAAATAAACCATAAGATGTGACAACTTCAAAAAAAGTTAGTAATTAATATCACAGGAAATGGCAATTCTTAATAAAGATAAACAGACTGAGTTTGCTTGCAAAAAAAAGAGTGTTAGGGGCCAGCTAGGGCCTCAGACACTTAATAATAACCTAGCTGTGTGATCTTGGGCAAGTCACTTAACCCCACTGCCTTGCAAAAATCAAAAAATAAGTGTTAGTGGTCAAAAATAAAGGGACTGCTTTATGTTTACTAATACCTATATTCAGTAAACATTTATTAAGTGCCTACTATGAGACAAGCAGGGGATCCAAAGAAAGGAAAAAGACAATATCTTCCCAGACTAATGGGAGAGATTATATATTATTAACTATGTCCAAATAAGACAATAAATTGGAGATAATCAATAGAAAGAAGGACCCAGAATTAAAGGGGAATTTTCTATGGAAGGGATCTTAGCTGGCCCAAGAAAGAAGCTAGAAAGTAGAGTTGAGGAGGGAGAGCATTCCAGACTGAGGGACAGTCGGTTAAAATACCTGGAATTAAGAGTAGCATCTTACTTAAGGAGCAATAAGGAGACCAATGTCAAAAATGTGTCTTAATATGAGTACTATAATAAATTTATTTAGTATATCTCTAACAGAGAAATATAAATAGAAATGAAGGTTTGAAAGAGGGGAACAATCAGGAGCAAAAGGAAAGAAGCACTTTTAAAAAAAATGAGTATCTTTGTTATTATTGTTGAAAACTAGAGGTCTTAAGTTTTGATAACTAATGTTAAAGATAAACAGCAAATTACCTAGAATCCAAATTATTCTTTTGGAAGGAGGCACCTAACATAGATGAAATTTTCTATTACTAATACGATGCTTTGTGTCTTATTTAAAGATTGAGTCCTTTTCTGAAGAATTACTTTTTGCTTTTTTTTGTGCACTCAGCAGAGTTGCTCTATAGCATGTACTATATATATATATATATATATATATATATATATATATATATATATATATATATATGTGACTGGTTGATTGATCTCATTTTTTTACTTCAATTTTTTTTAAAAAGCAAAAAAACCTATTTAAGGCTTCCACTTTTTCCCTGAAGAGCTTAAAGCATCGGGGCAGCTAAGTGGCACAGTGGATAGAGTACTGGCCCTGGAGTCAGGAGGACCTGAGTTCAAATCTGGCCTCAGACACTTAATAATTACTTAGCTGTGTGACCTTGGGCAAGTCACTTAACCCCACTGCCTTGCCAAAAAAAAAGAGCTTAAAGCATTGTACATAAGTAATCCATAATAAGTTAGCACACTGTTATACATCATGTAGATATTCCTTAAATTTGAAACTGTGATGATAATGGGAAATATTTGAACCTTTTTTGTAAAAGAGTGAAAGGGAGGTAGATTTCGGTGGCTTCTGAGTTTGAGAGGCTGATGTCTGCGGTTCTGCATTTGAAGTGGAATTTATTCGAGTTGCTGATCCTTTTTTCTTGGGAGATCTCACAGGAGAAAGATACCTAGACATATGCAAAAGAGAAACTGTTAACTCAAAATATAGTAATCAGGAAGAACATTTTAGCAGTGGTATACATATGAACACAGCCTCGATTTGCTCTATCATTTGCTAACAGTTTAAATGAATAGACATTTAAATATAAGCTCAAAAAGATAATAACAAAAGGAATACTAATCCAATCATGTTCCAATGTTACATTTTTTATCATGGTAAATGTTGAATTTTAGATATCAACTTTTTTTAAAGTTTTTTTTTTTTTGCAAGGCAATGGGGTTAAATGGCTTGCCCAAGGTCCACACAGACAGGTAATTATTAAGTGTCTGAGGCCAGATTTGAACTCAGATACTCCTGACTCCAGGGCCGGTGCTCTATCCACTGAGCCACCTAGCCGCCCCAGATATCAACTTCTTATAGAAAAACGGTTATATACATATTATATTCAACTTTTACCAATTCTCATGGGTAAGGACCAGGATGTAGCATGAGCTTAAAAGAAAAATCAATTATTGGTACCAATATAAATTGCTGTCTAATTTCTGATAATAGAATACCTTTTTTAAAAAAAAAGAAACACTAAAAATCAGAAAACTTAAATATGATAATGCTATGGTTCATAGATAAAAGAAATGAATGTGTATAAGCACACACTCCAGCTTAAATTGTATAGTAGGGGAAATTCTATGGAGGTAAAAGAAGGAATGTCAATAAGTAATATTAAGTAACATTACAATATTAATATTCTAATTTATTATATTTATACATATTTTATTTATTATAATGCTAATATTCCATAATGAATATTTCACAAATACATATTTGGTAGATATGGCAATTACATACCAGAATACCAAGATTCTTTTTTTTTTAAAACAAATTTTGGCTAGTTCAGTGCTCTCTATTGCATTCTCTTTAATTTGGGCAATGAAATGTTATTCCTGATTCCTGAGTCTGGGTATCAACTGTATAAAACAAATTCTAAAGTAGAAGCATTTGCTAAACATTTATGTGGGCTTCTGCACAATATTTAACAGATCAGAAAAAATGTATATTAGTAAAAAAGGAAAAAAATTATTTATTGCCACAGTGATTTTATAAAGAATTCTCTCTTATTCTGGTAGCCTTGTCCAGTTTATAATTATTAGGATGTTCCAACTAACTTAAGAGTTTCTTCTCTATTCATGAATTGCCAATTTTGGGCTAACTTGGTAGTAGTTACTCTATGGGTATATACTATCATAAACAGATCTAGGAGTACATAGACACAAATAATACATAATGAAAGGAGAATTGCACATGGAACCAGATTCTATTAGCTCTAACTGCTCAAGTTAACCGTTCCAAAAAACTTTATTAACTTGTTGTCTACTATTTAATCCATTCAAGCAGAAATTCATTAAACATTCTAGGACTGACATTTCAAGTAATTTTCCTTGCTTTATGTTATTGAAAAATAATCTCACTAATATATTCTAGTATCAATACCTGGATACAATAATGGTACTAAGGTTTCCCAGGGATTACTACCTATCTCCACAAAAAAGTTCTAAACCTATCAAGATGATAATTTCTTTTGCTCATGTGAATAGTAGCTCAACTGGTTAGGAGGAAATGCTAATGGGGCTCAAATTACAAGTTCCAGAGAAGGTAATTACTATCACTCTGTTTATTCTTTCTGTTTTTTCAATTTCAATTTTCACCTATACTACTTCTATTGAATGTTTTTTTTCTTGAAGATATAAGTCCTGAAGATACAAACATAAGCAGAAAGTAACTTGAAAATATCTATGAGCAAAACCTCAAAATAAAATTCAAATTGGACACACAAGCCCAAAAAGAACTCCCAGAAAAGTTAAGAAGTAATTTCTTTATTAAAAAAAGAGCTCAAATATTACCCAAGGAAACAAAAACAAATACGTGGTAGAAGAAAAAAAAATGGTCAAAGAAATAAGAGCTATACAACAAAGTTAGGAAAAGAATTTACAGCTTGGTAAAAGAAGTACAAAAACTTCCTCAAGAAAATAACTTAACAATTAGAACTGATTAAATGGAAGCTATGAAAATCAAGAAATAATGAACCAAGTCAAAAGGTTAAAAAAAACACAAGGAAATGTTAAATATCATGTAGAAAAAAACAACTGTCTTGGAAAACAGATCAGGGAAAGAAAATTTAAGAATCATTGGACTACCTGAAAGTATAGGAAGAATCTGGAGGGCAAAAGTAGAAATGGAAAGAGTAGGTCTTACCCTTAAAGAAACCTCAAAATGAAAACTTCCAGGAACATGATAGCCAAAATCCAGAGCTCCCAGGTCAAGGAGAAAACAGAAGTTGTCAAATAGTAAAAATGCAAGAACTGTGGAGCCATGGTCAGGATCACATAAATTTTAGTAGCTACCATTATAAAGAATTGATAATTTGGGACAGCTAGGTGGCACAGTGGATAAAGCACTGATACTGGAGTCAGGAGGACCCGTGTATAAATCCGGCCTCAGACCCTTAATAATTGCCTGGTTGTGTGACCTTGGGCAAGTCACTTAACCCCAATGCCTTAAAAAAAAGAATTGAGAGCTTGGAATATGATTTTCCAGAAGGCAAAGGATCTAGGATTACAACAAAGAATAGCCTATGTGTTAAAACAGTATAATTGTACAGGAGGGAAACAAAAGATGAGTATTTAATGAAAAAAAGAGGACTTGCCAGCATCCCTGATGAAAAGAGCAGAGCTGAATAGAAAATTTGACATTCAAACACAATACAAAAGTAACATAAAAATGTGAACATAATGAAAAATCCTAAAGGGCTAAAAAAAGGATTAAAATGTCTACAGTCTTATCTGGGGAGATGACATAAATAACCACACAGAACTTTACAATGACCAGGGGTTTTAGAAGGAATTTAATTGGCCAGAGGACCAAGATGTGATTCTATTGTTTAGATGATCTCAAAAGCAAAATGGAAGAGTATAAGAGAGGCAGAATGGAGAAATTTGATCTCACACAAATGGGGCATATAAGGAAGAGTTTACAGAATAGAGGAGGCAGTAGGGGGAAGTGAGCAATATTTGATCCTGACTCTCATCTGAACTGTTTCAAGGAAGAAAGGACACATATAAACAGTCGAATACAGAAATTAACCTTACACAAAAGACAAATAGAAAGGAAAGGGATTAAGAAAAAGGAGTGTGGGAAGGAGGATAAGAGAGAGGACAGATTAAGGAAGGCAAAAGTCAGAAGAAAAATAGATAATAGAGGATAACAGATAAAAGATTAATAGAGACGGTCAAAAAGGGAAGGACAAATAAAAGAAAATAGGAAGGATGGAAATACATAGCCATCAATCATAACTGTTAATGTGAATAGGATGAACTCACCCATAAAACAGAAAAGGATAGCAGAATAGATTAGAAACCAGAATTCAACAATATGCTGTTTTAAAAATCACTTGAAACATTAAATTAAAAATGGAACAGAATCTATGTTACTTCAACAGAAGTAAAAAAGGCAGGGGGTAGCAATCATGATTTCAAACAAAGCAAAAGCAAAAACAGATCTAATTAAAAAAGATAAACTGAAACTAAATTTTATTAAAAGATAACAATGAATAATAATTCTGAACACATATGCATCAAGTAGCATATTATTTAAATTCTTAAAGGAAAGATATAAGAGGAAATAGTAAAATTATGATAATTGAGTTGTCATCCTTCTTAAGTTAGATAAATCTAAATATAAAATAAACAAGAAAGACATTAAGGAGATGAACAGAATTTCAGAAAAAACAGATGTGTTAAACATCAGGAGAATACTGAATGAAGAAAAAGGATTACACCTATTTTCAGCTCTAAATGGCACCTTCACAAAAACTGACCACGTATCAGAGCATTAAAAATCTCACAAATGCAGAAAAATTAAATTCTTCTTTGCTTACCATAATACAATAAAATGTATATTCAATAAAGGATCTTTGAATCGTAAGTTAAAAATCAATTGGAAAGTAACAATAATCCTAAAGAATGAGTGATCAAAGAACAAATCAGAGAAACAATTAGTAATTACATAAAAGACAATGAAAATAATAAGACATACCAAAGCTTGCAAGATTCAGTCAAAGCAGTACTTAAAGGAAAAATGTATTTCTCTAAATACTTATTTCAAAAAGCGTGAAAGAGCAGATTAATAAATTGGTCATGCAACTTAAAAAAAAAGCTAGAAAAGAAATTAAAAACTACCAATTAAATTCCAAAATAGAAATCCTGAAAATCAAAAGAGATTTAAAAAAAAGAAAGAAAAATAAATCCATTTAACTAATACATAAAACTAGGAACTTTTTTTTTGTCAGAAAACCAATAAAAAATAAACTAAAGTGATTTAAAAAAACAAAGAAATCCAAATTGCCAGTATCATAAATGAAAAAAGGTAATTTGCAAACAATGAAGGGGAAAAAAGGCAATTATTCGTTCTTTTTCCTACATATATGTCAATCAAATTGACATTTTAAATGAAATGGATGCCTACAAAAATATAAATTGCCCAGATTAACAAAAAAGGAAATAGAATATTTAAATAACCCTATCTTAAAGAATTTGAACAGCCATAAAAGAAATTCCTAAGGAAAAAAGAAGACAAAACAAAACTCAGGATCAGATAGATTTTTAGATAAATTCTCCTAAGCAGGGAGAATTAAAATAGAGAGAGAGAAAATTATGGAGTAATTTTCCTAATAAGCACCAATTCAAGAAATTACAGAAAGATATCGTAAATATCATACACTGGGACTAGGCTGGATTTACACCAAGAACAGGACTGGTTCAATATTAGGAAAATTATAAGCATTGACCATGTTAATAACAAAAATAACAAAAATCATATGATTTTTTAAAAAGATGTAGGAAAAAGCCTCTGACAAAACATAACAGTCATTTTTATTAAAAATACTTTAGAGATCAAAGGAACAATAGAGCTTTTCTTAAAATGATAATTATCTATCTAATAACAAGAGCAAGCATCATCTATAATGAAGACAAAGTAGAAAAACATTATTATTCAATACTGTACTAGAAATGCTGGCTATAACAGTAAGAAAGAAAAAGAAACAAGGAATAAGAATAGGCACTAAGGAAACAAAACTATCACTTCGTATGATATAATAGTTTATTCAAAGGATCTAAGTGTCAAGTAATTGAAACAATGAACAACTTCAACAAAATTTCAGGATATAAAATAAACCCACACAAATCTTCATCATTTCCATATATTGCTAACATAACTCAGTAGGAAGAGATAGGAGAAATTTCATTTGAAATAACTACAGAGCATATAAAATATTTGGGAGTCTACCTGCCAACACAGATACTCAGAAAATGGGAAAGCAGTTTGACAAAAACTGGGCACAGACCAACATCTCATACCAAGATAAGTGTGAAATGAGTACATAATTTAGAGGTAAAGTTTGATATCTTAAGCATATATTAGGAGAGCACAGAAATCACCTGCCAGGTGTATGGACAGGGGAAGACCCAGACCAAATGAGAAAACTTCAGAGAAAGTAAAATGAAAAATTCTGATTATGTAAAATTTAAAAGTTTTGTGATTAAAAAAATCAATGCAACTAAAATTAGAAGTCAAGATATATGTTATTGAAGAATTTAACTATATCAAAACTGACATGTTTGCTATAACTATTAAGACCAAAAGTTGCAGTTGAATGAAAGGGTGCTTTCATCATTTAAAGACAAGAAATGATTTCTTGAGATGTTTGAAAGTTTCACTTTGTGATCCTATGATAAGCAAAAAAAAAGATTACTCTAAAGATAATTACAGTTAATATATTAACATGCTACAGAGTATAAAGTAGAGAAATTCTTTTTAAAATATTACAGTATGAAGGTAGGAATGGGGAGGATGGCGAAAAATAAGCTAGAAAGTAGTCACTTGCATGAATTGATGTTGAGTTAAGTAAGTAGGATCAAGAGAATATTGTACACATTAAAAGCAATACTGTGAGATGATCAACTATGGTGGACTAAGTTTCTCTCAGCAGTTCAATACAATAGGGCAATTCTAAAAGGTTTGTGATGGAAAATACCATCTACATCCAGAGGAAAAACCTATGGAGGAATGCAGATCAAAGTATATTATATTCACTTTTTAAAATTTGTTTTATGTTTCTTCTTTTTCATTGTTCCCCCCTTTAGTTCTAATTCTTCTTTTACAACATGATTAAAATGGAAATATGTGAAACATAACCAAACATATACAACCTATATCAGATTATTCAACATCATGAGGAGGGGAGAGAAAGGGAAGGTGGTAGAAAAATGTATTACTCAAAAGTTTACAAAAAGATTAATATTAAAAGTAAAGTCAAAGGTAAGGAAATTAAGTAAGGAAAAAGGTCAAAGATTAGTACATTAATCAAAATCCTCACCCATTTCATCAGGACTTTGTTATTAAGTTATTAAGTTAAATGGCATAAGCAAAATCAGACTGACCTATATTAAAAAAATGAAGTTAAGAAATGACCACTTTTGATAAAATGCATCATGTCATCTATTTCCTTCCTCCATAAACTCCAATGGTTTCTTATTGTTGTTGTTTGACCTTCATTCTCAAAGAGGACTATGACATCAGGGAGGTGATGCCATGACATGTAAGAAAACTGGATTTAAGTGAGAGAGGGCTATGCAAAGTCACTGGCCTCACTTTTTCCTTCAGAACCATCTGGGTCCAATGACCAGAAATGTATCAGGAGATTAGAGATGGCCTGGATTTAGTGAAAGACATTGGCCTTCTTAAGCTTGGTTTCAAGTTTAACTTAGGCAACTCTCAGGGTTTCTGTTAGGTAAATTGCTATTTACATTCACTCAGAGTGCCCACACATTAGTCTCCAGACAGTACATAAAGTATTAAGGCCCAAACAATGACCAAGTGGGGTTTGGGCTTGGACCCATAGTTTGTTGGCCAATCAATGAGAGCCATGAGCAAATACAAAATGATCTTGTTGGGCATTCAAATCTCTCTTCTATCTTTCCAGTCTTCTTACTCCTTAATCCCTAACATATATTCTTTGATCCAATAACATTGATCTCCTGGTAGGTCTACTTTCACAAAGAGTTTGGAGTGTGGCAACCCTGAGAACTGAAAAATGTTCTGGCCCTCTTTGCCTACCGAGAAGTCTGAATTTTTTTTTTGCTTTTATGGGGTTTTTATAGTACCCTATTGTAATATTTGGGTTGATATTATATAATAGTTACATATTTATGCATTTCTGAGTTTCTAAACTTTTTCTATGTCATCTGCTGGCTTTTGAGTATAATATGTGGCTTCTGCAAAACTCCCCCTAAAATTTTCATTTAATTTCTTTTTTAAGAAAGATTTTGAGTTTTACAATTTTCCCCCTATTCTTGCTTCTCTCCCCCCCACCCCCCACAGAAGGTAGTCTGTTAGTCTTGATATTGTTTCCATGGTATACGTTGAGTTAAGTTGAATGTGATGAGAGAGAAATCATATCCTTAAGGAAGAAAAATAAAGTATAAGAAATAGCAAAATTACATAATGAGATAATGGTTTTTTTTCTTTTCAAAATTGAAGGTCTTTGGTCTTTGTTCAAACCACATTTCTTTCTCTGGATACAGAATGGTATTCTCCATCGCAGATAGCCCCAAATTGTCCCTGACTGTTGCACTGATGGAATGAGCAAGTCCATCAAGGTTGATCATCACCCCCATGTTGCTGTTAGGGTACACAGTGTTCTTCTGGTTCTGCTCATCTCACTCAGCATCAGTTCATGCAAATCCTTCCACATTTCCCTGAATTCCCATCCCTCCCAGTTTCTAATAGAGTAATAGTGTTCCATGACATACATATACCACAGTTTGTCAAGCCATTCCTCAACTGAAGGAAATTCACTTAATTTCCAATTCTTTACGACCACAAACACAGCTGCTATGAACATTTTTGTATAAGTGATGTTTTTATCCTTTTTCATCATCTCTTCAGGATATAGACCCAGTAGTGGTATTGCTAGATCAAAGGGTATGCACATTTTTGTTGTGCTTTGGGCGTAATTCCAAATTGCTCTCTGGAAAGGTTGGATGAGTTCATAGTTCCACCAACAATGTATTAGTGTCCCAGATTTCCCACATCCCTTGCAACACTGACCATTGTCTTTTCTGGTCATATTGGCCAGTATGAGAGGTGTGGTATGAGAGGTGTGAGATGGTACCTCAGAGAAGCTTTAATTTGCATTTCTATAATAAGTAATGATTTAGAGTAATTTTTCATATGACTGGAACATTTTGATTTCCTCATCTGTAAATTGCCTTTACATATCCTTTGACCATTTGTCAATTGGGGAATGGCTTGTTGTTTTTGAAAATTTGACTCAGTTCTCTATATACTTTAGAAATGAGTCCCTTGTCAGAAATACTAGTTGTAAAAAATTGTTTCCCAATTTACTACATTTCTTTTGATCTTGGTTACAGAGGTTTTGTCTGTGCAGAAGCTTTTTAATTTAATGTAATCAAAATTATCTAGTTTGGTTTTTTTTTGTTTTTTTTTTTTTAGGATTTTTGCAAGGCAAATGGGGTTAAGTGGCTTGCCCAAGGCCACACAGCTAGGCAATTATTAAGTGTCTGAGACCGGATTTGAACCCAAGTACTCCTGACTCCAAGGCCGGTGCTTTCTCCACTACGCCACCTAGCCGCCCCTAGTTTGTTTTTAATGATGTTCTCCATCTCTTCCTTGGTCATAAACTGCTTCCCTTTCCAAAGATCTGACAGGTAAACTACTCCTTGATCATCATCTAGTTTGCTTATAATATTGTTTTTTATGTCTAAATCCTGTTTCTATTTTGATCTTATCTTGGTATAGGGTGTGAGGTGTTGATCTAATCCAAGTTTCTTCCATACCAACTTCCAATTTTCCCAACAGCTTTTATTGAAGAGAGAGTTTTTAACCCAATTGCTGGACTCTTTGGGTTTATCAAACAACAGATTACTATAATCACTTAATGCTATTGCACTTAGTCTATTCCACTGATCCACTACTCTATTTCTTAGCCAATACCAGACAGTTTTGATGACTAATGCTTTATAATATAATTTTAGATCTGGTAAGGCTAAATCACCTTCTTTTACACTTTTTTTCACTGAATCCCTAGAAATTCTTGACTTTTTATTTCTCCATATGAATTTACTTATAATTTTTTCTAACTCATTAAAGTAATTTTTTGGAATTTTGATTGGTAGAACACTAAACAAATAGTTTAGTTTTGGTAGAACTGTCATTTTTATTATATTAGCTCAATCCATGAGCAGTTAATATTTGCCCAGGTATTTAAATCTGATTTTATTTGTGTGAGAAGTGATTTGCAATTGTTTTCAAAAAAGCTTTTAAGTCTGCCTTGGCAGGTAGACTCCCAGGTATTTTATACTGTCTGAGGTTACTTTGAATGGGATTTCACTTTTTAGCTCTTTCTGCTGTAATCTTGCTAGTCATATATAGAAATGTTGAGGATTTGTGAGTGTTTATTTTATATACTGTGACTTTGCTAAAGTTTCTAGTTGTTTCTAGTAGTTTTTAAAAAGATGATTTCTTGAGATTCTCTAGGCAGACCATCATGTCATCTGCAAAGAGTGAGAGTTTTGTCTCTTTGTTCCCAATTCTAATTCCTTCAATTTCTTTTTCTTCTCTTACTGCTGAAGCTAACATTTCTAAAACAATATTGAATAGTAGTGGTGATAATGGACATCCTTGTTTCACCCCGATCTAATTGGGAATGCCTCTAGCCTATCCCCATTGCATATAATGCTTGTTTATGGTTTCAGATAGATACTGCTTATTATTCTAAGGAACAATCCCATTTAATTTCTTATGCCAATCTGCAATATATCAAAACTGAGATGGGGGAAAAATGTCAGTTTCTACAGGATGTCTTCTCTAACCCCTTTTAATTCTAATGACTTCCCTTGTAAATAATTTTGCAGGTATCTTATGTATAGCTCACTTTATAGAGGAGAGAGAGAGAGAGAGACAGAGACAGAGACAGAGAGAGACACCCCAGCATGAGTTACAATCTCCTTAACTATGCCCTCAGGGTCTTCTGGGAATGGTTGGGGGGGGGGGTCTTGTATTGGAGAGATCTTCTGGAGGTCTAGCTGTAAGATAAGTTCCCTACCTAGTTTACTAACTACCATCTAACTTAACCCAGTGGTGAATATATATATATATATATATATATATATATATATATATATATATATATATATATATATGGTCATTTATCAATCATTTGTATACAGTCAGATCTCTGGCTAGTTAAAGAAGGGTCAAAGCAGACACTAAATTAGAAGGGAGTTGAAAAAGAATGAAAAACAACAAAGTGTATAATTCCAATAGCTCCACTGGTCTTGGAGTCAGGAGGACAGGAGTTTGAATCCAGCCTCTGACACCTACTAGCTATGTGACCTTGGGCACTTAACCCAGATTGCAAGACTATCACTGGTCATCCTGATTCATATCTGGCCACTGAACCATAAGGCTTTGGAGGAGAAAGTGAGGCTTTGTACATTCCCCCCCCCCCCCCCCCCCCCCCCATTCAAATCCACTTCGCA
The DNA here is from genome assembly GCF_037893015.1 of Macrotis lagotis. Lineage (NCBI taxonomy): Eukaryota > Metazoa > Chordata > Mammalia > Peramelemorphia > Peramelidae > Macrotis > Macrotis lagotis. The sequence goes on along the minus strand of NC_133658.1, from coordinate 823,610,454 downwards.
TATTTGTCATGGCATTGCCTCCCTGATGTCATGGTCATCTTTGAAAATAAAGGATAAACATTATTATCTCCTTTACTATCTCCATTTAATTGATGTAATCAATACAATGTAATGTAATCTCTACAAGATCAAAATAGGCTAGAAATTGTTTCAACCAGAAAATGTAATCTTTGTCAAGAGATGTTCTTGAGACACCCAGGTAAAAGATAATATAGCAGGAAGAGAATAGGCTAGATTGCATTTGAGAAATTATATTTTCAACAATCCTAAACTCCTAAGTGATACCAAACTCATCACTTTTGAACACTAGTGTTTTTTTTCCGCTTTTTTTTTTTGGCTTTTGCCAGGAAAATGGGGTTAAGTGGCTTGCCCAAGGCCACACAGCTAGGTAATTATTAAGTGTCTGAGGCCAGATTTTAATTCAGGTACTCCTGATTCCAGGGCGGGTGCTCTATCCACTGAGTCACCTAGCTGCCTTGCACTAATGTTTTTTCTTTTAATTTTTTTTTTTTGGGGGGGGTTGCAAGGCAAATGGGGTTAAGTGGCTTGCCCAAGGCCACACAGCTAGGCAATCATCAAGTGTCTGAGACTGGATTTGAACCCTGGTACTCCTGACTCCAGAGCCAGTGCTCTATCCACTGCGCCACCTAGCTGCCCCACTAATGTTTTTTTCAATGAAGGTAAACAACTGTGGTAATGTTATATAGCAAGGAACACTATAATAGTCAAAGAATAAAAAGTGTAGGTGATTCACAGATCCATGAAGATGCGAATAGGATCACAGATCTAGAGCTAGAAGGGAATTTTATATGGCAGATCTGAGTAGATTTCAGTATACTCCCCATGATGACTGCATGTAAGTAAATGCATAAAAGACATGAGCCAGGAAAAAATATGATGGGAAAAGAAGATGGGCCTTTTATGTAAAAGACTAATGACATACTTACAGATCTGCAGCAGTGTGATTATGTTGGAGAGGCAGATTAAGGGTAGAAGTAGGTTCAAAGGGGTGATCAACAGGTCCTTCTCGTTCCTTCGATTGTTTAATGAGATCAAATAAAGGTGAGTCCTATGTGAAAGAAAATGACATTGTATAAATTTATATTAAAAGAAGTGATTCTCTTCTTAAGTACCAAAACTACACTTTATTTACAGGTTGAGGACCAGTAATTCTAATCAGAATTACCTGCATCAACTTGGACTATCAAATGGAATGATCCCCAAGTCTCTTTCAAATGTATCTAGACAGTACATACGGTATCACCTGTAGTAACAATTACCAAAGGAAGCAGCTGCAAAACTAATGTTAAATCTAAACTTCATATTCTCATTCTCTTAAACAATATTTACCTACGTGCTTCTCATTAAAACCTATTTAGGAGCCAGATTCCTGTGCTTGTACTAAAAAGGGGGAAATTCAGAATAACAAAAACAGTGGCAAACCACTGAGAAAAGGAAACCACAGGCAATGACAAAATGTAGTCATGGACAATTTAAGTTCAGTGGAACCTCTGTGTCCCTGAATGTAATGCCTCTTATTGCTTGCTGCTTAGTACCCTGCTTCTTCATGGCTATTACCTGTACTTCTTTCTTGATAATTCTCCACAAAATACATGTGGAAGTGAACAAACATGCACAGATTGTTCCTGACAGTTCTCATTCCACATCTATAGTTTTCTCCATCTTTCTCCTTTCCCTCTCTTCTTCCCTCCTCCATAGTGGGTCTCTGTGTGTTACCTAGACTACAAATACAAGGGTTCCAACATTGACTGCTGTGTCCCCCCCCCACACTCTTCTCTGGCAGTGCGGGGGCCCTCCACTCCATGGGGCTTACCTACTGCACTACTCTAAACACTCAATAACTTTTAGCCATACTACCTCATACTACCACAGAAATTGCCACCAAGGGACACCAAACCTGGCTGTTCACTGGCTTTCTCCTGAAAGGATGGAGGCATACTTCATAATCAGCCTGCTAGGTTGAACTCATTTCTGAGTTATTTTATTGCTGTTTTACTTTAACTGACCATGATCACTGTGTATATTGTTCTATTTTTTCCTACTTCAGACTATACTCTTTTATATAGGTATTCCAAAATTCCTCTGAATTTGTCCTTTGTAAACACTTTTCCCATAGAAATATTTAGTGGGCTAGAAATCTGGATGTCTGAGACCATATATACATATAAGTTCATTTAAAGATAGATTTGATAATGGTCTCTGGTCAAAAGCAGTAGCATTTTGATCTGCCATAGAGAACAGAATATAAACTAAGTGACCTTTATTACAGATGTAACAATCACTGACATGTACATCACTTGACAAATCAACCCTAGGCTTCTAAGTTTCCTAAATGCTATGGGTAATAAAATAAGAAGCATACAACAGAGCATCTTCCCTTAGGAAGTCCACAGTTTTGTTGGAAAGACCAGACATATACAAAACAGTAAAAGAAGCTAATATAGAATATAACTGATATGTTGTGATGGCACAGATTTGCTTTCTATCTTTAGCTGCTGCCTTTTATGCTTGTCCATTTAATTTTCTGGGTCCCTGCCTATAGTTAGGCAGCTGGAATATAAGGAAATTTGGGCAGAGGATAAGTATTTCAAGACATATGTTGTTTAGAGTATCCTAGAATATCTAGAATTCCTGAATCTGGACTTGATGTTAGGTCTAGTCTATGCCACAATTATGGAGGGAAATTTTGGGTTAGTCCTTTTGCTGCTTTCTTGGTGGTAATGAGTATTATAATCTAGGAGATCAGAGACAGGGTGGAGACCTATAAGCTTTCAAGTGCTCCCAAAGTGACCTATCTAGGGCAAAGTTTAATCATTTCTCCCCAGTCTGAGCTCTATAAGCTTCTGAGAACACTAATTTTTTTTTAGGCTTTTGCAAGGCAAATGGGGTTAAATGGCTTGCCCTAGGCCACACAGCTAAGTAATTATTAAGTGTCTGAGGCAGGATTTGAACTCAAGTACTCCTGACTCCAGGGCCAGTGCTCTATCTACTGTACCACCTAGCCACCCCCACAATAGTACACTATTGCTAGACTCTGCCTCTATCAGTAAGCTAGGAAGTTCTGCTTGTTCAGTGATATAACTGCAGGTTTCCCTTTGGCATGGGATTCCTGCCTTAGTCCCCAACAGACTAGGCTAGATTCTAGAACTTCAATCCTGCTTTGCTCCTTGGGTCTGAGTCAAAGTGAGTGCTACAGCTTGCTTCTGAACTTCCTTCTTTCTCTGTATACCACTGAGGACCTCCCTATCTAGGATATCACCCTTAATCCTTTTTTTTTAAATCAAAAGTTATATTTTCTATCTTTCCTATTCTCCCTAACAAAGAAAACAAAGCAAATCAAAATCCTTGTAACAAATAAGCAAAGTTAAGTAAAACAAACTTCATTGTTGGAATCTAAAAATTAATGCCTCATTCTACATGTACAGTCCATCACTTCTATGTCAGGTGAGGGTTGATAGCATTCTTTGTTTTTAGTACCCTAGAATCATGACTGGTCACTGTTCTTAAGTCTTCTGAAGATTTTAAGTCTTTCAAAGTTGATGCTTTTTACAACATTGTTGTTATTGTATAAATTGTACTCCTGGTTCTACTCACTTCATTATGTATCAGTTCATATATAAGTCTTCCAAGGCTTTGCTATTATATTTCTTATGGAATAACAGTATTCAATATATTTTTATATCATAATTTATTTAGTTTATTCCCCAACACTTTCTTAGTTTCCAGTTCTTTACCACTGCAAAAAGAGCTGCTATTAAGTATTTTTGTACATGAAGAACCTTTTGGTCACAGCTTCAAATTGCTTTTCGAAATGGTAAATTCACAATTCTATAAACAGAGCATCAACCCACCCAGTTTCCTGCAACAATTGTCAATTTCCTTTTTGTCAACTATACAAATCTAATAGGTGTAAGATAGAATATCTCAGAGTTGTCTTAATTTGCATTTCTCTAATTTTAGTGTTTTGGAGCATTTTTTTCATATGGCTACTGAGAGCTTAGAATTTTTTCCTGAAAACTATCTATTTAGATCCTTTGACAAGTTATCATTAGAAAATAGTGTTTATTCTTATAAATATGAATTAACTCCTGATCTATTTTAGGAATAAGATCATTATTAGAGAAATTTGCTGAAAATATTTTTCCTAATTAACTATTTCCCTTCTCTTTTTAATTTTAGAAAATTCAAAGGTTTGATTTTTAACTTAAAAAAATTAAATGAAGTCTTCATTTTCAGCTTAATCCAGAAGAAACTATTTGAGAAGAAAAATACATTAAACCGATTTAGCATAAATTAATATCAATACTATACACTTAACAGCCAAATAGTATAAAATATCATCAGCTGAAAACATACATAAAATACTTTCATGGGGAGACTAGGTGACTCAGTGGATAGACCACGGCCCTAGAGTCAGGAGTACCTGAGTTCAAATCCAGTCTCAGACACTTAATAATTACCTAGCTGTGTGGCCTTAGGCAAGCTACTTAACCCCACTGCCTTGCAAAAACTTTAAAAAAATGCTTTTATTAAGCCTAATCAAACAACTTTTTACAAACTTAGTACACTACATTAGAAAAATCTTTTATGTTTCAGAATTATTATTTGTTTCCCTACATTTGAGAGATTTAGTTTAAAATGGTTGGGTTGAAATACTATCTCACTGAACAGGACACTATAGTTGGCATTGTACAACCAAAAAATAAGCAAAAGCCGCAAAAAATACTTCCTATCTTCTTCAAGCTTACAAATCTGAGATGCTACATAAAAGTAATATTTCCTTTTATATATTACAAATAGAGACCTTTATACCACTGATAACCTTTAAAGTCCAAACAGGAAAAGAGGAAAATATGTCAGCATGATGGAAGTTACAACATATGACAAGACAGCCTTTATTCCAATAGATGGAAAACATATAAGAATTATAAGAATTTGTGCACTATAGGAAGCAAAAGGCCTAAAAAGAATACTTCTAATAATGTGTCAACCTTTTCTCAATTTAGTTCTGTTCATTCAGCTAAAATCTTCATTCTGATGGAAAGGGAGGGAAGGTATTCTTGTAATCCTCACATATGAGGAAATTTATTTTTTCTTTAACTTTAGTATTCACATATTTGTGTGGAACCACAAACTATGTTGGTCACAAACTTTTAAAAGAGCATTATGTGAAATACTATAGGGAAATACAAATGAAATAGAATATAATTTTAAACTAACTTGGTAGATGAAATAACAGGCGTAGAAATAAATATGAGGATGAGTAAATGTAAAATCACTGAAGACTAATATTGTAAGAAGGAACCAAACACTAGGAGAGGAACTAACACCATGAGAAACAAACATTATATGAGGAAATGAATGGATCTAAAGGGAAGTTAGATAATGTAGAGATGGTAGGGTTGGTAGTAGGGTTTTGCAAAGTTAAATTAAATTAAAAAAAATTTATTAAATGTTTTGATAATCATGTGTGCATACACACATATATATGTGTTGAAGGAAGAGGAAAAGGAAAACACAGACCATTTTTAAAAAAAAAATTCTAGGTTGGTTTAGTGATTTGTAAGATCATAAAGAATCAACTAACTGTTAGGTCAGACCCTAAAGGTAATATAATCCTGGATTACACTAAGAGGCTTCAAGAGTAAGGAAGTAATAATTCACTACCTTCTGTCCTAGTCAAACATCTTAAGAAGGACATTCATAAGCAGAAGAAAATCCAGAAATGGGCAGTCAGAATGGTGAAGAGTTTTGAATCTCTGCCCTAATAAGATCAACTGAAGAAAGTGTGGACGGTAAGTCTAGAGAAAAGGAGATTTAAAAGGAACACCATAATAGTCTTCAAGAATTTAAAGGGCTGGGGGCAGCTAGGTGGTGCAGTTGACAGAGCACCAACCCTGGAGTTAGAAGGACCTGAGTTCAAATCCGACCTCAGAAACTTAATGTTTACTTAACTGTGTAACTTTAGGCAAGTCACTTAATCCCACTGTCTTGCAAAAAAGAACAAAAAAGAATTTAAAGGGTTATGTGGAAAAGAGATTGAATTTTTTTTTTTACGGTCCCAGAGGACAGAACCCAGAGAAGTGTTTAGAAATTGCAAAGAGGAAAATTTAGATATGACTGTAGATGGTTGTTAGGATCCCCTCCATTTCTAAAATTCTGTCATTCTGTGACTTAATCAGATAAAGAAAAGTGGGAAAGTAAGATCACAATTTGAAGGTCATAGGTGACAAGGTCTATGTAGAACACTTAACTAATCCAACAAGAAATAAGCCCTGTGGATATATATCTGTTGACAAAATTCATGGTTATTTGCCCAAAGACCTAGAAAAACTATATTCCTTTCTTAAATGAGCAAAATATAACTAACTTCTCTACAAATAATTTCTTAATTTTTAGTTTATTTTTATGAGGGAATTCTGTACCCAAGAATTAGATTTCATCTCCTGATGTTTGCCTTCTGAGAGATGACTCTAGTGACCTTTAGAAAATATTTTATTATTTTAAGGAACATTGTCAAATTGTGGTATATGTCCCTTATGGAACACTTGTTCTATTAGAAACCAGGAGGGATGGGAATTCAGAGAAGTTTGGAAAGACTTGCATGAACTGATGCTGAGTGAGATGAGCAGAGTCAGAACACTATACACCATAATATCAACATGGGGTGATGATCAACCTTAATGGACTTGCTCATTTCATCAGTGCAATAACCAGGCACAATTTTAGGGTATCTGTGATAGAGAGTACCATCTGTATCCAAAGAAAGACTTGTGGAATCTAAACAAAGACCAAAGACTATTACTGCAATTAAAAAAAAGTTATCTTATTACATAATTTTTCTATCTTTTATATTTTATTTTTTCCTTAAGGATATGATTTTTCTCTCAACACATTCAATTTTGATCAATATATAGCATGGAAATAATGTAAAGACTATTAGACTGCCTTCTGTGAGGGATGGGGGGAGGGAAGCGAGGTTGAGGGAAAAATTGTAAAATTAAAAAAAAAACAAATTAAGTATGTTGTCACTATTAGCTATTTTTAGTACCAATATTATTGGCCATTAATCACAATTTTCCAAACTAGTAAAATGTCCCCAAAATTGAAATAAAACAGAAACTCATTCAGAATTATTGCAGGTCTTATTTGTTGAATTCAGTTGGTTTGGGGGTTGGTTTTTTGATCTATGTTTGACGTACATTAGAGGTGAAAAACTGTCTTCTCACCTAACCTAGTGGTTTTAAAGGTCAGATTTGATATGATAGTTCAGAGTCCAAATGGCCAGATTATGTTTCAAATATTTAAGTGAATTGAAATATTAATATAGAACATATTAAGCTTATTGTTACACTTTAGCTGATCTGCAACTCTATTTGTCTATGCTTAGATGTTTGGGTAGAAATGAAGACAAATATAAAGAAGTACCAAATGGACTTTCACATCTGAGTCCAAGTAATACACTGTGGCATGACTTTGAAATATCACATCAGATTCAATTACTTAATTTCAATCAGCAAGTATACTAAAAAAAAAAGTTTAAAAATACCGTCAGAATGTACATATCTAGATAGGACACGTCTCCTTCAAAGTGAATATTAGGAAATATTCATCTATTCTAAGGCTACTGCCACAGCTCAAAACACTTGGGAAATGGTCTTCTGGAAATGCCTTCAGGGCATACTTTTCCATATCTAGAGCTAGAAGGGATCCCAAAGGCTGTCTAATCTAGCCCCCACATTTTATAGAGGCAGAAAATGGCCCACAAAAGTTAAGTGGCAATAGTGTCAAGAGTGGGTTCTAAACCTAGGGTCCTTGATTCTATGGCCAGTGCTCTACCTAACCAATTATGGCAAATCATCAGTTTTGGAAAGTGGCTTTGACTGATCAAAAAGGCAGATGGAACCCAAGTTGGATAAAGGAAATCAGTATTGTTTATTATACAAGATGTGGCTTAAGGGACTGGCATCCTTCTCTGACTCATTTGATTTGTGATGACAATTCCAAAAATGTTTTGAGCCATAACAGTAGTATTAAAAAATAGTGTTGTTGAGGCCAGAATTATTTTGATTTTTGTCTTCCTATAGATCCTATAGATCCTTAGTACCCAGAATAGTAACTTGCAAATAATGAAAAATGAGTATTCACTGTTTTCAATTTTTCCCTCAGTGCTTGATTAATTAATTTGTGTAGGTTTTAAAATGTAAAAAAATTAACTCTTGGGGTGGCTAGGTGGTGGAGTGGTGCAGTTTGTCTGTGATTTCAGTCTTCTTTGGCTTCATTAACTGACCCATCATGGAAAGGAAGGTCCTGCCCACCCTGGGGCCTAGCATTGGCCATATCCAAGTCGTAGAGGATCACACTCTAAATAATTTCCTTTTTTTTTGTGCACGTCACCCTTTGGCAAGGGAACATATTCTGCTTCAAGGTCAAATTCGGTAGCACAGGTATCACACCTGCCTTGCCTCTTCACTGCACCACTGTTTGCTTCTATTTATCACGTCTCCAGCCTCCACTCACTCTTTCTGCAAACTTTCAAAGATGCTGGGGTCCAGCTTCAACTGCTTGGTTCCTTTTGCTGTTTTAAGTCCTATGATGACATGCCTGATGGTCTTGTCATATCCCCCTACTGGGTTTTCAGTCTCACATGGAGTTAATTCTGTGACTTCACCTTTGAACACTTCCTTGCTCTCCTTTATCCTCAGACCAATAGCTCTTCTGAACTTTTCCATCAGAACTTGTCTTCTTAATTTCTGTAGAGTAGACTTCACTTCCCACCATAGGACAGAAGGGGACTTTACTACCCAACTCTTGAGCAATAGCCAGGGCTAGGACTGTCTTGCCAGTTCCAGGAGGTCCTGCCAACACAACAGCTCTCCCAGCCATTTTCTTGCTTTTGATTAATTCTAGCACACCACATGCCTCACGGCGTTCTCCTGCCCCACCAGCCCAGAGGCCGCCTGCTTGGCCAGGCCGTCCTCGTCCGGCCCCAGCCCCTTCACATGGCTGTGCGGGGTGATGCCCTGCGTCTTCGTGGTGCTCTTCACCTCCTCCATCTTCAACTTGGCGCCGGGAATGGGGGGGCGGAGTGGCTGGGGCAGCTGCAATGGGCCGGAGGGTGGGAGAAGAGGCTGGCGTGCACGCTCTGACAATGTTCCTTTTTTTTTTATTAAGAAAGATATTATTTATTTTGAATTTTATAATTTTTCCCCTAATCTTGGTTCCCTTCCCCCACCCCCCACAGAAGGCAGTCCATGGTATGCATTGATCTAAATTAGATGTGATGAGAGAGAAATCATATCCTTAAGGAAAAAAACAAAGTATAGGAGATAGTAAAATTACATAATAGGATAATGGTTTTGTTTTTGTTGTTTTTTTTTTAAATTGAAGGTAATAGTCTTTGTTCAAACTCCACAATTCTTTCTCTGGAGACAGATGGTATTCTCCATTGCAGACAGCCCAATATTGTGCCTGATTGTCGCACTGATGGAATGAGCAAGGCTATTAAGGTTGACCATCACCCCCATGCTGCTGTTGTGGTGTACAATGTTCTTCTGGTTCTGCTCATCTCGCAAAACAATGTTCTTAAAACACAATTCTGATCATGTCACTACTCTGTTCAATTAACTCCAGTGACTCCCTATTACCTTTAAGATCAAATGCAAACAAAATGTTTAGCATTAAAGTTCTTTATAATCTCCAACCTACCAGTTATATTAACCAATCCAGTTATATTAACATTACACCCCTTCCTTTTCTATATGACCCAACTAAACAGGAACTCTTGAGTTCTTCATACTTTATTTTTTTTCTTTTCATGCCTTTATGAAACTGACGCTCCTATGCTTGGATGCTCTGCTGCCACACCTCCGTTTCTGAGAATTCCAAGATCAGATGCTCAAGGGCCATTTTTTACAGAAAAACTTTCCTAATTCCTCCTAAATGTTAGTGCCTACCCACCAAAACATGGTATTTCTTTTGTATATAATTTTTTTATAGACTGTCTGACCTAATGGAATGTAAGTTTTTTGAAGACAGAGGGGGATCACGGCTAGGAGAGGGAGTGAAAGGAATACTTTGTAATTCTATGACCTTAAAAAAGACAGGTTTATCTTCTGGACCACTAATTTCATGCTTTTGTTTTATCTAGTAGAAGAGGGCTTAGTTTGTTCGTTTTTATTGAGAAGCCTTGGAAAAAAATTCTCTAACTTAATTTCAAGGCAATTTATACCACTTGAATGAGAAAAATGATTAATTAGTTTTATGCATCTTATTTTTATAAAGGGATAGCTGATTGGTTTGGGAGAAAAGGTCATTAATACCCACAGTTAACAATTCTTATGACTGAGAATTACAATTTGGAATCTGATACTGGATCACAAACTTAATTACATCTAACAAATTTTCTGGAAATGAAAATTTTTTATAATTAAGTTAATCTTGCTTTCAGTTTTTAAATTTTCATAAATCTTATAAAGTAGCAATACTATAAAACTTATGTCCCTATTACTACTGTCCAAATAAACAGTTATAAAGGACATTTATTTGTCCATATATATAGTTAAAGGTCAACAGAGCCCTAAGCAAATAGTTTAGAAAAACACCCTAAGGAAAACTGTTAGGTTAGAAAGGTTTATCTTTATTGTTTCCAGCATTCATTTTTCATTTCCTTCACACATCAAGTATTTAATGCCTTTGCTTGACAGAACTTTGCCCCTTCTCAAAATCAGAAAGAAACTATATATATAGATAAATAAATGTTTGCAGTTATTTTTGTTCTATATAGTTGCTAATTTGAAATCAATAGTCTAGAAGGTAAAACTGATTAGTCTTTTTTAAGGATAAACAAAAAGTATGCCCATCTCTCTCCCAGAGACAATATTACTGCAGAATAAACAAAGTTTTATCTATTTTTAAGTTTTAATGTCCATGGTCTTTCATCTTTATCTTTTTAATCTTCAAAAGTCATATCTTCTAAAATATTATGATAAGGTAGTTTTGTGGTTGTACAGATTAAAGAATTAAAATTATACTCGACATTTTTCTATTGGGAAGACCAGGAAATATAATGATTCTGAAGAATTTGATTCTTAAAATTAAACTAATTTTCTAGTAGGCACATAACTGTGATTACCAGAAGAATGAGGATTAAAACATTAATTTAATTTAATCTAATCTAGGACTTTATCCTTACTTCAGAAACACCAAATAAAAACTTAAGTATTATATAGTGTTGAAATGGAAGCAAAGACCAACTTTTTAATAATATTCAACATTTTTTTTTTTAGATTTTTCAAGGCAATGGGGTTAAGTGGCTTGCCCAAGGCCACATGGCTAGGTAATTATTAAGCGTCTAAGGTCAGATTTGAACCCAGGTACTCCTGACTCCAAGGCCCGTGCTCTATTCACTGTGCCACCTAGCCTCCCCAATATTCAACATTTTTGTTCAAATATTTTTAAACGTGTTCCATTCTTCATGATTTCATTTGAGATTTTCTTGGCACAATACTGGAGTGGTTGTCTATTTCCTTCTTATTTGATGCAACAGGGTTAAGTGACTTCTCAGGATCAAAAAGTCAGGAAATAACTGGGGTTATATTTGAACTCTGACCTGTGTCATATCTACATTGCACCACCTTGATAGATACCTCATGATACTCAACATAGTATCTTACAAAGGTTAATTTGATAATGATCACAACAGTGAATCAAATTGTTGGTTAAGTTTCAAACCTGTATTTTATCTCTCTCAATCTACCCAACCAAAATTTAGCCTTTTTTTCCAGAAAGCCTTTCCTTGAATAAAGGTTAGTGCTAGTTTTCTCCTAATTAGCATGTAAATGTATTTACACTATTCTCAATTTTCTTGTATATCTGAAATTCAGTATAACTTGGCTCATATCAAACAGTTAGCCAAACCAAGGGTTAAAAATATAAAAGACAAAACAACTAAAATCATTCAAAGAAATGACTTTTTTTTTTTTTAGGGTCTAAGTACATGAAATCCTGTGGTGATGTTGCATAAGTCCTAATAGACTTTTGATAAGCTTCTAGGCTCTGCCTTTTATGATAGAAGTGCTTCAGAACATATATTTACAATCAAAGCTTCCACTTTTTTCCCCCTCTAATTTCTTAACTCTGTAGTCTAGTTTACAACCTCATCAAATTAATGAGAAAGGAATGGATCATTTCACAAAAATCACTAGGATAACTGGATAGTAATCAGAGAAAAAATTAAGTCTACAAAAGCATCCTATACTTTGTGCCTCAATACATAGAAACAGATAAGAAATTCTAACATAGAGAATCAGAAGAGAATGGAAGGTTATAACTTTAATGATTATGGATAGGGGAAAATTCATAAGTGGATGTGGCATAAAAGTGATTGGAATATAGCAGTTAATAAATGTTATCAAAATGAATAGATAAAATAAAATTTAAGTTTTTATATAAATCAATTAAAGAAGCTATAATTAGAAGATATGGTTTAGGAAAAATACATTGATATTAAATATTTCTCATAAGTTTGTCACCCAGAATTTATAAGGAATTGACATAGTAATAGGGAATAGGGAATTTACTCAGTTATCAAGTAGTCAGAAGATAAAAAGTTTTCAAATGAAAAATGTTGAAAAACCATTAATCACTAATAATCAGAGGAAAATGCATATTAAAACAACACTGCGGTATCTGTTCCAATGTAAATTATGGAAGATACTAAAAGATGGAAAAACTCATTATTGTAGGGACTTTGGGAAAAAAAGGTATGTTAATTCATTGTTGAATTTAGAATTTATGTAAGAGATTATACTATCAGAACTGTATCATACCCCAATCCATCTCTATTCAGTTACCAAAGTGATTTTCCTAAAGCATAGGTTGATCATTCTACACTCCTATTAAATAAATGCCAGAGGCTCCTCCTCATCACCTTCAGAATCACACACAAAATCCTGTTTGGCATTCAAAAATTTTCATAACATAGCCCACTCCTACCTTTTACAGTATTCTTATTCCTTATTTTCTGATGCATACTTTATCCAGTGAACTGGCCTCCTGGCTGTTCTATGAAAAAGATTCTTGGCTCTGGGCATTTCTTTCTGGCTGTCCTCCATGCCTGGAATGCTCTAATATTTTATACCATTATCTCTGCTATCATTCTAACCTAGGAACATGCGGTGGTGTTAAAATATGAGCTCATCACGACCTACAGGTATTCTACTATCAAGAGTAAAAACCATGAACTTTCTCTCATTATAATCTTTTATCCTTCCATCTCTCCCTGTGCTTCACTCCTCCTAAACTACTTTTTTTTTTTTTGCAAGGCAATGGGGTTAAGTGGCTTGCCCGAGGCCACACAGCTAGGTAATTATTGAGTATCTGAGACTGGATTTGAACTCAGGTACTCCTGACTCCAGGGCCAGTGCTCTATCCACTGCGCCACCTAGCCACCCCCAAACTACTCTTCATCTCCATGATCATCAATGTTTTCATCCCTTAGTGTTCTATGAGACCTTGATATTGTCTCTGGCTTAACCTTCACTCTGTAACTTTCCCTCTCCAATGCAATCTTATATAATTAAGTACTTTATATAGACACTCTCCTTTTCCTCCTTGATCTATGTTACACTTAATGCTTGGTTTAAATGTTGCCAAATTCTAACCTACCTTATATCCATTATTCACATCCCGTTCTTCTACTCACATGCTAATTAAAAACAATAGAGGAAGTCACACAACCTACTCTTTAGAATAAACTTGGTCATCACTGCAGGAAAGCAATTCTTTTGCTCCTCAATTGACTATCACACCCTCTATAGTAACCTGTTTCAAACTTCACTGTCTCTCCTTAAATCTTCTATATATCACCCCTAGTCCCACTGACCATGTTAAGCCCCAATAACTTCCTGTGGTTCCCTATTTCCCCTAAAGATCAAATATTATTTAATCTTTATCTCATCTTTTTAATGTCTATTTTTGTTATTGGTATATAGTCTAAAATGTTAGTCTTTTCTCATACCTCATCTTTCTCAATCTGTTAAATTTAACACAATTGACTGACTACCTTCTCCTTCTGGATCCTCTCTCCCATCTTGATTTGTGTGACATTACTCTCTGCTGGTTCTCATAGTTTTCTGATCACTCTAATAACCTAATGCTTTTCTTTATCTGCCCGATAAGCCTTGCTGATCTTTTCCCCCTAAATGTAAGCATTTCTTTTTCTCTCCTCCCCACCCTCCTCAAAGTTCTGTTCTAGACACTCTTTTCTTCTCTCTCTATACTTATATTATTGATAACCTCACTAATTCTCATGGCTTTATGCAAATGGCTCACAGATATCTATCCATCCCCCATCTCTCTCATGAGTTTCACCCACATTACCAATTGCCTCATGGAATATTTCAAACTAGATGTCTCAAAGACATCTCAAACTCAATATGTCCTAAACTCATTATCTGCTCTCTAATATACTCCCCTTTTCTAAACTTCCCATATGTAGGTTAAAAGCATCACCATTCTTCAGTCTCCCAGGTTTACTAATCAGTTGCTAAGTCTTACCATTTCTACCTCTAACATCTCTTGCCTAAGAATTATTCTCTCCACTCATACAGATAGCATCTTAAGTCAGGTCTTCATCAGTTAAATGATTATAACAGCCTCCTAACTGGTCTCCCTGCCTTGAGACTCTCTCCACCACAGTAATCCTTCACATAGCTTGACAAAGTGATTTTCCTTACATGCAGATGAATTTACTGACCAGATGAATTTACTACTCTAGTCTGATGGCTTATCATCTCTAGGATAAAATATAAACTGCTTTGTAAAACTTCTAAAACTCTTTACAACCTGGATTCTGCCCATCATTCATTAAGCATTATGCCCCTTCTTACTTGCTCCAATTTTCCAAACTGGAATTTTTGTTGTCTCTCAAACAATACTCCTGATGATCCATTCCTTCCCACATGCTTCTACATAGAATATACTCCCTTCACCTCATCAAGTGCCGCTCTTTCTTTCATGACATAGCTTAATTCCTTCCTTGATCCCCCCCCCCAGTTCCTAGTGTTAGTTCCCTATCTCAAACTACATTATATTTAACAATGCTATATTTACTTGTACTTGGTTTCCTTTTTATTTACTTTGTATATATTATTGTAGATATTTGTTTTATTCTTCCTTAGTATGTATGACTGACATTTGTGAGAAGACTTTTATTCTTTGTATCCCCAACACCTAGTACAATGTCATGTATAAAATAATCACTTTGTACCTAGTAAATGTAAAATAATAATTTAAAAATAATTATTGACTGATTAACCAACTTAATATCTCAATTTATACTTTACTGAGAAAACAGGTCAGTCATTAGGAATTCTCTCTTTTCCTCCCTACTTTTCTACATTACTTATTTTCTTCACTTTTATTCTAGTTTCTGAGGAAGAGTTGGTCTTTTTCATTAAACCAGTAACTCTTCTCCATATAGAATCCTGCCTCACACCCCCTCTAAAAGTTTGCCCTTACAATCACGCCCCCTCTCTCCCAAATTTTTTTCCCTTTTCTTTTAAATTTTATTTATTCAAGGCAATGGGTTTAAGTGACTTGCCCAAGATTACACAGCTGGGCAATTATTAAATGTCTGAGGTCAGATTTGAACTCAGGTCCTCCTGACTCTGGGGTCAGTGTTCTATCCACTTGTACCACCTAGCTGCCCCTCTATAAAATTTTCAATCTATTCCTATCTCCCAATTTCTTCAATACTGTCTACAAATATGATAGGTCTCAAATCCTAAAAATATTCCCCTCACTTAACTGAACCCCTCATTCAACCTTTTATCATGTAATTCTTCTCCTTTCAAAGCCAAAATCATAGGAAAACACCCTGACTCCATGTCTCCTACTCATTTCTCAACCTTCTATAGACAATGTTTTGCCCTCAGCACTCAGCTGAGACTATTCTCTCAAGTTACTAATGAGTTTTCAGTTGTGAGTTTTCAGTTGATAAATGTAAAAGCCTTTCCCTTTCTCAATTCTCATTCTTCTTGTCTTCCCTACAGTTTTTGACACTGATGATCACTCTCTCCTCCTTGATATTCCTTTCATGACTCTGCTCTCTCTTGGTTCTCCTCCTATTTTTCTCGTGGCTCCTTTTCTATCTCCTTTGCTAGATAATCATGCATATCCCCATGGACTTGGCTTTGGACAAATCCCATGATTCTGTCCTCATTCCTCTTTTCTCTATATATATAATACCTTGGCACTTTCATCACCTCTTTCTGGTTTATTTAATCAATATGCCTATTTAGATGACTTCCAGATCTATACAGCTACCTAACCCTAGTCTTTTTTAAGCACATCAAACTCAATATATTTAAAAGAGAACTCAGTAAAAGTGAAGGTTGAAGAGAATATGTGTGTGTGTGTGTGTGTGTGTGTGTGTGTGTGTGTGTGTGTAGGATATAGCCGAGCAAGTTTGCAAGAGGAGACAAAGAAGACAGTGATGAAGGAGATACTAAAAAATGGGGGGGGGGGACCATAAATGATGGAATAAGGCCCAGAAAAAGGTAGGGAAAGTGTGGGAGCAAAGGAAAGTTGGTTTTTGCCAGAAGAGATTTCTGTTCCTATGAGACAAAAAGAAAGAGGACAGGTAAAGAGAGACAGATATTTCCAAGTATGAAGGAGGATGGCTGAGGGAATTCATATTGTAATATGCCATCTTCTCACTTAAAAAGAAAACTAAATTATCTTCTTAAAGGGAAATAAGGAAGTGCAATTGAGATCTTAAGCAATATAATCTTGCTTTAATAAGACAAGAGGAAATGAGTAAAAACCTATCAGTCAGAGGATCAAGAAAGAATTAAATAACATGAATTTGTAGTGAGCTAAATTAAGTTAGGTGGCTCCATAGATAGAGCACTGGCCTGGAGTCAGGAAGACCTAAGTTCAAATCCAGCCTCAAGTACTTACTAGCTGTTTGACCCTGACAAGTCACTTAAGCTTTGTTTGCCTTAATCTACTGAAGGAGGAAATGGCATACCATTCCATTATCTTTGCCCAGAAAATTCCACATGGGGTCATTAAGAGTCAAACACAATGGAATGACTGAACACCGTTACAAAAAAATGTTTAAAAATAAGTAGTTAGGTGGTACAGTGGATAGAGTGTCAGGCCTGGAGTCAGAAAGACTCACTTTCCTGAGTTCAAATCTGGCCCCAGACACTTACTAATCGGGCAACTAACTTACTTCTGTTTGCCTTACTTTCTTCATCTATAAATTGAGCTAGAGAGGAAAATGGCAGACTACTCCAATATCTTTGCTAAGAAAATACAAATGAGGTCATAAAAAAAATCAAACATGATTGAAACAAATGAACAACAGCAATAAATTAACATTTTTGTGATATCTCTTGTGATACTTGGCAGTCTGGAGAAAGAATAGAGAAAATAGTTGAAGGGTAGTTATCAAAGTTTGGGAATTGCTAAAGCATGGTTATGATAGTTATGTATGAAAATTATGATAGAAAGGTTAGATGGGGCAAGAGTTTCTAGGATATACATTCCAAAAGTAAATCTAAGGCTGAGGTCCTGAAATTAAAATATAATCTGGAATGCCTCATTATACCATATATTGAAACATTTTTGCTTGCTTTTTATAACTTAAATATAGAAAGAGGGGGAAAAACTGTTAAGCTTGACTTTTGCATATAAGTTGCTTGCTTGAACTAGCATTAGATATGAAAGAATTTAAATACCAAATAACATAATAGAAGGAATTATAAAGAAATATTGTGATAACAATTTTATTATGAAAGCAAAATGGGTCATTTTTTTGATAGCTTTTTTTTAAAATATGGCTTTCTTGGCAGTACTTCTATGTCTTAGCTAGGCAAGCTGTTTCATGTCATTACTTATCCCATTTAACTGTCAGTATAATCTCTGTCAGTAAACCAATTCACTCTTTTACTACTTAATCTTATGAAGGAAAACAGAGCTTTTACCTTCAGCAAGATCAGTATGAATTCTATTAATAAATAAAATAAATGAAAATTTCTGTGAAGGCTAAAAAAAGTTAGCCCTGTGGTAAACCTTATTGCTGAAAAACATATAAAATATATATGGAGATTGTATGTATGTATGTATGTATATGTGTACAAATCTTCCTAGCACTTAAATGCATTGAATCTAGAAGGTAAGGAATGTCTGTTGTTATCTTAATACAAAATAGATCCAAATGAAAGTTAATAAATAGGGGCAGCTAGGTGGTGCAGTGGATAGAGCACTGGCTCTGGAGTCAGGAGTACCTGAGTTTAAATCCTGCCTCAGACACTTAATAATTGCCTAGCTGTATGGTCTTGGGCAAACCACTTAACCCCACTGCCTTACCAAAAAAGCCTAAAAAAAAAGAGAAAAAACAAAGTTAATAATAGAAAGGGAGGTAAATTAACTAATGGATTAGGACAAAGGCAGGAATTGCCATTGTTTTCTTGGACTTTGGTCACAGGAAGCCTAAAATAGTAAATATGTACCAGAGCAGAAATATCCTTGTAAGGACATAATTGCTGTACAAAAATAAGCTTTTGTAAGATGTAAACATCCCCCCCCATTACATAGTCAATATCATCAATACTCAAAACACACCCACATTTTTATTTTCATACTACAATGTAGTATGAAACAATGTAGGAGTCTACTAAATGCATGGGAAAGCTTTTCCACCTTTTCTAAAATGGTTTTCAACATCAAAGAAACAGAACTATTCTTCTTTTGCTACTTTCCTTAATTATATTAAGAAATTAGATTTGCTCAGAATATTCTCTGAATAAAAGAATTATCCAAATATGCAAACATCTTTTCAACAGAAGAAGTAGGTACAATGTAAGTATAGGGAGTGGTGTAGAAGGTTCATGATAAGACAAGAAGAAAATAGTTTGTCATGATGATCTTTATATGAAGAGCCAAGCAACTGAAAAAAAAAAGGAAAGGAAAAACTGCATTAAAGGAGTCCAAAAATAGATTTGGGGGGCAGAAAAGGAAAGGCCTATTTTTACATAGCCAAATTTCATGGATGTTAAAAACAGGAAAGGCAAATAGTAGGTAGGTTGATTGTACTATATGAATTTGACACTTATTTTTTCTCTTGCTCCTTGAATATCACATTTTAAAATTTTCAAATATTTAATGATAAAACATAAAATATAAACCACACTTTTCCAAGGTCAGTTGTAGAGCATATTTTCTAAAGTTCTCTAAGTTAATGTGATGAAACCACTAGGGGTATCCTCACTGAGAATCCAAAGGATATATACATTTCCCTTGTACACTTCAACCCTGAAACTGTAGTCTTTCCTTTCATGACTTCTCCTGTACATCCATCTCTAGATGGTTTGCATACTAAGTCAGCCATTAAGAATACAAGATCATTTTATTATGGTATATAGAATCTTGGGGAACAAATTATATACATAATCAATTTAAAGGCACATACCATTATTACAAAAATGTAGTTTAACACAACTCTGGCTTCTTAGGTTGAACCTATTTTATTTCCAGGCCCCTCTGGCTACTACCCTTGGTCCTCAGGAGAGAGAAGAAGGTCCTATCTAATGGGGGTACAAGTGTCACTGGAATTAGTTATCTTAATTTCATGTTATGTTACCTAGAGTCTCTTGAAGCAATCTCTTTCCCTGAGGTCCTAAATCTAAGTAATTTGAGGTAATTCTTTTTGCCTCTTCCTATTCTAAGTTCTTTTTCTTTATTTTTCCTACCCCCACATTTTTCTAGTTGTTGGTTCATACTTATTCTCCTCTGGTCCCAATATGTCTTCCTTCCTACTGTTCTCTTTCTCTTCCAGTTAATATCTGGCTTATTATAAATTAACATTTTAAAGTTTTTACTTTTTGATGTCATAAGCTAACTTTTGTCTTTCAAAAAGGCTACAATTATATTTGCAAATGGAAGTTTAGTTACTCATAATTTTAGAGAATCACAGAATGTTTGTTAAACAATGGTAACTGACATTGGATATTTATTACACTAACAAGTGATAATGCACTTTGAGAAGGTTCTTTGGATAACAGGCGATAGTTCCCACTGGAAGCACTTTGAACAATAAAGCTTTGAACATTGAAACAAATAATAAATGCCTGTTGTGACAGACACATAATTTAGAAAGAACAAGTTCCATTCCCAAGGAATTTATTTTGTAAAATTTAATTTCTCAGTTTCCCATTAGAACATAAGGTCCTTGGAGTCTATCTTACTACTTGTATCTGAATTCCTAGTGCTTGGTACATAGTATGCTTTTAAAAAATTCTAGTTGACTGCCTGGCAGTAAGACTGAATTTCAGTTAACAAAAATTAATTTCATGATATTGGTGGCTACAACCTACAATGAAAAGAGTACAAGACATAGAGTCAGAGTACCCTGCTTAGACTCTTAGCTTTGTTACTTCTTGTGCAGTAGTAAGTAAGCAATCACTTAGCTTCCCTGAGTCTCAGTTTAATTACATATAAAATGAGAGGTTTGGACTAGCTGACCTCTGGAGCATTAATTCTAAATGTAGGATACAATTCTAAATCTATGATCAATCACTGAAGCAAAACCACATGATTGTTTTCATGTTTGTAACATAAGTTGATATTTAATAAAGTATTTAAGATTAAAGAGATTTTTTGAAGAACTTTGAAGACTCAAAACAGCTCTCCTTTCAATACAAGGATGGGTGTTAACAGTTTTAAAATTTGGGTAAACAGAGGATATGGTCATTAATTAACTTAGTCATCATCCTCTATTTAAGACATTATCATAACTATATTCAAAGGAATTTAAACAGCAATAGACAAAATGTATACTCCTCACACCCACCTATATAATTACAGGATAATAAATTGTGTCACTTGTCAGCACCTGGAGCAAGATGACTAGTTATTTCCAGACTTAGATGACAAAGCAATGGTGAAATAACCAGTTTATGATTCTTCAATGGAATCACAGAGCTCAAAAGAAGCTTTGAGATAATCTAGTCCAATCTTCTCACTTTAAAGATAAGGAAAATGAAGCCCCCCCCCCCCCCCCAAACTGAAATGACTTGCCCAATGTCACAAAGCTAAATAGTGGCTGGACTATTTTCTGACTCTTAGTTATGAGTTTGACTTTTTTTTTTCCCCTTCTGATCCTTCTCCATGAATATCTAGAATTTACCATCAAGAAATAAGAGTCATCTTAAAGAAGTACAAAACTGAATGGAATATGTTTTCCCACAATCTCTTTCTTCTTCTGAACTTTCTTATTATTTTTCATGGGTACTTCCAGCATCCTAGTAATCCAGGCTCACAACCTAAGTATTATCCTTGACTCATAACCCTCTTCTACCCCATATCTAATCTGTTGACAAGTTCTTTTGATTTTATCTTAACATTTCTCCTATATGTACCCTTTTCTCCTCTGATATTACCACCCCTATCATGCAAGTCCTTATCATCTCCCTGGGCTATTGCCGGGGTCATTTGTTTTGTTTTTTTTAGGGTTTTGCAAGGCAATGGGGTTAAGTGACTTGCCCGAGGTCACATAGCTAGGTAATTATTAAGTGTCTGAGGCTGGATTTGAACTCAGGTACTCCCGACTCCAGGGCCAGTGCTCTATCCACTGCGCCATCTAGTCGCCCCCTCGCCTGGATTACTGCCATAGGTTTCTGGTTGATCTCAGTGCCTCAAATGTCTCCTCATTCCAGTCAATCCCCTACTCAGCTGTGAAATTAGTCTTCCTAAAGATTCCTAAAGCACAGATCTACACACATCCCAGCATTAAATTCAATAAACTCCAGTAGCTGCAATCTCCAGGATCAAATATAAAATCTTCCATTTGACCGTCAAAGTCCTTCACAACCTAGTTCCTCTTACCTTTCCATTCTTACATCTTATTTCCAGCTATTTTTCCTGTGAAATGGTGACAGTGGCCTCCTTTCTGTCACTTGTACATTCATCCTATTTCCAGATTTCAGGCATTTCACAGTCTGGTCCCCATTTGTGGAATACTCTACTTACTTTCTCATCTCTGCCTCTTGTCAACCTTTAAGAACCTTCAACTTTCAAGTTTCCTTCAAGTAGCAGCTTGAAAAATTCTTTCTTCCATGAGGAAACCCCTACTCATTCTCTGTCATAATGCTAGTGATTTCCCTCCATTAATGCCCTCCATGATCTTGTTGGGTATATATTTTGTTTGTATATAATTTCCCTCACTGGTCTATGAGCATCTGAGACCAAATTATCTTTTACCTTTCTTTATATCTCCAGTACTTACACAATACCTTGCACATAAGAGGTTCTTAATAAATGTTTATTTATTTTTAGGGGGGTTTTTTGGGCAAGGCAATGGGGTTAAGTGATTTCCCCAACATCACACAGCTAGGTTAAGTGTCTGGGACTGGATTTGGACTCAGGTACTCCTGACTCCAGGGCCAGTGCTCTATCCACTGCACCACCTAGCTGCTCTAGATAAATGTTTATTGACTGATTGAGATGAGGCCAGAATAGCAGTTCTCAAAATTTTCACAGTGGGAGAACCTTCCGAATTATAAAAAATTTGGACAAAACCCTTTAAGTTAAATTCTCTAAACTTATTGCCTAATATTAAACAACATCAGGTTTATTTAAAAAGAACCTTAGGATACTTTAATCTTGTAGTAAAGTTTAAAAGTATGGGTCAGACCCAAAGGTGATGATTTTTAAAAACAGTAAGGGTTAGAGGAACTAGAAATTGAAATGAGGACAAAGAATATATTAAGAGGTTACAGGTCATGAGATTATAATTTAAAAAAAGAATTTCAGAATTCAAGATCATGGACCAAAAACCTAGTTTTGTTATGTTAAAGTAAGACCACCCTTAGCTAAGATGGAGACAGATGTCATCTGAGTTGATATGGTTGAAAAACTGAGATATCAGGATAGCTCAAGGGAACTAAATATACTAATGAAAAGATTTAGGAGGAGGACAGGGGTAAAGCAGAGAAGACTGTAAATCAAATAGTGAAATGATTAAGGCAACAAGAGAGAAAAGAGGTCAGCAAACAATAGCAACAAGAATCCTGGCACTGAGTTGTAAGCAGATGAGTAAATAAATTCTCTAGAGACAGACTGCTAAATGCTATATATATAATAGGAGGGAAGTGGCCATGTGAAGTAAGGAGGACTCTTTCTTCTGAAGCATCTAGGTGGTACAGTGGATGAAGAGCTGCACCTGAAGTCAGTAAAAACCTAATTTCAAATTCAGCCACAGACTTTTTTTTTAACTGTATGACCCTGGGGAAAGTCATTTCATCATTGTCTGCCTCAGTTTCCTTAATTAAAAAATGGGGATAATAATAGCACCTATTCCCCTGGGAAGATTAAATGAGATAACATTTGTAAAATGCTTAGCACTAAAATGTCTGGTATCTAGTAGATATTTCATCGATATTTGTTTCCCTCGTTCCTTCCTTCCTTCTTGGCCATAGAGCATGAGAAGATTGACTACCTTTACAAAGATATTTTAAGGTGGCCTGAGTTTCTACATGAGCAGACTAGATCACAATGGCTGAGGGATTCCAATGAGTTTAGTGGAAGTGAGATGCAGAAGAAAATAGGAACTCATGGAAGGATATGAATGAAAGAATATAAAGTGCTGCTGAATATAAGGATTAAGGAGCAAGAAATAGGTATTTTGTTAGTCCCTGCATTGGGAAAGGTTTCTGGGTTTAATGAGAGTGCTTTGGTGTAAAGTGCCTCCTGCTGAGGGGGTAGAAATTCCACTGCTCAGCAGCAATGTGGGGACCACAGGTTGAGATGAAGGGGCCTCGCACAAGGGACAGCAACTCTGCACTTGCAAGAAATATAGTTAGAAAATTATTCCTTGTTATATTTCAGTATTTGATTATAATTAAAAAAAATCCTCTTCTAAAATTGGCATAGACTATAAAGCCCATATATACATATGTGTGTGCTTGTATATTGAACCTCTGTAATTTTACAGATGAGCTCACTTGGACCGGGCTAAATAAACTGTCCAAAATCACACAGACTTAGTACAGAACTAGGACTAACTACATCATTGGTTTGGTGTTCTCTCTAAAACAGATCTTTTGTATTAAAAAGTTTCTTTTTCTTAATTCACTAGGTAAGATGTTGAATTTTCCCTCAAGATTTCAAACCCAATTTAAGTTTACACTTTTTAAGTACATATACATATATATGTATATGTATGCATGTATGTATGTATTATATCTGCTAAAGAAGCAAAAAAGATAGGCACAAATAAATAAAAAGGCAGGCCAAAAATGGCATCCCAAAAGTATAGCTCTTGAAGAGCTCTAGTATAAAAAGAATAGCTGCATTATCACAGAAAAAAATCAGTGTATAAAAATATTTTTATTTTTTATTTTTTATATTTTAATTTTTATATTTCTCTTAAGCACTTACCACACTGTGCATTACATTTATTCACATGTCATTTTTGATGCATTAGACTACAATTTCTGAAGATAAATTTATATCTAGGTTTTTGGAAATTCAATTTATTGTGCATCTATAGGTAAAATGTTTTGTTAAACACCTTAAAAAATGGAAAATTTTCTATGTCTTTATAATGTTTATAATTATGTGAGAAGTAAGATATGTGAAATGGTTAAAAGGCAAAACAAGTACATGATTAAGTTTCCAATAAGCTAATACAGTTAAGTATTATAGGACTTTAGATGTGGAATAGATCACCATGACCTGAAAAGATGGGAAAAGCTTACAAGAGAAACTTATGCCAGGCTTTTGAGTAGAATTTGTATAAACAGAATAGCATAAACAAAAGAAACCTATTGAAAACACATCTGTTGAACAAATCAAGGTTTACCTATATAAAATACTTCATTGAATACATTAATTCAGAAAACAATAATGTTTCACAACATTAATCAAATTGAATATACTTCTGTGAAAAATTAAAGTTTGCTTTTGTGGTAGTCGTCTATATGTGGATTACAGATCAAGACTTAGAACTGAAAGGGCCTCAGGTCATCTATTCCAATTCCTTCATTTTACAGATGAAGAAAATGAAGGCTAGGGATGTTAAATGACTTGCCCATGGTCAAAATAGTAACTGGTAGAGCTAAGGTTCAAACCTTCATCCTCTGACTACCATTCTCTCACCTGCTCTTTCCACTGTACCATGCTACCTCTAAAATATGCATCACCTAGCTATCCTGAAATTTTCTGTAATTTGACACAGTAAACAAAGTGGATAACCCGGTGGGAACCCTCCCCTTCATATTTATATTTGCAAAATCAGATTCTGTGGTTATGAATTGGAAATACTCATTTCTGTCTTGCTGATCTTACCCTCTACAATCTCCCCAGCTTCACCTTCATCAATTTTCTGTAGATAATTCCCACATTTATGTCTATCTCCAA
The DNA here is from genome assembly GCF_037893015.1 of Macrotis lagotis. NCBI lineage: Eukaryota > Metazoa > Chordata > Mammalia > Peramelemorphia > Peramelidae > Macrotis > Macrotis lagotis. Next base: position 823,585,002 of record NC_133658.1, on the reverse strand, counting down.
CCTTTGCCCTGTTCTGTAATGTAAATAGCTTGTTGGACATTGAAGTATACCACTAGCATTTCAAACTCAACCTGGTCAAAACTGAACTCATCAGACTCCATCAAAACCCACTTTTCTCTCAACTTCCCTATTTAAGTACTATTGTTGCAGCAACTCAAAATATTCCCTTCTCTCTTAGTCAATCATTTGTTAATTCCTGCCTATTCTGCTTCCACTGTAATTTTCTGATGTTATCCAATTGCTGTCAACCTTATTCTAGCCCTTTTTGCCTTTCACCTTAACTGTTATAAAAGCTTCCCAGCTGATCTCCCCATTCCTGCCCCCTCCACTCCATTCCACTGCCAAAGTCAGTGTTCTGATGCATAATCATTCTTTTGCTTAAAAAGTCTTTACTAGCTTCCTGGAAAGTAAGATAACTGGAGTTCCTGGTCCAATTCTGGTGGTGAACTCATACTGTGATTTTTAGCAAGTAACTTAAATTTTTTGGACCTCAGTTTACTGAACTATAAAACAATGATGCTAAATCACACATCTACAGTATCTTCCAGTTCTGCTGCCATAAGTTATTCTATGAATCTGTCTTGCTAAAGAAATCAAATGAATGGTTATCTTAAATATTAAAATAATCATTAAATGGAACCAAGCTATACTACTATGGTTTTAGTTTCCTTTTCTAGATCAATTTCTGCCATCATCAGTTTTTGCTTCTTGTTCATTCTGCCTCAATAAATCCTTGCCCTGTATTCTAATACTAACAGTTAGAATTATTAAGCTAAGGATCGATAAATAATCCCATTTTACAAAAACTTCTAAGTCAAAAGAGTCTAGGTAAAACCATTTCTTTGTAATACCAAAACAGAAGGTTAAAGGGACTTAAAGATTATCATTCCAATCTATACTTAAGATTTATACTTAAAAGCATAAATGTCCTGCTATATAATAAACAGAAGTCTCAGAGTACCTCCTAATTCATCTTTGTAAACCTCTCATTTGGGGGAATTTTTCCTTTTAGTTGATCCAACTGTAGCTTTTATTGAGTCTAGTTTTGTTGTTGAAGGTCAAGCAAAAGAAATCTAATCACCTTTCTAATCTTTCCACTATTTGAAGATAGCTGACAGGTTCTCACTAAATTTTCTCTTCTTCTATCTCACTCTTATCTCTTCCTCCTAGTGGAAGCTATTGGTAATTACATTTTAACATATGGAACCAGAAGTCATTTTATTAAAAGAAGCACGGCTAAGCATGATGAATCAAAAGCAATGACAAGATGGGAAATTAATTTTAGGGAAATGTGCGCAGTCAAATTTAGGTATACCACAGTTTATGAGAATATGCAAAATACTTTAAATATAAAAACTTGAAGATAATATTCTAGTTGCAAGCTATGGTTCAAAAATAGGATCGATGATGTTTGTCCTTTGTTCTCAAAGAAGATCATGACATCAGGGAGGTGATGCCATGACAAGCACATGAATTGGATCTGAGTGAGGAGGTGTAATGCTATTATTAATCTCACTTTCTCCTCCAGAGCCATCTGCGCCCAGTAGCCAGGATTAAATGACTTGTCCAAGGTCACACAGCTAGTAAATGTCAAGTGTCCGAGGCCATATTCAAACTCGTGTCCTGACTTCAGCTGCCCTAAATCAAAAATGGAAGATTGGAAGGCAAACAGATAAGACAGCTTTAAATGCCAGGATTAGGGGTATGGATTTGGGTTATATTGCACAAATAAAGTACAAATGTTATTTGAAGTACTAAATCCTTTACTTATATTAAAACCCCAATCCATTTTTTTTTGCTTTTGCCCATTTGCCTAACCTTTCTTTAAAATCTCTCCCACCAACTTCACTTTACTAAAGTCAGCACTAATGCTCTAAGTGATACCTCCTCAACTCTCTGCCTCAATGAAAGTAAATACAATACAATTTATGCTTCTTTGAATTTTGGTAAATGACATGCTCTGTGAATTCTTGTAAAGGGCTGCGTCACCAATAAAGGGAGCCTAATCAGATTTAGATGAAACCCATTAAAAGTCCATGTTTAGCAAATGGAATAGGCCTAGAAAGTTTAAGAAGCAATGTCTTTTTTCTTCTCATGATAAAATATGACATTTAATGAAATAAACTGATTTAATCTACAACAATTTAAAAAGTTCATTTCTTAGGCTCTATAAAGGTTTTATTGTTGTTTCTTTTAAACTAAGATGAAATGAATCCTAACAAGATTCAAAGAAATAATATTCCTGGGAAAATAAGTCTGCTACCTTTCTCCTTTTCTATTAAAATAAAATTCTTTTACATGAATACAAATGCTTCATTTTATTTTAAATATTCCTAAGTCTATATACCAATTTAATGATTATTTTAGTATAATGAGGGCCATTTGATAGAATATATCCAGAAATGCCCTTCCTGTTTGTAATCAATCCTATGGAAGCCTTGGGACCTATTTCTGGTCATATCTAACTAAAGGTTAAAGGGTTACACTTTGAGATGACTGCTATTCAGTCATGTCTAACTCTCTGGGATTCTATTTGGGGTTTTCTTGGCAAAGATACTAGAGTAGTTTGTCATTTTCTATTCCAGTTCATTTTTTAGATGCAGAACATTTGAATTCAGAAAGAGAAGTCTTTTTGACTCTAGCCCATCCACTGAATGGCTACGACCTCTTTTGAGATGAGCAATTTATTGGCCCAAAGAAGAGAAATCTTACTGAATGTTTAAAATGAAGCAATCCCATTCTCAATTTTCTTCCTTTCTAGATGCAAATCATGTCAGAATAGTTGTGAGCTACTTCCCAAAGAAGAGTTGGGAAGGGGGGAATGTAACTTATCTTATTCTTCCACCCCATCCTGACTTGGCAATCTTGCACACTGATTTCTGATTGTCTTTATGCTTTGTATTCTCCCCACCCCTTATTATTGGGTGAATGAATATCTACCCCCAGGATCAACTTGTAGGTGACCACATGAATTTGAGCGTTCCTGAGTTCCCAAATCCAATAAGGTGTTGCTTGGCAGTATGGGAAACTTCTGGATGGGAAAGGCTGACCACCAACCAAAGGACAGGTTCAAGTGCCAATATATTAGTAGCAGTCATGTACTGGGAGTTGTTTGGACAGTGTAGATAAAAGTGAGAGATAAAAAAGTCTAATTAACAATCCTACAAACTGCTTTATATTCTGATGAGATTTTAACTGTCAGAAAATTGTAACAACTATTTTAAGATAGTGAATCCTGTTTTAAGTTTATTTTTGTCCAATATGTACTTGTAAGTGTTCACTGTTTAGAATTCTTTTCTTGTGTAGGAAATAAATACCTGTAACTATACCTGACTCATATTATATATTTACACTGTCCCAGTTCTTGGGGGAACCTGAAATATGAACCATAATCTGATACAAATATATTTTTATATATGATTCCAGGATGGGGGGGGGTGAGGATTAATGAGCTCATTTGCACTCTCAGTAAAGTCCAGCTCCTTCCTCCCTCACCCACCGGGGCTAAAACCAGTCAAATTGTATATGCCTAGATGCAAAGCAGAGGGACTCCTAAAGAGAGAGAAAAGAGAAAGGATGGTATTCTAGCCTTTTGTGTGAACAGCAGTGGTTCCTCAAAATTATATATATATATATATATATATATATATATATATATATATATATATATATATGTATATATATACATATATATGTATATATACCTCAATGTTACAAAAAAATCAAGATTACATCAATAGGGGTATGTACTACTTTCACCATTGTCATTTACAATTTCTTTAAATGCTTATTTTAATGAGTTGCTGTGGTCAAAAATTAAAAAAAAAATTAATCATGTGGTGGCCATCCTTCTGGTGACCAATTCTGCTAATATAGCTGGGTTGGTCCTTGGTTGCTGCTAGCTTTTGTTCCAATTAGCTTTTGTTCTAATACTCAAAACAACTCTATTCATCTCAAAAAAATATTATTCAATTTACACTGAATAAGGCAGATTTTCAGGAAGGTGTAAGATTTTCTAAATTGGCACATGCTATTTAATTGAAATCACTACACTGTCATGCATTTAGATTCAAAAATCAACTGTACAAATACAAGGTAAGAGAGATCAACAGTCAGATAAAATTTCATGAGGGTTTGAGATGACTTCTAGTTTTTATCAGTTACCAAAGTAACTTGACTGCCAAAAGAGATAATATAGATCAATAATGAAAGAAATTCAAATCATCATGGTTATAACATCATTTTCAAGAAGTCTTACATACATATATATGTATATAGATATAGATATCTTCTTATAGCTATATATCTTTAAAAGATATATGATTATGACATATACAAGACAATATCTGAATGGCTCCTGTTATCTCTGAAAATTTCTCTTACCAACTGTAGTTGGTTCCATCACATTTTTTTCCCCAAATTGAATGTGACTAGCCTTAAAAAAAATTTATGTTGTAATTAAAATGGTCTTCTAGCTGCTTTAAGAACTTAGTATTTGGGGCAGCTAAATGGCACAGTAGACAGAGCACTGGCCCTGGAATCAGGAGGACCTGAGTTCAAATCCTACCTCAGACAATAATTACCTAGCTGTGTGACCATGGGCAAGTCTTAATGGGGTTAACCATTGCCTTGCAAAAAAAAAAAAAAATTTAGCATTCCATCTTGTTTCTATGACTTTGCACCAAACCATACTTCTGAGGCATTTTCTCCAGACTTATGTCTCTTAGAATTCTTAGTTTTCTTCAAGGTTTATCTAAGTCAGATATTATTATCCCAGAGGGGAAACCTGACTGATAGTTTACAGCAATCTTCACCTTTTCAAATTATTTTATATTTTGTCTATGTTCACTTGAATAGCTCCAGTAGAATAAAATATCCTTGAAGAAAAGAATTTTTTCTTTTTTCTTTTAAATTCCTAGCAAAGTCTTGCACTGATATTTAAACAATCATTATGTTTGCATGTAAAATCTAACTCACAAAGCAACTTCAAAGTGCTAGCAGTTAATATTTTCTCTTAACCTTTATTGTCATTTACAATCTGTATCCAATCTATATCTACACGTTTATCCCACACACCTTTCTCTCTTTTCATGCACTCTATATTCCAGCCAAACTGTCCTACCTATGATTCCATAAAAAGTTCATCTTACATTTCCGTGACCATATAGATCATTCAAACCCCAGGCCTGAAATGCACTCCCTCTTCACTCTGGGCTTGCCTTTCTAGCTTTCTTCAAGGCTAGGGTCAAGTACTGCCTCTCAAAGGAGCTAAGTCCGGATCCTCTCCACCTCCCCCAATTACTTTTCTTATCTATGTTCACAGTTAACCCTCCTTCCTAGGTAAACTCCCAGAGTACAGGGTTTTTTTTGTTTTAGTTAATCCAGTATCTAGCACTCTGTAGATACTAGGTAAATGATTACTGCAGATGTAAAATATTTTAGTGAACAAAGACCAAAGGATGTCATTTTAAAATAATACCTCCGCTACATGGAAAAGAGGGGCTTTTAATATTCCAAAAATAAATGGTGCTCCAGAAAACAACTTTATTATAATTGATTAATTAATTTGCATAAAAAGAATTAGATCTTGACTTTCTTGGATTACCTCTGAAATCCAAAAATTGAAGTCCTTTTCAAATCAAAAGTCTAAGTTGAAATTGAAGTGTTAATTCTAAATAGGAAAACAAAATGTACTATTTGAGAGAAGAAATTTGAAAAAATATTAATATCTAAGGAAATTTTATCTTAAAAATACAGCATTCTACTAATTCTCTATTTTCTGGCTACCTCCAGATTTTATATGGAGTTATTTTAACTATAAAGATATCTTGAAATCATTCATAAATTATTATGAAGTTACAGAAAATCTATATTCTTAAATAGGAGTTCATAAGAAAGGAAACATGATTTATTTACAGGCTGAAAAATGGCTAATGGGAAGGAAATTATGAATTGATGATTTAATAAACAAATTCCATTACTAAAAAAGCATTCAATTCTTTTCTTTCCCAGCATTAAAATGACTGATAGATATGGAATTACCTCTATCTCAATTAGTACCTATAGTCACTTAATTTATCTACATTAAGATAACACAGAAATGAAAGAAGCCATTAACTACAAATAATTTCTAACTCAAATCTTATTTGTCTGAAACTTAAATTTTTTGCTTTTTTTTATGTTTGTAGTCATTAAGCAAATTAAAAATCCTATGCCTTGCTGTGAACTAGTAAAAATAAGTTTGAGGGGAAAATGAAGCGATTCACTGATCATTTCGATTTGAAAACATGAAAATATATAGTTAATGAAAACTGCTACAGGATTTAAACTTAACTTCATTCTGAGATTCTCGGAGACTGCTTTGTCACTAAATATTAGCAACTACTTCAGAATTAAAAACATTACTTGAAACGGAAAAAAATTGCTTGAAACGGAAAAAAAAACTAACAAAAGTGGACTCAAAGGATACACTGCCAGAACACTAGAAAGCATTTCCGAAAGTAAAAATTTAAAAGAACTGTCTTTCCAAGGAAGCCAAGGACCATTTGCAAGCCCCCAAGGCATATTCCCAGCCGACACTTTTATCAGATTAAAGAAACTGCAAGCAAGGGAGTTGGAAACCATTCTTCGTCCAAACCCAGCCTCTTCTTCCTGTGATGTCATACTACAAACCTAGCAAGCCTTCCTCTTCTGTTCTGAGAAAGCAAACTTTCTGCACACACACACACACACACACACACACACACACACACACACACACACACACTCACTCACTCACTCACTCACTCACTCTCACAGAACATGCTGCACGCTACTGAAGAAAACTTCTCAATTCTTCTGGAGGAAGGAACTTTTGAGAATTGTTTGTGAACTTTGCTTTTCGCTTTCTAGATCAGCACACCGGAAAGGTAGCGAAGGAAAACTTGTTAAAAAAGGCGTAAAAGAAGCTAGAGACCAAGTGAGAATATTTAAAGCACTTCATGTTCTAACCTTCTGTAAGTAGCTTTTAAAGTCTAACATTTCTTTTGCTAAATCAACTTAGAAATTTTGTTTCATTGAATTGTTTCATTCACGAAATACAGGATTTCAAACAGAGCGGATTTCCAATCCACGGCGGTTTACTTTAAATTCCTGCTCCTCAAGGATGACTCCACTGGATATCTAAAAAAAAGGGGGGATTCTTTCAACTGACCAGTCCTGGATCCCCGGTTTTTGTAGTGATTCCTGCAATAAAAGAATGCTTTCTCCTTAAAGGCACCAGACAGCGACTTTACAGCTAAATTTCATGTTTCTTTTGGAGATTTCCTGGAGAAAGGAAAAACTTATGAAGCCATCCAAAGACCCCAAACATTTGCAAATAAATTAGAGGTTATAAAGTGATCACCATCTGAATACTTTGGGAAAGGAGGAAAAGGAGGCTGGCTACCCGGGCTGGGATTTCTCCATTGTAAATCTAGAGCACCTTTATGATGGTAAGCACCAACAGTTCCAACTGTTCCTACGATGACTCCTTTAAGTATACTTTGTACGGGTGCATGTTTAGCATGGTGTTTGTGCTGGGGTTAATCTCCAACTGTGTAGCTATGTACATTTTCATGTGCACACTCAAAATGCGAAACGAAACAACCACTTACATGATTAATTTGGCCCTGTCGGATTTGCTTTTCGTCTTCACCCTGCCTTTCCGGATTTTTTACTTTGCCACTCGAAACTGGCCTTTTGGAGATGTGCTTTGCAAGATTTCCGTCATGCTGTTTTATACGAATATGTACGGAAGCATTCTGTTCTTAACTTGTATCAGTGTGGATCGCTTTTTGGCTATTCTCTACCCATTTCGATCCAAGACTCTCCGAACCAAGAAAAATGCAAAAATCGTTTGTTTTTCTGTGTGGTTGACTGTGCTAGGTGGCAGTGCGCCCGCAGTCTTTTTTCAGTCGACCCACTCTCGGGGCAAAAACTCCGAAGCATGCTTTGAAAATTTTCCAGAAGCCACGTGGAAAACCTATCTCTCAAGGATAGTGATTTTCATCGAAACTGTGGGATTTTTTATTCCATTGATCTTAAATGTGACCTGTTCCAGTTTGGTGTTAAGGACTTTAAATAAGCCAGTTACTCTGAGCAGAAGCAAACTAAACAAAACCAAAGTCCTGAAGATGATTTTTGTTCATTTGGTCATATTTTGTTTTTGTTTTGTACCATATAATATCAACTTGATCCTATATTCTCTTATGAGAACACAGACTTTTGTTAACTGCTCCGTGGTGGCTGCAGTCAGGACCATGTACCCAATCACGCTCTGCATTGCAGTTTCAAACTGTTGTTTTGATCCTATAATTTATTATTTTACATCAGACACTATTCAAAATTCAATAAAAATGAAGAACTGGTCTACTAGGAAGAGTGATTCCAGATTCTCTGAAATTCAAGGAACAGAGAATTTCATCCAGCACAACTTGCAGACTTTGAAAAATAAAATATTTGATAATGAATCTACAATATAAAAACACATGAACTATATAGACTACTGGGACTTAAATGACTGGCACTGCCACAACTGTGAAAATTGTTTTCTTGTTTAAACTATTTCTTTGGTTTAAACCTTTAAAATATGAACAGTGCTTTAAATATATCTGAAATTTTTAGCATTTTTTTTTAAATTACAGAAAAATATGTATTAAGTATTAAAAGCATATTCTGCTCTTGGTAGCTTCTATATTTGAGGATCTATTTTTCTAAACTATTTTCTAAACTCTAAACTTGGTTTCAGTACCTCCTCTTACAGTTAAAATGTTCTTAAGGAAGCTGTTATTGTTAGCTCATTAACACAGATGTATCAAGGTCCAAAAGGAGTTTTATGATTTAACAAATGATAAGTGATGGTCATGTGACTTAATTATCCTAGGTCAGTGTACTTCCCACCATAATGCCAGAACTAATAACATAAGAATATGAGAGACTGAGGTCTGAAAAAAAATGGTAAAAAAAAGCAGTATTAATAACGATAATAAATTTCAGTTTGGAATCTTAACTGATTACACAGCTCCTTTATGTATCAGTTTAGGTTTTCTTCACAAATCAATTCAAAATGATTCTTTGTGAAATGGGCTTTTAAAGGTTTTTACATTTTTAACCAAGAAATTTTTAACATTAAACTTATTCTCCAGTAGTTTAATCTTGTTTAGGCTTATAGAGCCCAAAAACTGAAATCAAGTAGTATGGTTTTTGTCTTCATAGCAAAAAAGTGCTGTGTGGTTTTAAAATATTCCTACCCAAATTACATATTTTGTAATTTGATAATAAGTACAAGGTTCAAACTTTCTATACTAGAATAAGCAGCACCACAAAATGGGGGTAGAGGGAAGCACAAAAAAGTATTTCTTTGCAAACTAAAATCTTTGTAAAATACTTTTATAGAATCACAATTTTGTATTTTAAGTATTTATATAAAAGTATGGGATACATGGAAGATTGTTTATGATCCTTTTACAAAGAATATTTGAAAATAGGAAGAAACTTTTTAAAAATTTGAAATCAATTGATTACCTAACTCAAAGGCTACTGTGAAATAAAATGAGGTGAATGAAGTATAGTGCAAGTTCAACTTAAAAAAAATAAAGCCAACAAAAGAAACTGCAACTAAATAGATAAGTAGATTTTCATTTGCATAAAAGAAACAAAATATAGGGTTTGTTCTTAAATTAAAATCAAACCCAAGCACTGTAGCAAAAGTTTTCTAAAAGCTTTGTTACTACCCAGTTTTCTTCCTGCCTGTTGAAACAAAGCTTCAAGCAAATAATCTACTTTTAGTAACAAAAAATTTGAGTTTCCTGTTACAGACACATGCAATATAATTTAATACCCTAACAGTTTGTCAAATACTTGAAAATTTATGTCTGATCTTACTCCTTAATAGTCTACCATCCCTGAATGTTTTTGATAACAAAAACAAACATCAGCCAGACAAGCAGGCTAGTGAGAAGGATGGAAAAACACTGTATTTTTCTGTATTCATGTGTCTATACTATATTGGATAACATATTAATCATTTCCTTAGTGCATAAATCCTCACTCATTTCACAAAAGGGAAATGATGAAAAGGAGTTGCAGCAGTAAACTTCAATTCGATGAACTAAACAATTTAAACAAATCAAGGTATTCTCCCAAGACACTACAAGAAGGCACTATGGAAAGAGCCCTAGATTTGGAGTCAAGAGGATCTAAATTCAAATCTCTGTTCTGTTACTATCCTGTGTCATTGCATAAAAAAAAAATTTAACTTTTCAAAGGGTGTTTCCTCATCTACAAAACAAGGGAATTTGATTAGATGACTGTATTTGAAAGATTCTTTTCAGCTCTAAATCAAAGATCAGATGTTTATGCAAAGTTATGGTCACTTTTTTGGTTTTGGTTTTTGAAGGTAAATCTGGTCCTTTACCTATAAAGGTGTTAGTGCACTTATAACATATTTCTATCTCAAAGTAGAATGAACTACTTGGCAAACAGAGTCTCCCTTCATATGAGGTCTTCAAGGAAAGATTAGATATGATTAGTCAATTGTGAAGTAGTGAGGATTTTTTTTTTCAAGTATGAGTTGAACTAGATGACTAATGAGGTCAACTCTGGAATCAACTCTTAGAACACTGACTTAGAAAAAGGCTTAGAAGATTGCTGAAAGCCATGTTTCAGGAAAACAAAATTGGAAAATGCAAATATACCTTTGAAGCATTTTCTTTTCTTTTAAAAAGCAACTAACAAATACCTGTGAAACTTATACCAGTCTGTACCAAAATATTTTGTCATCAAGATTTAGGAGTGCTCTTTGCAATTTTTAAAGTTATTGTAGAAACTGATTTCCTCCTCCCCCCAGCAAAATGAAATTTAAACAGTTGATTATATGGCTTGTACATCTTGAGCTTACCTGAGAAAATTTTTTTAATTTTGACTTTAAGGAGATAATTGGGTCAAGAGTCTTTTGAAATTTTGAAATATTTCCCAAAAGCAACAATACTATAAAAATAACTGGAAATTTGCAATTAGAATAGCCCATAGATCTATCTTGGGGTGGCTAGGTGGTGCAGTGGATAAAGCACCGGGCCTGGAGTCAGGAGTACCTGGGTTCAAATCTGGTCTCAGACACTTAATAATTACCTAGCTGTGTGGCCTTGGGCAAGCCACTTAACCCCACTGCCTTGCAAAAAAAAAAAAAAACAACCTAAAAAAAAGAATAACCCATAGAGGGGTAAGGGGGGGGTATTTCATTGGAATTCATAAAATAATATGAACTATTGATATTATTGATTCAGGTACATTATAAGCTAAATTAGGCTTTGGGGAAACCATTTCTAATATTTCAATGAGAAAATATGCTCTTTGTTTTTAACTGATAGAGGCCTGGCCTTTGTTCAGGAAGACAGAGATTCAAGTCTCACTTTTTGCACAAATCGGCTGATCTTGAGGGGGTCATAAGCTCTCAATGTCTCAATAAACTCTCTGAAATGCAGTTTGTTTTGATATATTCCTCCACCATCAAATGACAGGTCTAGTTCCTCTCCCCTTCCATAAAAAGAAAACATATTGCTAAATTGTTGACACTTATAGGTATAAATGTAAGAAAAATACTAGAACATAAATTAGAAAAGTTCTCACTCTCTTGAGACATAATCAAAACTGAAGGCAAAGCGAAAGAAAGCTAATCTGAGAAATATCCAGATCCTTCATCTCACTGAAGGGTAACAATCATAGACGTCAAATTTCAAAAACTGATTTTCAATTTCATATGGTAATTGGAGGCAAAATAGCATGAAAGAAAATCCTAACTTTGATGACATCAGTTTTACAGAATCACAAAATAAATGCTTATTGATGATTACTTTTCCATTACCATTGTCATACTAGTCTAGGCCCTTATGACCTTACTTCCCTAATTATTTTTTGCTTCCACTTTTTCCTTACTTGAACCTGTTCTACATATTGCCAGCAGGGAGATCATTGTGTCTTTCTCCTGGGCCCCATTTTTTCCCCTAGAATTTTAATGGTTATCAGTAAAGTAGATAATTTTTTTTAAAAGAAAATTTAGGGAAAAAATAGCACAGCCTTGGCAAGTGTTAGGTGTTTAACAGACTGAATGGAAGTCAAAGGGAACTAGAAAGTAGAAGCAGAAAAGAATACACATGGGAAGAAGCCGAGACCTTTGAGATTCCCAAGGAACAGATGTAGCTAGGGAAGGTTCTTCTGTACTCCTTCAGGACTTGCTCCAATACTTGGTTCATGGGCTTTGAAAACAATGTTCCAAAAGGGGGCAAGGAAAGGCAAAGAAATAGCTTCAAACCTATTCATAATGTATTTACTTAAGCTGTTTGGAACCTAAGATCTTTCCCCCCCATCAAGAGTCAATGGGGGAGAAGAGCAAGGGGAGAATTTTAGAAAGTTTTATGTTTTTACTCCCAGGAGCAATAACTCACAGGTCTTCACCACCTTGAGGGAGAAAAGGATCCTTGGAATTGGCAGAGGCACAGATTTTCACTTTATTTGCTCAGTGATTCAATTTTTCTCCTGGCTTCCCTATATCCAGAGAAAGAGATATGGGAAGAGATAGGGAAGCTGGCACTTTACTTAGCAATTCTGGTACACTCTCTTGCTGGATTATAAATTATCAGAACTTGAAAGGGGGAGGGTCTTAATTTGAGTCAGTACACAGGGCTAAATTATTCTTCCAGACCAAATGAGCATCATGAACTTTTGACAACTGGCAGCTGTCACCCACTATATCCAGTATAAGATCACAGATTCAGGGAATGCTGGCCTGGGTCCAGGGAAGTATTCCAGTAATATATAGAAAAAAGCAAGGCCAGGAGCGGCTAGGTGGCACAGTGGATAGAGCATCTGCCTAGTCCTTAATACTATATGTAGTTGGGAAGTAGGTTGGAAGAATGAGCAAACAAACAACAATAACAACAACAAATTCCTCATCTATAAACAAAACCTCAAAGAAAAATATAACTTGGCCACAGATTTAACTAGAATTCCTGGGGATTTTGAAAACAGGTTGTTTTTTTTTAAGAGTAAAAATAGTTTTATAAATGAAATGACAGCAACAAAGGAAAAAAATGAAAAAGAAATGAGCTTTTCATCTAGCTTTTCAAAGAGCTAGAATAGGCAATTGGCAAAGAATAGGAATCTGATAGCATGCCCATAATGGAGAATAGCCAAACAAGTCACAGTATATAAATATGGAAGAATACTACTGTACTATAAGAAGTAATGAAGAGTATAGTGTTTGAAAAGTTATGAACTGCTATAGAATGACATGAACAGAAATAGAACAATTTATTCAATATCATCAACATGGTAAAGATAAAACAACTCTGATAGAATTAGAGATTATGAGCAGCATAATGACCAACCATGATTCTAGAGGACTAATGATAAAACATGTTACTCACTTCCTGATGGAGAGGCAAAAGACTCAGAGTACCAAATGGGAGGCACTATTTTTCCAGACAAATTCAATACAGAAATTAGTTTTTCACTATACATATTTGTTATAAGGAATTTTGTTTTCCTTTTGTTCTTAGCTGGGGGAAGGGAATAGAGTAGGAGGGAGAGAAGGCAGATCTCTACTGATTGAAATATATATATATGTATGTACATGAAATTTTAAATTAATCTTATGCTGCCTTTTCTGCCACATACATTGCCTGTCGTGCACTGTCCACAAAAAAATGACTTCTGACTTTTTTCCTTTAGTACAGCATCTCAAGAGAGTTCAAAACATTCAGGAATTGTGGTTCATACCTGGGTGGAAGATGTAATGATTTGATAAAAAAGAACTATGTATATCAATAAAAGGACTATGCATATTGATGAAATTAATCTCCTTGAAGTATAGAAATAGTTCCTAGGTATTCTTCAAAATGTTTAATTCCAACACAAAATAATATAAAGAAAACATGGAAGATAAAACATCACAATGTACGAGTCCCAATTAGAACTCAAGGAGTTTAATAGCTTGATCTCAGGAAATTGCTCTGTAGTTATATCTAGGGGTAGAGAGTGGATATGGGTTATGAAAAAAGAGGCTGAATTGCTATGTATCAGTTACATTATTTATACATGAAACTAGAAAAGAATTCCTCAGCATGTTAACTGAACATTTCAAGAAATTAAATAAGGGGAAGCTAGGTGGCTCAGTGAATGGAGCACTGACCCTGGAGTCAGGAGGACCCAAGTTCAAATGTGACTTCAGACACTTAATAGTTACCTAGCTGTGTGGCCTTGGGCAAGTCACTTAACCCCAGTGCCTTGACCCCCCCCCAAAGAAATTTACAAATACTATGTTACATTAATATTTAAAAATAAACATGATTACTTTTTAATTCTTTGACAGATCAAAGCAATAAATATTTTGATGGATCTGTAGTATTACTGATACATTTTCTCCAGTGGAACAGGTCCTATCTCATCTTCTTGTTATATCCATTATTATCCTCCTCATCATTATCCTTTATTAAATCTTCCTCAGTAGGTCCATCTAAATTGAAGACCTTCCTCTAGTTCTCTTGATGTTATAGAGAAGATGAGTAATCCACCAATTATCCTCCTCTTACCCACTGATGGAGTGTTTCCTTTTTTTTTGGGGGGGGGTCCTACATCTCCATATTATATATTTAGAGCTAGAAGAGACCATTAAAATTATCTTGTTCAGTCTACTCTCTCTGATTTTCTGTGCTTCTTCCTATGCAAAGTTCTTCATTCATAATATTCTGCAAGCTAATTTAGGGTCACTTTGTATCTCTCCAATGATCTTACAGTGACTCACAATTCTGGTTCTTTGGAGATTACATTATAATTTTAGCCATAAAACCAGAAGACTACTAGTGTTAAAAAGTTTGGTTATTTTGTACCAGGGAAGGGGCGGCTAGGTGACGCAGTGGATAGAGCACCGGCCCTGGAGTCAGGAGTACCTGGGTTCAAATCCGGTTTCAGACACTTAAAAATTACCTAGCTGTGTGGCATTGGGCAAGCCACTTAACCCCATTTGCCTTGCAAAAAAAAAAAAAAAGTATTTTGTACCAGGGAGAAACTTGGGATCAGTTAAAGAACTAAACAGTTACTAAAATATAATTTAGCCTTCTCTCCTTTTATTTAATTCTGAATCTCAGTTGTACACCTCTGTGTCTCCTTTCAACTGCTTATCATAACCTGGATAAAAGACAGTTTTCCATTTATATGGCTTTTCCACAGTATGGTTAGTTGGGCTGAACTCTTTTGAGTGATTATTAATTAGGAGGCTCTCCAATGTTTCAGAACAAAAAGATAATCAATTCACAAAAAGATCTGGAGGATCTGACCACATATAACAAATATTCTTCTGTTTGGACTCCACTAGACTGGACATTCTGTAGAAGAGTAGAAAATATCTCTTGGTCAACTTTTTCTTTCCCTGTTTTATGCTTCAATTGATATTTCTGATCACAAGGTAGCTAAACAATCTCTGTTATTACATCTTTCAAGAAATCTCATGTGATTCTGAAATATGCATGAGAGATATTTTTGCTGGAGGAAAATCTTGAAAGAGGCATTTTGTACTATCAAATCATGCTTTTCTATAGTAAATAAAAAGAAGCAAAATGACTTGTCTTTTATTTTCTTACAGTTAATTGTATAACATAAAGTTATAGAATATTATTTGCTGTAGAATATTATTTATAAAAGTTTGGGGCAGTAATTGTCTCAATTATCTTGTCTCAATAATCATACTATATGTGTGGTCTTTGTTCCTTTTGTAAAAATGATTCAAGAAGGGTCCCTCAATGCCCTTGAAATAGTTTTGCTTCCAACATTGGCCCATTCCATATGTGCTTCTTTCCTGGTTAACCTACCTATCCAGTCTTTATTTTTTTTTAAATGAAATTATTACTTCCAGAAGGAAATAATTTTGACTTCATTTTATTAATTACTGTCTTAAAAATTTCTTAAGAGACTTTTATAAAAAAAGAATATTCTAAATCATTCTATTAGAACTAATTTTCAAACAATTTCTTAGTGGAATTTTTTTATTTGGTTGTTGAAAAAATGCTAAGTTTTCATACTCAATTAAAGTTTAGGCTTAAGAAAAGATTTTGCCTAGGATCAAAAGTCAGTTCACAAAAGGCCTTGATCACAAACCTACTTGCTAAAAAAAAGAAGCATTTTAACTTATTAACATTTGGAATATGACTGTCAAAATGTATTAAAAAAAATCACACTGGCTCATGAAATTTAATAGTTAATAACTGAAGTAACTTGCTAGATCAAAAAAACTTATTTTTTAGTACTTTAAAATTTTTTTTCTAAATTTATTTATTTTTGAATTTTACAAATTTCCCCCTAATCTTGCTTCCCTCCCCCCCCACCCCCTCACAGAAGACTGTCTGATAGTCTTTACATTAAAGCTCTTTTATTTTTAGTGTACAACCTTATAAGAATTCTTTGGATGAACAAAAACAACAAATACATACATCTCAACAGACCTTCACATACATACACATACCCACACACAAAAGCATACACACATACATACACACATGGGCTCCCATAAATAATAATAATGCAATTCTGTAACTTCTTGCTACAGTAATAAAACAACATGGATCTATTTCATTTTGCACTGACCCTTATAAAATTTTATTCTGGGAAAGACCCTGGTTTAAAGTACTGTAGGTCTATCATATTAGGCTCTGATTTTGAACTGTGTGGTATTCAAATATGTTACATATCTTATTAGGAAGAAAATCAATAAGTATAATAAAATAACTCAAAGATTATCTCTTTCCAAGTAAAGACCACAGATTAGATGCAGAAATACACTCATTTCTATTCACTTCAATCAACCACTGATTAACCAAATGATAATGGACAAGCCTTTTCATTTCTTTGCTGTTCCAGCTTTTTACTTAAATAAGCTTTATCTTTTTATCTAATAAAAATAATAAAATCATAATAAATATCTCTTTTCCTCAAGCATATTCATGAAAGGATTTTAAATGACAGATAGACAACAGAGAAAAGTACAGGTCCACTGAAGAAAAATTACTAAAATGTTAGAAACCAAAATTTAGTTAGAATTAAAATCATTTACACTTAACCCCATTTGCCTTGCAAAAAAAAAAACCCTAAAAAAAGGAATTAAAATCATTTAATAATAAAGATAAGAAACACTTTAGATAACTTGTCTTAAAGTTTGGGAAAGGCTATAATGATGATTAGATTCTCTCAGGGAAAATGAACTTAAAATAAGGTAATAAGATACATTTGGGGTAGATTTAGAAGAACTTCCTAACAAGGTACAAATCTCAGAAAGATGGTTCGTCATTAAGTATTTTAATTAATTCATTTGTAATGGAGTCAGAAATCATAGAAAGTTAGCAGGATTAAAAGAGCCTGATCTCTTTTTAGAAGAGCCAAGAAAAACAGATACAGCTATTTCCTATTTTACAATTCCTTATCTTGCACTAAAATCGGCACTGACAGGAAAGCCCCAAAATTGACCTTTGGTATTTGGCAAGGTATGAGAAATGTAGACAATGGTAAAAAAAAAAAATTTAAAAAAACCCCAATTAGTATATGAATAAAGCTACACATTCAACTTCAACTATTTGTAGTTCCTGTAAGAGGCAGAAAGAAGTGGATAAAGAAGAATCAGCTTTGTTCATTCCTCTAAAAATGTTTTGAAAAGGCAGATACACACAAAACCTGTTGCATTTTATTTAAGGATGCATTGAATTTAACAGTTATGCCCTAAAAAGGTATTAAAATGCTTTGTCAAATTTGTTAATATTCTCTTGTTCTATTAGAACAACTAAGAAATCAAACTAATTGCTACAGTCGGATATTTCTTAGCTTTTATTTGCAACTGATATCTTCTTTCTTGTCTGTACTTGAATGACAAATTAACACTCCTTTCTTCCAAGTTGTGTTGAGACTTGTTTAGTACTGCAATATAAAATCACCTAAATGAAAAGTGAACACTAACACTTCACACACAGCAACTGTTAAGAAAGGCTATCTTTCCTCCCCCGTCTAATAGTTCCCCATCTTTTAGGTAGTAACAATTAAAAAAAAAAGTTCTATGAAAATAAATTGGCACAGACAGCTAAAGTAAAAACTGAATAGGTTAAGTAATTTGGGAAAATACTGACATGTAAAATGAGGCCTAGAATTTCTGTCCTCAAGATTACAAAATAGGGAGAGAAGCAAAGAGCACCCAATGAAAATGATGAGACTGATTGGGACAATGAACACACCAAATAAAATGCTTTTATAAAACATGCCTATACTACCAATGATGAATAATAAAAAGAATCATTTATTTAAATTGTACCCAAATTATTTTGGGATTCAAGTTTTGAATTTGAATCATTCTCAAAGGCACCCCCTAGAATATCTAATATACTAAATAACTTAACTCCCCTTCTGAAGACTTTTTTTTGGGGGGGTGGCTTTTTACAAGATAATGGGGTTAAGTAACTTGCCCAAGGTCACACAGCTAAGCAAATATTAAGTGCCTGAGGCCATATTTGAACTCAGATCCTCTGGACTCTGGGGCCAGTGTTCTATCTACTGAGCAACCTAGCTTCCCCTTCTGCCAATTTTTGACTAAAGGGACAGGTCCATAGGACAGGGTAAAGTTACATGTGGTCAGAGAATGGTAGTGGATGTCTAATATAATAAGTAATGTCTAATGTCTAATGTAATATGAATGAGTAGATGGCTGGTTAGTTCCACCCAGTACACTGTTTTCTGACAACTTAATTGTCACAAAATACTCTGAAGAATTATGGAGGATTGCAGTTTGAGAGAAGAGAATGTATGCTGAAGGAGGAGGAATTAAAAATAGCTTGAAGTTCAGACATTAGAAATAATCTGAGTAAAGAACTTGATATGTAAAAGTCAGAGGTGTCTGTTTTTTTAAAGCATATACAATTATCTGGTAACCCAAGTACTCAAGCTGAGAAAAATATAAACACCAATTTTCACAAGAATCAGTGCACATTTCAGTGAATCTACACATTTATGAAGCTCCCATGAAAAGCAGCACAACATAATGGATATTTACTACTTCAGAGCCAAGAAGTCCTGAATTCAAATTTTGTCTCTGACATCCATTAGCTGTATGACTAGTCAAGTCATATAACCTGCTGGTACTTTAACTGGTGATGTCAAAGTAGCTTTGATCACATGTTCTGATAAATGAAAAAATTTTGAGCTATATTTCTAAGTATTATGCATGTACTACTATACTAATAATTACATATATTAAACAATTTATAGAAATTTAAATTTAAAAATAATTAGATAAATATGAAATTACATTTATTCCTAAATGGGGAGTTACAGGAATTCAATGAGTAGAGAAATAACATCTGTTCTTTATGAAAATCACTTTGGCAGCTAGCTAGATGAAGGTTGGATTAAAGTAAAGCAATCACTCAAGATTTTCTGGTTGATCTCCCTGCCTCAAACCTTTGTCTGCTCAGTTCATCCTTACCTCAGCTATCAAAGTAATATTTCTAAAGCAAATGTCTCATCATGTCACTTCCCTCTATCCTATTCAATAAACTCTTGTGGTTCCCTATTACTTTAAGAATCAAATATAAAAATCCTCTGGCATTGAAAGTCCTTCATAAGCCAGCTCCCTCCCACCTTTCCAGGCCCCTTGACTTATTCTGCAATTCAAAACATTCTATCTCCCAATTCTATCTGTCCTCTAAGTCTTGAATTGTCTTCTTTCTTATTTCTGTTTCCTGGCTTCTAAAAGAAGCCTTTCTTGATCCCCCTTAACTCTAGTGCCTTCTCTCTAAAATAACCTCAAATTTGTCCTGTGTGTATGTATGTTGTGTATATATGTACAACTGTACACAGTTGTTTGTTCGTATGTTGTCTCTTCTACTAGATTATGGGCTCTTAGAGCAGTCTACTATTGCCTTTCTTTAAATCCCTAGTACTTAGCATGGTGTTTTACACATAGTAAGTGTGTAATAAATACTAATTGACTTGAGACACAGAGGTGTGAAGGGACTGAATTTATCAGTTCGAGTAGAAAGAAGACTGATATATGAGGTTCAAAGAAAGAAGTGACAAGATATGGCAAATAATTGGATTTGTGAATATGGAGTGTGGGAAAATGAGAAGTCAAAAATGATAATGGGACTATGAGAACCTGAATGACTAGAAGGAGAGTAGTGCTCTTCAAAGTAGAAGGAAATTTGGAAGAGGGGATGGATTTTGGAAGGAAAGCTAATGTAATGAAAAATATGAAATTACAAACTATCCAAGACCACTTCTTCTGGGTCACTCAAGGGAGGAGGTGGGACTCTACCATCAGTCAAAAAATCTATTTTTGGAGTCACCTCAAGAAACCAGGAACCAGGTGATCAGGAGAATAGTAGTGGAATTTCCCCAAGAGCACCTGCATAGATACTGTAGGAGATGGTTGATTTAGATTAGAATTTTCCCTAAGAGGCTCTCAGCTCAGAAGAGGGGGAGTTGGGAGGGAATGGGATCCTACCATCTCTGCTAGTATTTTACACCATTCCTCTTCTTGATGATTGAAATCCTTAAGAAAGTTGTTTATACTAGATGTTTCCACTTCCTTTCCTCTTATTTTCTTTTTTAATACTCTGCAATCTGGCAATGATCTCATCATTCAACTCAAACTATCCTCTTTGAAGTCACCAAATTATCAAATATAATCTCCTTTTCTCAATTCTTATCAATTACTCTTCTATTCAACTTTATTCCGTGCCTCACTTTTTTCTCCTAAATATTCTCTCCTCTATTATTTTTGCTCATTTGTTTGCTTTGGCAAGGCAATAGAGTTAAGTGACTTGACCAGGGTTACACAACTAGTAAATGTTAGGTGTCTGAGGTAGATTTGAACTTAGGTCCTCCTGACTCAAGAACTGGTACTCTATCCACTGTACCACCAAGCTACCCCCTCTTCTATTAATGATGTAACATTATTCTTCCCTGGTTCTTCTCCTATCTATATGATCACTATGCCAAGTATTATTTATGTTGTGGATCTTCACAACAACCCTGGTAGGTCATATTATTATTATTCCCATTCTACAATTGAGAAAACTGATGCAGACAGAGTTAAGGAACTTGAGGTCAGATTTGAACTTAAGTCTTCCTGGCTCCAGCCAGGATTCTATTCATTACCACTAGATGCCAAAATTACTCACTATCCTTTACCCTACTTATCCAGCCTGTTGATAAATCATGTCATGTTTACCTTCACAACATTTCTCATCATATACCTTCTTTCCACTCATACAAATACCATCCTAATTCAGACCTTCATCACTTCTCATTTGAACTATTTCAATAGCCTCTAATCCATCTTCCACTCGGCTGTCAAAATGATTTTTCTAAAGTATAGGTATGAAACATCATTTGCCTGCTCAATGAATGGCAATGGTTCCCCATTACCTGCAGGAACAAATATAAACTCCTTTGTTTGGTATTTAAAACTTTTCACACCATGTCCTTGTCTTGACAATCTTCTTATACATTACTCTCCTACACATACTTGTGTGTGTGTGTGTGTGTGTGTGTGTGTCTCATATTTGCTGTTGTTTACACACAACACTCTACCTTACATTTTCATGCTTTGTAGTGACTGCCTCCCATGACTGGAAAGCTCTGACTCCTTTCCTCCATCTTTTAGTTTCCTGGCTCTCTTCAAACTTCAGCTCAAATCCCATATTCTACAAGAGCCCTTTCCGGGGCCCCTAGCTGTTCTATAAAACATTCCCCCTCAGATTTCCTTCTTTAGACTGTGTGTGTGTGTGTGTGTGTGTGTGTGTGTGTGTGTGTATTTGTAATCCTTCATTAGAATATGAGCAGAGATTATTTTTGCCTTTCTTTAAATCCTCAGAACTTATTTTTTTAATTTTATTTGCAAGTAGTAAGAACTTAATAAATGGTTGTTGACTAATTGCCTAACTCTGCAAGCATTTAATAACTGCTTGAGGCAACTCTCTACAACTATATCAGCATTGGTAGGAGTTTCCACATCTGGAAATTTTCCAAATTCCCAGAATGAAATCATAGGTCTGCCTCCTAATCTATCCCTTTCAGTCTAGTGCTATACTATATGTGTCAAGCATTATAGAAATAGTAGATGACAAAGTCTTTGACTTTGAGGAGATTAAAAATTTAATTGGGAGATAAGATTAACAAAAGTGAAAAATAAGGAATAATATAATAAAGTACTAAACAATATAATTAAGTATTCAATTAACGTGAACATTTATTAAATATAGCTTAAAGTGATGACTCAGAAATAATTTCAGGAGCTCAAAGCACTTCTCTGTCATATATATGAAAAATAATGATGACTTGGGTATATTTAAGTGATGATTAATAGAATTTCAGTTAATAGAAACTTTCACTAAAAGTTTATTTATCTTTTTTTATGATGTTTATTTTTTTAGTAAAGCATTGACCCCAAGGTCAGAAAGCTAGGTAATTATTGTTTGAGTTTGGTTTTGAACTCAGGTCCTCCTGACTCTAAGGCCGGTGCTCTATTCACTGCACCACCAAGCAGTCCCTATTTATCTATCTTTGCCACTCAATATTTCTGGGTAAATCACTTAAGTTCTCCAAGCCTCAGTTTCCACATCTGCAAGATAAGGACAATTCAATTCAGTTTAAACACCCCTGCCTATCACTGGAATTAAAACACAAGGACAGATCCTTGCCCTCAAGATTCTAGAGATACAAAGTGCAGAAAGTAACGTGAGGCAGAAAAAACACTAACAAATTGAGGAATTGTGAAAGTTTGCATTCAGGAAGAAGCAATTGGGACTTCAAAGAATTACAAGAATTCACCTTTGTAGTCAACATCTTCTGGCACACAGTAACTGCTCAAGAAATGCTTACAGAATTGAACAGAAAAGGTGAAAGTAAGGAAGGAAAGCATTACAGGTATGGGGGGGGATAGCTTTTGTGAGGATATAGAGATAAGTCAGAGATCTGGTAAGTCAGTGAAATAACATGAAATAAGTCTGCAAAGATTGGTTGGAGCTAGATTTAAGTATATTTAATTCCTATGCTGAATAATTTGCAGTTTATTCCTAAGATAATAGAAAGTCACTGAAAATTTTTCAGCATGAAAATGACTATCAGATCTTAGGAAAATGGTTTGGAGAGGAAGAGAACTGGAAGGAGAAAGAAGACCAATTAGAACATTATTTATGTAGTTCATGCATTTTTGATATTACACTTAAATTTCAAAGATATTCACACAATTTGAGTTACTATCCTTTTACATTTTTTTAGGAGGGAATATATTTATATATTGTTAAGTTTGTGTTATATAAATCCGTTAAATACTAGAAACTTGTTGATATTATTGCAACTTCTTAATCACCCTCTCTTATAATTCCCCTTTTCCCCCAACTTTGACTCCTAATCTCTGTATATGGAATCAAAAGGTCAGGAAGTCCTTGAATAATCTTGTGTATTGGTAAAAAGAGATGTGGGTGGACATGGCTAAATGTATAGGTTTGAATGGCAGACAAATATGTATATGTTTACACACACACACACACAATACATACACACAATAGATATGATATAATGAAGGACTGTCATGTATTAGGTGGATATTTATTTGGATGGATGCCAAAGGGAGAACTGGGAATGATTAGTGGACTTGACATAGAAATAGATTTAGGTTCTAGATAAGACAAAACTTTCATTATACTTCTAACTGCAATGTAAGGAGAAATAGTGGATACTTCATTCCTTACTCTCTAGTCTTTTCTATTCACATGGGAACCCAAATATCTATCCCTGTGCTGTTCAAAGAAATAGGCAATGTAGATCTTTGAATGCATTTTCGCTTTATTAAATTTTCATTCTCACAACCTAAATGAATGAAGAACGTAGCTATCATTGATATGAACTGTGATTTTTGGGCAATTCACTTAACTTTTCGAGTTCTAAGTTTCTTTGTCTTGAAAACATGAAGAGGATAGACTAACATGTCTTCCAGAACTAAATCATATTAATTTATGCAGACTGCTGGTCCTCACCAATAATCTGTATTGTTCTTCTCACTTAGGAAACTAAGTAGAAGATTATTTTAGTCCACTTAGACCCCTACTTTCTCTTTCCTCAAAACAATCCCCTCCTATTTCTCTTCTTACCAGTAGCAATATCATGTGATTCTTAGGGATGAAGCTGTTTATGCCCAATAGTTCAGACTAAAAGTACAGAATACTTTAGCTCAGACTTGATCAACTGACCCTGAAACAATCTTAATGAGCAATTGGCAAAAAAAAAAAAGAAAGAAAAAAAGTTTTCTCAACACTCTTATGCAGAAAGACTGTATGCTGATCAAGCATTGAATTAGTTTCAAAAAGATCTGAGAAAAGTTAATGCTAATCAAAGAGTAAATAAACTGAGACTCAACATACATAAATTGACAAGAGAGGCTGATCAATTAGGCTATTTCAGTTCTAAGTTCTAGGATTCTACACTTCTCTTTTTTGGGGAAATAGTATTTTATTTTTCCTAATTATATGTAAAGAAAGTTTTCAATATTCATTTTTTATGATTCTGAGTTTCAAATTTTTCCTTCCTCCCCCTTCCTTCTTCTCATCATCCCTTCCTAAGACAGCAAACACATAGGTTATGTGTGAGCAATTATATAAACAATTCCAAATTAGTTATATTGTGAAAGAAGAAATAGAATGTATTCTCATATATTAATATATAATTATATTCTTAAAATATTTACTGACACTAAAGTTAGATGTTCACTAATTAAAGATGTTCACTAATTAAAGAAAATGTGAATCTTCAGATTACATTATTAAAAATAGGAAAAACAATGGTGAATAAAAAGAGGAAGATTTTAAAATTTAATAAATCTTTTAAGAAAATTGTATGGGTTCTTGTCCAGTGTATGATATTGAGGATTTTCCCCTCTTTGTGTTTACTTCCTGTCAGGTCTGATATTTCAAAAGAACACTGAAGAAGTTCAGATTTTTGTTTACAGGTTAGCCAGCAAGAAAACTAAGGAATCTTAAGTTGGCTACTATATTTGAACAAATTGTTCCATGAATCTCACAATTTAAATTATGAACTATTTTTAGCCTATTCTTTTTTCATCCAAGTGTACAGTAAAACTGATATAAAAGCAGACAAGATTAAGACAAATTAGTTAGCTACGTGCTAGGGAGACATAAGAATACAGAATATATATAAATACAAGAAACAATACTATACATTTTTTATTGCAATTTTACATTCTTTTTTATTAAATCTACAATAATACTACAAAAATTACCACAAAGAATGAGCTTAATGGTTTAACTGGGACAATAATTTAAAGAATAGATCATTTTATAATGTCATAGTTCTAAGTTTAAATTTCTTCCTGTTAAAAATACATATTTTCTATATTATTCTATTAAATTTAGAGGTCAAATAAAGAATTGGCCTCTAAAAGGGAGTTTTGTTAGGTATATAATATGAAAAAATGTAGATATATAATTACGTCTTTTGAGAAACTCATGTGATGAATAAAAATGATTTAAGATGATCAAAACATTTCATATATTTATGTGCATATACACACTTAAACATATATGCGTACAAACATATATCTATATATACATATTAAAATTTATGTGATAAATACGTGAGACTGAGATAGAACTATCAACTAAGTTTCCATAAGCGTTATAAATAAGTCAATATACTAAATTGCTTTTAGCCAAGAGGGTCCTTTGTCCTCAAGTAGATTACAATACTGTTAGGAGGCAAGGCTTATATATATATATATATATATATATATATATAATATATATACACATATATATGTATATATATATACACACACACATATATACATACACATATAGATAGATATATAGATATAGATATACAAACAACGATTCAAAAAAGGACAACAAATATTTATTAAGTGCCTATAGTAGATAATACAGGTCAGTACATGATAAAAATGCTAAATTTCATGTTGTCAGTACCATATACTTGATTCTAAGTGCTATAGAAGGAAGGAAAAAAGCAATATTGTTTAAAATTATAAAGAAAGGTTTCCTAGTGGAGGTTGAGAAGATCTTTTTGGGAAACAATTTGTTGTTCTATATAAAGTAGAATTTTGGTATATATTTGTTGTAAAAGTTCTAAAATGACTATATGTCATCCATAAAAGTGAGGTATATTAAGCTTTCATTACCTCATAGGATATAAAAAGATAAAGTCCAATATGTTTTAGAAAAGTATTTCAGAAAATTATAAAATGTATTTTTTTAAGATTCAAAGAAAGATATCACAGAGAGATATATCGCCATGATTACAGTGATAATTAATGGCAAAATTGACGTCAGAACCTAGGTTTCCTGATTCTCAACATATAGGACAATTCCTCTTAACTTACCATCATTTTATGTGTCTTTCTCTGTGCTTTATAAAACTCAATATTATATTTCCTTTATAAGACTGCTAATTATAGGGGCGGCTAAGTGGTGTAGTGGATAAAGCACAAGCCCTGGATTCAGGAGTACCTGGGTTCAAATCCAGTCTCAGACACTTAATAATTACCTAGCTGTGTGGCCTTGGGTAAGCCACTTAACTCCATTTGCCTTGCAAAAAAAAAAAAAAAACCCTAAAAAAAAGGCTGCTAATTATTTAAACACAATGTGAAGCATTTTATTACATAAATGCTTAAATATGTAAAAAAGACTAATTATGGCTAAGTCATTGTCTTCCAATTCTCTTGAGACACTGACTGCTTTTGACATCTTTTAAAATTAAAAACTAACACTTTTGTGTAAAGTATGTGAGGTCAACGAAACACTGAGGCATAAACACACACCAGACATCCTTTTCAGAGCCAGAGGTTTTTTCCCCCTTTGTGTTTACTTCCTGTCAGGTCTGCTATTTCAAAAGAACACTGAAGAAGTTCAGATTTTTGTTTACAGGTTAGGCAGCAAGAAAACTAAAGAATCTTAAATTGGCTACTATATTTGAAAAAATTGTTCCATGAATCTCATAATTTAAACTATGAACTACTTTTAGCCTATTCTTTTTTCATCCAAGTGTACAGTAAAACTGATATAAAAGCAGACAAGATTCAGACAAATTAGTTAGCTACATGCTAGGGAGACATAAGAATACAGAAATATAAAAATACAAGAAACAATATCATACACTGGACAAGAATCCATACAATTCATATTTTATATGCCTATGTATCAGATGTGGATAAATCTAATATATAAGCAAGCAAGAAAATATGGAAGAGTTAATTGTTGGGAAATTGATTTATAGAATCTTCTGGATAAGAATATTAGAGAATCAGCATATTTCACTGGGTAAAAATTAGTTTAGTTCAATATCCTTTCTCATCTATGGAATAGTATTAGTGTCATTTCTACTTCTTTATGTAGCCCTTTGGACAGAAGAGTTCACATGCTTTCTTTGATGGAGAAGAGAGTTTGTTAGAGTAACCTTAATTTTTCTACTTTTTATTCATTTTTTATCTTCTTGGAAATATTTTAGATAAATTGACTTATCTGTCTCTTGCCAAACTTTCTCATTAGTATTAATACCTTCCCTCAGATTGCCTTCCACCTATTTTTATGTATCTTTTATTATCATAATCAAATATATCTCCCATTAAAATGTAGGTCCCTTGAGGGCAAATACTGTGCATGTCTTTTGTTGTATCCCTAGCACTTTCAAGGTATCTGACACTTCATAAATTATTTGTTAGTTGACAAAACTTATGGTCAATTCTTATCCTTCCCAACCCTTTGTAGTATATGGCACCATTAATCTCTCTCTCTCTCTCTCTCTCTCTCTCTCTCTCTCTCTCTCTCTCTCTCTCTCTCCTCTTGGAGAGGGTGTCTTGTTTGGGTTTTCCTTGCACTCAGGAAAAGGAGCTTTACTGCCATAACAGAGAGAGCAGGGATTGTCCTCATGGTTCCAGAGGAGAGGGCTTGTGGTTATTCACAGACCAGAGTACAGGCCAGCCTCTCATAAGATCTTGGAGGAATTTAGGTCGCAGAGCCCCACCTTAACAAAGGGTTAAAATCAAGTCATAGGCTGAGGAAGTGAGCAAACAGCAGAAGAAAAAGAATCTGATCATAGATAATTTCTTTGGTCCTATAGATATAGAGGATCAAAATACACACTTAGAAGATAACAAAATCAACACTGCTGTATCCAAAGTCTCTAAGTAAAATATGAATTGATCTCAGATAATGAAAGAGTTCAAAAAAGATTTTGAAAATCAAGTATGGGAGATAGAGGAAAAATTGGAAAGAGAAATGAGAGCCATGCAGGGAAATCATGAAAATCAAATCAGCAGGGCGCAACTAGGTGGCACAGTGGATAAAGCACCAGCCCTGGGGTTGGGAGGACCTGAGTTCAAATTCAGTCTTAAACACTTAATAATTACCTAACTGTGTGATCATTGCCTTAAATTAAATTTAAAAAGAAATTAAAAAAGAAAAAAAAATTTAAAAAAAAGGAAATCAAGTGAGCAGCTTGGTGAAAGAGATACAAAAAAAATGAATAAAAATAACATCTTAAAAAACAGTTCAGTCAAACGGAAAAAAGTAGTCCAAAAGGCCAATGAGGAGAAAAATGCCTTAAAAAGCAGAATCAGTAAGATGGAAAAGGAGATACAAAACTCTATGAAAAAAATAATTCCTTCAAATGTCGAATGAAGCTAAGGAAAGCTGATGACTCTGTGAGAAATCAAGAAACAATAAAACAAAACTAAAAGAATGAAAAACTAGAAGAAGAAAATGTGAAATATCTCGTTGGAAATACAATTGATCTAGACAACAGATCCAGGGGAGATAATTTAAAAATTATTAGACACCTGAAAAATTAATACCAAATAAAAAAAAAAGCCTAGACTTCATTTTTCAAGAAATAATCCAGTAAAACTGCCCTGATATCCTAGAAGCAGAGAGTAGAAATTGAGCAAAATAGAAATTGAGGAATTCACTGATCACCTTACCTTAAATTCTAAATATATTCCTTCCCCTCTAATCCCCATTTAAGGAGTCATCCTTTTTTATTTATTTGTTCATTTAATTATTTTTACAAGAAGTTCAATAAAACTAATCAACACATTAACCTAATCTAATTGTAGAGACAATATTGCAAATACACCAAAGCAAAGGTTTCTCCCACTTCTGCAAAGAAAGGAAGTTGGTAGGGTGAGGAGTTTTTTTTTTGCCTAACTTCCACAATATACCTGTTCCCTAATGATCTAGAAAATATGTCAGATTAAATTCTGTTCAGGAAAGCCAAGAAAAAGTCATAGTGAGTCAAGTCTTCAGTCCACTGAAGCTTAGAGCTCAAAAAGAGGTCTGAAGACACTAGGAGCTGGGATTGGTCAGGAACACAGCATGGTGACAGCAGTAATAGCTGGAGGGAACATGTGAGTATCCTGAGATAGAATACAAGGGCAGAAAGAGATCAAGAACCTCCTCTAAACTAATACTAGGAGCAGGAATTAAACCATCTGGGTCACAGAATGAGCACAATCAAGAGCTCAAAACTAAGATCTAAGAACACCAACTGAATATTGAACACAAAATGATTAGCAGAAGCTGAGTTGTGTGGCTTTGAGCATATGAGCAGAACAGTGACTCAGTTTTCATTTTTAGCCCAGCATTATAAGCCTTCAATGAAAAAACCAAAGTAGGATCCAAGACCAGAGAAAAGTCAGAAACTCAATTTGCCCACCTGCAAAGAAGACATTAACATCAAAAATAAGTCAAGAATTAGGCTGGAGGAAATTAATAAAGCAAATTAAAAAAGAAAACAGTCATAAAGACCTTCTGTGGTGAGAGGAGAGCTCAAGTCACACAAACAGAAGGTGATGATCTGAAAATATGTAGAGGCAAAGCCTCAAAGAAAAATACAGAGTACACACAAACATAATAAGAATTCCCAGAAGGATAAAAGAAAGTCATTAAAAATTATTTAAAAAACAAAACTGACAAAGGAAAAAAATGATAAAGGAACTGGCAACTATGCAACAAAGTTATAAAGAGAATTGGTTAAAAAAAAGAGATATAAAACCTTATTGAAGAAAATAACTCATCAGAAATTAGAAATGGTCAAATGAAAACCAATGACTCCACGAGACATCAAGGAATAATAAAACCAAGTCAAAAGACTGAAAAATTAAGAAAATATGAAATATCCCCCAGGAAAAACAATGGACCTGGAAAATACACTAAGGAGAGGTAATTTAAGAATCACTGCATTACCTGAAAGCCATGAAAAACAACCAAAAAAAGAGCCTAGACGTTATATTTTAAGAAATTAGAAAGGAAAAGTACCAGATATCTTAGAACAGAAGGGTAAACTAGAAATTAAAACAATCCACTGGTCTAAAAGATAGTCCAAAATGAAAACTCCCATGCATACTAAAGTCAAAATCAAGAGCTCATAGGTAAAGGAGAAAATACTGAAAGCAGCCAGAAAAAATTAAAACCATGGAGTCATAGTTGGAAACACAAGATTACAGGAAAATTATCTCACAAAAATGGGATACACAAGAAAGGGTTTATATTTTTGAGGGAGCAATACAGTGGGGTATAGGAAGGAGGAACAGAGAATACTTGAATATTCTCTTCCATCTGAACTGGGCAAGGAACAAGGGCAGGAAAACTTCACACACATACACACATGCCCTTAGATACAGATATTCATCTTACCTAACAGGAAAGCAGGAGGGGAGATTAAGAGAAAGTAAGAGGAAAGGGGTCAAGAAGAAGGTGGGTAAATTAAAGGAGGTAGTGGTCAGAAGCAAAACAGACTCCTATGGAGGGGACAGTGTAAAAAAAATAAAAGGAAAGTGTAAAAGAGGTAAGAAGTCAGAAGCAAAATAGACTTCAGAAGAAGATGAGGTAAAAAAGGAAAGGATAAGTAAAGAAAGTAGGAGGGAAAGAATATACACAGCTAACAGTCATAAGTGAAAGTGAATGGGACAAACTAATCTATAAGAAGGAAGAAGATGGCAGAATGAATTGGAAACCAAAATTGGAAAATGTTTTCAAGAAACATACGTGAAATAAAAAGATACAAAAAGATCTAAAATACAGGGCTGTAGCAGAATCTATTATACTTCAGTTGAAGTAAAAAAGGGAGGGGTAGTAATGATGATCTCAGGCAAAGCAAAAGCAAAAACAAATCTAATTATATTTTGCTAAAAGGTTATCATAGACAATGAATTATTACTAACCAGGGGCAGCTAGGTGGTGCAGTGGATAGAGCACTGGCCCTGGAGTCAGGAGTACCTGAGTGCAAATCTGGCCTCAGACACTTAATAATTACCTAGCTGTGTGGCCTTGGGCAAGCCACTTAACCCCATTTGCCTTGCAAAAACCTAAGAAAAAAAAAAAAAGAACCAGGAGAAAAATTTTACACCAATAGCAAACACTGAAATGATAAATTGAAATTGTGAAGGACTTGGTAACTGATCAACATAATGTCCAACCACAATTTGAAAGGTCTTATGATGAAATATAGTATCTAACTGTAAACCTGACTAGAGGATATTTTCTGCTCTTTCTTGCTTTGGACAGGGTAAAGGAAGAGTGGTAGTCATGGCTAAAGCAAAAATTTGTTTTGTATGACCACATCTATTTTAATAGGTTTTATTTTTTTGTGCCATCTCAATGGGTGGAAGGCGTAATGTGGAGAGAATATAAAACTGAAAATAAAATTCCATTAAAAAAAATAAAGAAGGGAAGCCCATTTTTTCACCTCTTCTTTGAGAAACTGGTTGATGTAACAGCATTTGGTATGTTTTTGGTTATATTTATATTGTTAGATAAAAGTATATAAAATTATTACTGATTCTGCTTATTTCACTCTAGCAGCAGTTTATATAAATTTTTCAATGCTTCCCTGAATTCTTCATATTCATCATTCTCTATGGAATAATATTCAAATATATTCAAGTACAATAATTTATTGAGTCATCCCCCAATTAATGGGCATATATTTTGCTTACACATTTTTGCTACCACAAAAAAATGCTGCTATAAATACTTTGTTTTATATGGGATCTTTGTTTTTCTTTTCTTTATTTACTTGGAGCATAAGTCTAGCATTGGGAACTCTTAGTCAATGATGTACAGACATTTTAGTTAATTTCTCAGTATAATTCCAAATTTATTCCTAAAATGTTTAACCAGTTCATAGCCTCACCAATGGAATCCAAGAGTGTTTATCTTTTCATAGCCCTTGTAACACTGATCATTCTCCTATTTTATTTAAGTATGAAATATCAGAGCTTTTCTAATGTGCTTTTAGGGCAGCTGGATGGTATTGTGGATAGAGTGCCAGACATGCAGTCAGTAAATCCTGAGTTCAAATTCAGACCCAGACACTATCCCAGGACAATTCATTTAACCCTGTTTGCCTCAGTTTCCTATTTTGTAAAATGGGATGAACAAACCACTCTAGTATCTTTGCCAAGAAAACCCTAAATGGGTTTTACTAACCTTGGAATAACAACAACAATAAATTTGCTTTTTTTCTAATTAGTAATGATTTGGAACTTTTTTTTATTTATTGTCAATGGTCTGCCAATCTTTTTTGAGAATTGTTTGCTCATACAAGAGCATGGATTTAAAAGGGAATGACAGTCTTATTTTTGGTATTAATAGTTCCATATAGATATCTTTATGATATCAGGTCTTTATCAGAGTTACATAAAGCAAAAGTCCCCCCTCCATTGCTTATTTTCCTTTTTGTCCTAGTTACTTGATTTTATTTGTATAAAAATGCTTCAATTTCACATAATCAACACAATCCATTTAATACTTTGTCTTTATCTCTAGTATGGTTAAGAACGTCCGCCTCCAAACCAATGAAAGTTAATTTTTAATGGGCAAACATGAGATGTCTCTAAAATTTCTTCAGAAGAAAATAATAATGAACAAAACTGTAGATCAAGAAGCAACCTAGGTACACAAACAGGGAACAGAGAAAGAGGAAAAATTTTTTTAGGAATAGGAGGTGCTGAAGAGAAGACAACATTGGTTAACTATGGAAACTAAACTTGGCTAGGTGTAGTAATACAATGATACTCAAAAGACAGAGACATTTAATGAAGATAAAGGAGAGAAGCCTAGGTTGAAGAGGAGATAACTATCAGACTAGAGGCATCTTGAACTGGGTATAATTGAAATTTGAACTGAACAGAGAGACATTAAGACAAAGGAAATTAAGTAAGATGTATGTTTTAAGTTGAACAGATGTTGTTAACTCTATGGTCACAACTACATAATTATAACTACCCTTTACAGATTAAGAAATAACATAGCATTTTAGAGAGTTGACCTTAGAGTCAAGATCTGAATCAGTACTGCCACTAACATAAACTGACTGTATTACTTGAAGTCTGTATATGTCAGTGTTGAAATTATCTTCTCTAAGACTCTAAATTTTAGAGAAGATGCTGACCTACAATTGATTTAATCATCCAAGCATTCTATTTATTAAGGAATTACAGATTTATTTCCTATTCTGCAAAGTCTATGCCTAAATTATCATCATAAATAGTTTTTGAATTTAATAAGACTAGTGTTAAAATGCTGTTAACAAGATAACTGAGAGGGAGTATAGAGATAATAAAAATAGTACTACTGTGTCTAAGGCAATATACAAGGGAAGAATTCCAAATCAGGAAACTTATTGTACCCTCATAGTCATTTGAAGTCAAGGCTGAACACAGTATCCCAAAGATATACTCCTTTACCACTGTGACTTTGTTTTTCCATTGGTTTTTTCCTTCTTTCCATTTTGCAAAGATCTCTCTTTCTTTTCCCCAGGCACCAACTTAAATACATAAATATTCTATGTGAGATATGCAATTTGTTCTCTTAAAAAGCTTTCTAAATTAAGATAATTAAGCACAAAGATTTTTTAACTGCCTTCAACATTAGAGTAACATGCAATCTGCCAACTTTCAAAATAATTTCTATCAACTTTTCTTCCTACTTATAAGACAGTCATATATTAAAAAGATTGTTAGTGTCTACTCTAGTTTTCCAAGTACTAGTCAAAACTCTTTTATAAAAAATCTAAATCTGAAAATGTATGCCATTTTACTGAAAATTTAGGAATAATTCTTTTAAATTTCAAAATAAAGCATCCCTTATTAAAAATCAGATATATTGCCTTATTATGTAATCAAACATATTTGAACACTTTAAAATTTTCTTTTTCAATTCAGTGGGACACACAGAATGCTAAAATACATAAAAACAAATTTTTTGAACTAGCGTGTCCTCAGAAGCCCAAGTATGAAGCAATTCACTGTAATCCTCCAAGGTTTATTATAACCCTAGATTATATAATCCTAGACTATATTAATCAAGCAATTGAGATTTATTCCTATGGCAAAGTGTATTTAAAGTATCTCAGTTATATTCAGTTTCATTCATATGTATTCATGCATTTAAACATCTTTATTTAAAATGAGTACTTACTGATTGCCATGCTAGTGATTCCATGATCCGATGTTCAC
The DNA here is from genome assembly GCF_037893015.1 of Macrotis lagotis. Classification (NCBI taxonomy): domain Eukaryota; kingdom Metazoa; phylum Chordata; class Mammalia; order Peramelemorphia; family Peramelidae; genus Macrotis; species Macrotis lagotis. The sequence continues at coordinate 823,550,408 of NC_133658.1, read as the reverse complement.
AACGTTCTAAATGTTTTATCATTTCCCTTGTCAAACTAGCTTCTGCCTTGATAAAGCTTTCAATCACTTTGTAAAAATCAAATGCTTTCAAATCAAGAACATTCAGAATCCATGGAAAAGACAAATCTGTTCCGGAATCATGACTCTGATATGTACTCCCTAAAAGTAAAAAAAGAAAACAGATTTATATGTACATTGTTGAAATTATAAACCTTAGGCACAAGGTCTTGTCTACACTAAATTATTTACGAGGGCAAGTAGCAAATTTCTATTAAAATGAAAATGTAAAATTTAGGAGTCCAAAGTTAATATTAACATGAAAAAGTTTTGAAAAATCACTAAAACTTATGTAAAGGCCTTAAAGTTATTTTTGGCAACTTTATCTTAATAACCCAATTCATTCATTAACAATAGTTCATTCAAAGAATTTTTATATAAACCTGCTATGCATAAAATATGATAGCAATTAGGAGACATCAGAAATGTAATTATTATGAAATTCAGAAGAAAAGTAGAAAAGAATGTTATGAGAAGCTTAAAAAAAGAAAAATCATTTGCAGCTATAGGGAATTCAAGGAAGACTTTCAAGAATAGGTCAAATTTGAAGTGGACAGAGATGAAAGAAGGTCATTACAGAAAAATGTGAACAAAAACATAAATGTAGGAAAATACGAACAAGGGATGACAAAGTATTTTAGGTTGGCTGGAACTATATGAGGGAAAGCAAAATGAGAGATGACTGGTTGAAGAATGTAAAATTAAAAATTTTATTCAGCAGAACTGTCAAACCAATTCAATACACATTTATTGGATACATCCCATGTACCAGGCACTGAGCTATACGGTGGGAACAGAAAGACACAGTCTCTGCCTTCAGGGGGCAGAGCTGAGTCTAAAAAAACATATTTAGTATAAATACAAAGTTATAGAATCATAGATTTTGAGCTAGAAGGGATTTTAGAAGTAATTTAGTACAACATTCTCATTTTACAAATGAGGAAACTGAATCAACTTTCTCAAGATATGTTATAAAACCATTACTGATATTTTTAGCAGTAGGTTAATAATAATAATTATTATAGTTCACATTGATTGAATCCTTTAAGGTTTACAACACATTTTATACATTGTCTCACTCAGTCCTCACAACAGATCCAGGAATAAGTGCTGTTATTATCTTTATTTTACAGATGAGGAAACTGAGGCAAACTGAGGTCAAGTAACTTGTGTAGAGTTATATAGTATCTAAAACAGGATTTGAATTAAAGTCTTCCTGAATCAAAGACCAGCTCTCTTGGCACTGTATACTACCTGGCTATCTCAGATTCATCCCTAGGTGTTTCTGCATAAAAGGTCTGGATCAAAAAACAAAAAGCAAAGTAATCTGGGGAAGTGGGTCGGGGGGGAGATAAACAAGTAGGCCAGGCACATGGTCATGTGTTTTATGTACTTTAGGAAGAAGAACTGAACAATTGAATGGATGGAGTGGAGAGAAGCTGGATGCAGAGGGACCAATAAAGAGATTATTATAACAGCCAAGGAAAAAGATAAAGATTGTCTAAGCTAGGCTGGTTGTGTTGTGAACAGAGGGAAAGAAGATGACAAGATACAAGAGATGCTCGGGAAATGTGATTAATAATACTTGACAACCAATTTGGAAGGGAAGAGATACAGGGTGGCAAGGCAGGGGGGAAAAGGAAAAGGCAGGTGAAAGGTATGGTACAGTTCTATTTTAAATAGACTGAGTTTGAGATGGCTATGGGACATTTAGGTAGAGAGATCTAGCAAGCAGGCAACTGAAGAAGATCTACTCTCAGGAGAAGAATAGGCAACATGTATAGATCTGAGAATCAGATGTATAGAGATAACTGAACTCTTGAGAGCTGATACAACAAAGAATCAAACTGTAGAAAGGGTTCAAGACAGAGTCCTAAGATAAACCCTCAAAAAGGAAGATGTAGGGACATAATGATGAATCTGTGAAGGAGAAGGAGCAGGTAATCTGATTAAAAAGAGACCTGGGAGAAAAGAGTTTTATGAAAACCCAGGAAAGAGATTGTTTAGGAGTTCTTAATTTGGGATCTGTGAACTTTAAAAAAATATTTTGATAAGTATATTTCAATTAAATCAGTTTCCTTTGTAATCATGTGTGTTTTACTTAATGTGTTTAAAACCATCATTTTGAGAAGCAGAATATGCTTCACTATATACTACCAAAATGGCCTATGACCAAAAAAAGATTAAGAACCCCTGATCTAAAAGAAGGAAGCTATCAACAGTATTAAAAGCTGCAAAGAGATCAAGAAGTACAAAGAATGAAATACAGTTTTGGCTATGGCATGAATGAAATAACAACACTTTGGAAAATAATTTTAATTTATTGTTGACAGTGAAGAATTTTGACTCTTACAATATAATAGGTTGATTCTCCCTCATATAAAAACTTCATGGTATTTCCAAAATAAAAACTGGTCTAACTTCAGTTTTCTTTAAGGTTTTACACTGTCAGATCTCTTTAAAGAGTTCAGCAGGTACTATCTCATAAATTCAGTATGCCTAGCCAAAGGAGTCCAAGGTATATTTAGATAATTCAGTTGGTTAGGCCCTTAAATAAATTTTCTGTTCAGGTATTATTCACAAGTATAGACCTGACATAAAATCTTAACCTGTTAATAGAAATAAAAATCAGATTGCAGTCTTATAAATTCTGAATCTAATAATAACATTTTAATTTCTAATTAGACTTACTGCCATATGTGGCCATTACAACCTCAAGTGCACAAGCCAACAGAGATGTATGGAAGATGCTATCATTCAGAAGTTTGCTGGAAAAAAAAGTGATGAGAACATTAATTTTTGCTTAACAAAAAAGGAAAGTTTCTACTAGATTTAAGAAAATTCACCTGAAGTTTTGAATAGATAAACGCTCTTCTTCCTAAAATAAAAAACAAAACAAAACAATGTAAATTGGAACTTTTTTCATTATAGTATGAAATGATACTAAATTCAACAAATATTTATTAACACTATGAATAAGGCATCAGGCTAGGGATAGGGAGATACAAAGATGAAATAAGATATACTACTTGGCCTGTATTTAAAATTAAATTAGACAAGTATAAAAATAATTATTGCAAGAGAAACTATAATAGGCAAAAAAGGGATGCACAAAAAGCATCACATGAATTATGAAGAAACAATCATTCTAGCCAAGTGAACTGAGAGAAGTGACATGAGTTAAGTCTCAATGGAAGGGATACCAAAAGGCAGAGATAGAAAGAAGGCAGGAAAGAGGGGTAAAGGGAAAGGAGGACATTCCAGAGGTGGGCTATACTATGAACAGAGGCATAACAATTGGAAAGACCAGGACAAGAATGGACAATATGGCTGCAATAAGAGTGCAAGACAGGTTAAGCATTTAGACTGAGTCCAAAAGGCTACATGCTTTAAAAGCTGGAATAAGGTCTTTATATTCCTATTTAGTAGGCAAAAATATGACAGTAAAGGTTTTTGGACAGAAGAGTCATATCATTAAAGCAGTACCAAAAAAATAATTAAGAAGGAAAAAAGAAGAGAGAAATTAATTTCAAGGTTTAGAACTTGGGGGATATTACAACATTAAAAGAAGCAGAGAAGCCAAGGGGGTAAGGTGCTTTTGAGAAGGGAATCAGTTTACTTTTAGAAATATGTTTAGGTTATTAGACACATTTCTAGATAGATATTTTTGACAGGCAATGAAATTATCAAATATAAGAGAAGAAAAGCAGAAATTCTAGTCTTTGCCTCATCCCTTCTTTAAGGACTGAGTTTTAGACCTATACAATCTGGCTCACATAGTGACTGTTTGACAAATCTTTGCAGCTCACAGCAAACTGGTGCATGTACAGAGGCGATCATGAGTAATGAGACTACTAAGAATATCAGGGTTATATTAACTACTTTTCATAGTGTCTAATTTGATGGTCATATACACAGAAAGTTTTTCCCTCTCCTCCTCCTCTTTTTCAGTTTAAAGTCCTGGCACATAGGCAGGCTTTAATAAATGCTTAGTGAGTACCTGTCCAGGAAGGCAGCAGGAAAATCGCTCAACCACTAAGTTGATAAATATTTGTCTTGATACCTCCTCAGCAAGTCATCAACTTTTCTATTCCTCTGCCCCTTGCTGGATAGTCTCTTCACCTAACAATATATTTTCTTTCTTTAGAAGGTAAGTATCACCTTGTTTCTCAGAGAGTCTAGTTTCCACTTCTTCAGGAACAGTCTCATATCTTTGACCAGGTCCAAGTGGTAGCTCTTCTTCTACATTCTTCTACTTTATAACATAAAAGAAGTCATGGTTCTGCTGAGTCATTAGGATTTTTGTTTTTTTTACACTGAAGTCCTTTGTCTTTTGAGTTGTTTTTTTTGGGGGGGGTGTTGTTTTTTCCATTTGCTTGTAAGGTAAGCTGAAAAGTACAGGTTTTCTTCAAGCCCCATTTACTTTCTCTTAAGAGGAAGAAGGTAAAGCTATTGCTTTTATTATTGCTAACTTATTGGACTGATTCAAGAATATAGTTCTAATGCATTCTAGTCACTACAAAATGTTTTCCTTTTCTCCACACTTTCCAAAATTAACGAAGATCTTCAAAAACCTTTGTTGTTCTTACCAAATTTAACTGAATTCTTGCTAATAACACTTTTAGGTAATTTCCTTGGGGATAAAGTGTTTAACCAATTAGCCCTTTCTCACCAAAATTTCACTTTGACAATTAGTGAGGTAGAAAAGTGATGGAAGGCTAGGAGGAGAGATTAAATAGAGTCAAATATTATAGTAAGAGTGAAAAATGGATTTGGAAAAAGTAAGTGAAATGGAGAGACAAATTTCAAAGAGGAGAATTCTGAGTTCATAATCTTGAAATTAGAACAGTCTTAAATGTTGGGGTAAAAGTTGTGACTTCCTTTTGGGTCTCAGAAGTAGAAGAGAGATATAGGTTATGGTTGTTAAATAGTTCAGGGAACTATGTGTTCAGGGTCTTAAAAGAAGTGTTATAATGGATCATCAAATCTCTAAGAATATGGCAGAAATGGTAGATATCAAAGACTTTGAGAAAGGTTGGAGTATAGTGAAAGCTGGTAGATTATAAACAGTGACTGGGAGAGAATGATATGATCAGATAGCATGGATTTCAATTCTAATATATTAATTTTCACTTACTGATTTAAGCATTGATTCCATAACTCTGTAGTATAATCGCACTCCAAGTTTGTATCGCTTTGAAACACACACACACACAAACACACAAATACAAAAAAAAAAGTGTAAGATACAATTGCTTTAAAAAAATAAAGGAAGGATTAGACATCTTGAAAGACACTGATCATCCCTCAAAAAAAAGAGGTCAATGGGTCATGAAGGCTAAAAGTAGAAAAACTAAAGAATAACATAGCATTCTTTACATATAAAACCCACCATTGGATAGAAAATATTTTAATGTGCTGTCATTAGCAATTGTAGATTTATACTGATAATTTTCTGTTTTTACACAACTCACCAGGTAGTCATTTGTAAAAAGAAAAAGGTGGTTAAAATAAAGGGTGCAGATTTTAGCCATGAAACAGATTAGAGTTTATCAAACACATACAAGGTTTGAACCTTGGTTTTGATTTTTTTTTCCCTCATTAATACCATGATTTAACCAGAATGACTGGATAAGTAACCAAGTTTATTTTGGGATAGAAATATATATAGTATATCCCATTATTTCCCAAAATAAAGAGATACCAAACATTTCTACCTCAGAGAATTTGTATTTATTATTTTGTAGAAAATAGTGATAGAATAAAAAATGTAATCAATCTCACACCTTTGAAGTCATGGCTTCCTAACACATATATCACACTTCATGCTTTCCCCAAAACTTTAAAGGACATGTTTTTTTGTCCCTGTATAACCATCAACCTCATTAGTAAAGGAGGAAATGAATCTCAGTGCAAATAAATGATATGCTTAGGATGAAATGTTATGCTCAGGATCACAAAACTAATTAACCTTGAAATCATATCTAGAAACTCAAATTTCCTGATTCCTAACCTATCTATTAAATCATGATACCTGCAAAGAATCAAAACAGACAAATGAGTTAAATGAATTCTAATTGTGATTTTCTGATTGATGTCCCAAAGTAAAGTATTTAGTCAGCTGAAATCATGAGAGGAGGATAACTGGGAGCAGCTTTAAATTACATCCTTTTTGACAAAAGAATAGTGGCTTAATAAGCTTTACTAGGTAGTATTAATGAATCAATAAGCATTTACTAAATACCTAAAGTTTGCCAGGCACTCTGTTAGATGCTAAGGACAAAAAAGACAAATTGAATTGTTACCTGTGACCCAATTTCTGCACACCCTTGTCCAATAGCCTCAGCAAATTTTTCTTTAAAGATGCGTCCGATATTCTCTACTCTTTTCAGGATACTTTCCTTAGGATTGACTGTGCAATTCTTAGAAAAAAAAAGACAAACAATATCTCCAATTTTTTCACGTTTATTATGTAATATTTTCAAGTATATACACAGAGTAAATTTAAATATACAAATGACTGAGAAGGTCTAAATGGCTGAGAGTAGCCAAAGAAAGTAGCATCTGCTTAATCTATCATCAATTCAGAAAGATATGGGAAACTTTTAAAATATTTATCACTGAATTACCCTCTAATCTACAAAACATAAATGAAAAGTCAAAATTAATTATCTTAGTAGTTTTTCCCAGGCTAGATTTTTGTTAGTGCTAGGAAAGTCAGTCAGTCAATAAGTATTTAATAAGTTCCTATGATGTGCTTATTAATAAGTACTTAGGGATTTAAAAAAAGGGCAACAGATAGTTTCCAACAGTTAAGGAATTATTAGCTATTGACTTCACTAATATTACATAGTAATTTAAAACAAGTCACAAATAAATCCTGAAAATCTTACATATCTAATGTTCTAACTTCCAGATTCATATTTCTTCACAAAATATTTTAAATAAATGCTGGTTCATACATTGCCATCAAAATAAAATGAATTCATTACATTTTGGCACAAGGCAGAATGCAATCTTACATTGAAATAAGAAATAAGATTTTCTGATGGTTGATCACTTGCTGAATTTAGTATCATCACCAACTGTTGGATAGTATTCATGACAGCCCTGAAGAAAAAAAAAATATAAAAGTAAAAATGCTAAGTCCTGAAGAAATAGTAAAAGGAAAAGAAAAGTTACTTATCTGACAAATTTAAACCTGATCTTCAAACTATCTCCATTTGTCTTCCACCAGTTTCCTAAAACACACACTACTCCACAATGAACTGTATGAATAGCCACTCTTTAAAAGATAATTAAATTGGACATCTATCTCAATATATTTTAATCAATATATTTCTAAATGCATATTTATTAATAAAATTATATCAGTAAGAAATTTAACTTAAAATGTTTAAAATAATGATATTTTGTCTTAGAGGGTAGATTAGTTAAACTGATATAAATTGATACCATCTAAATATGAACAACTTCACTAAAAATTAAAAACTATTTTAGTAGTTAAAGTAGTTTTGTGGCAAAGTCCCCCTTACTAGAGACCTTTAAAATGAAATAGACAATCATTAGTCCCAGATAATTTCAGCACTCATCATTTGAAGTTGTTCCTCTCAACTCCCTCATAGCTTTAGTTTTATTTCAAATAGCTTCTATTTTTAGATAATGTATATGGCAAGCACTTTAAAAATTCTAAAGCACTCTATAAATGTACCTTATGACTAGTTTGAAAACTGTGGATAGGAAAGTAGTTGGAAGTATGTCTAATTATAGAGGATAATAAAATGCATAGCTGAAAGTTATATCAGAAAGTGTCAATCTCTTCTTTACAAAAAAAAGGAAACAATATAGGAGGAGTTAAATGATCTTAGGGTAGCACAACTAAGTTTAATGGAAAGGCCCAATCTAGAAACCAGTTTTCTGGATTCTCAGGTCATTTTTCACTATGTCACAAGTATTAAATATCAACAAAATAGTAAACACCACATTAAAAAACGGTAAAAAGTTAATAAAAATAGAAGACTTATACCTAACAGGAGTCTGTGGAGGAATTAGAGGCATCTCTTCATCAGGATGATTTTTTCTTGGGATCCTTTCCATTTCAAAACTACAAAAGGACAAAAATGTCACTATTTCACACAAAGTTCTTGGTCCTGAAAAGAAGTGAACTGTTGAAACTTACAAGTTCACCTATATAAGTGAAAAGAGCAAATCTTCAATCAGTCTTATTTATTGTTTAATTAAATCATATAAAGAAAAATACAATATTATATGGTCCCATGAATAATCTGTCTGAATGTAATATTAGGCAGGTCAGCTTGGATTAACTGTTTCTCTTTGATACAATAATTTTATTATATATGTTAATGGAAGCTGAAGAAGTAAATATACTGAGAGGTGACTGATAATTTCTTAAAACAATCAAACAATAAAATAAACCTGCCTGAAAAAGGATTATGATCTCTGATTTAGTAGGGGTTATTTGTGTGTGTGTGTGTGTGTGTGTGTGTGTGTGTGTATATATATATATTTTTTTTTTCAAAAATATATTTCAGTAGATACCTGAAATGTGGATATAATAATAATAATCTAAAAACTGAAGTGTCAGATTTATTTTCTCCCTGATAGTATTATTGAGCAAACTAAGGTTCAAAAGACATAAATAAAAACTCATCTTCTATTATGATGTCATTCTTAATGTAAGGAAATGCTAAAGTACAACATGATCACAAAATCAACTTATTCTACAGCATTTTCAAGAATTCCAACCTTGAGATTTAGTTGTTTTTAAAAACTTTATTTTATGTAAGAATTTGAGATCAGACTTTAAGTTTTAAAAGTGATCAAGTAAGGAAATAATTAGAAGAATATTTTTGGTAACATCTTAAAAGAAAAACAAAAACAAATCCCCTAGATATTTTGGGGAAAAAACCAAAAGGAAAGTTGATATAATTGGTTTGAATAAACACAAGTCACTTCTCGCCATCCTCCATATAATTCTATAAATTGGAAGAAAGGAAGGAAGGAAGGGAGGGAGGGGGAGGGAGGGAGAGAGAGAGAGAGAGAGAGAGAGAGAGAGAGAGAGAGAGAGAGAGAGAGAGAGAGAGAGAGAAAGAAAGAAAGAAGGAAAAGAAAGAGAATATTCTAGTTGTAAAATCCAAATATAACAATAACCTTCCTTTGGAAATCTGTTAACTGTCAAGGATTTTGTTTTGGTAAGTTACTTTAAATAATAATTCTATCTAAACAGCCTACTAAAATATATACCAGTAAAACTAATATATTGCCATCCTTGTTAGGTTGCAGGTTTCATCCTTTTAAGACATTTAAGAAATATAGATAAATTGAAATAAATATTTGCTTTCACAAACAGAATTACAAATATAATACCTATCAACAGAATCAACTTGAAGAGTTTTATCATGATCCAGAAAGAGTCTTGCATCCATATCTTTGTTTTTAAGATAAATTTCTTCATATTGTTTAGAAAGATTTTCAACCTCAAAAAAGAGAAAATTAATAATATTTAACTGCATTATATCTATCAATACAAGGAAGCACATTTTAATTTAATAATTTTAATAACATATATACTTTATTTTATAATAAAATATACACTTTATAATAAAATATACAATTTATTTTATATCATACATTAGAAATCCATGCAGTATAAATATGATTGATCTAAAGTTGATTTTCAAAAAAAATTAAAATATACAATTTTGGGTTTTTTTAGACTAATATATGTTGACACATTGACTAACTTGGAAGTATTCTCTATTCCATTGCAATTTATCTCCTTTTGTTTTTTATTTCTACTGCTATTTATCAGACTAGTGGTGGGAGGAAGGTGGTGTAATAGGGAAAAATACAGAAATGCTCTAAAAGAGATATTATGGAGAAAAATTGTTTAATTACATAAATATATTTTATTTTAAACTATAGAAGGAATAAACATCTAATACAGGTTTCTTAATTTTTTTATCATAGACTCCTTTGATCTCATGAAATCTATGAACTCTGATGTTTTTAAACATTTATTAAATGAAATAAATCACATAGATACTAACAAAACCAATTATCCTGAAAAGTTGTGAATTTAAAAAAAAAAACTCAGAAGCTCCAGATTAGGCACTCCTAAATTAAAAAAAAAACACACACAAAGGAAACAACTTCAAATGAGGAAATTTAGAGTACCTGGGTAATAAAAATAACATCACCTGCCTCTCCTTAAAGGCAGTTCAGGAGTCCTTTTGAAAGAAAGTAGATAGAAACATATAAATCTGTTTCTTTGTAATGTAAAGAAACTATTTCTTCCAAAGGAAAGCTAAAGAATATGGGATTATGCCAGAGAATTTAATAATCTAAAAACATTTGATCTTCAGTACTAAAAGGGCTCTAAAGAAAAATTTAATACTTGTTTGCAATAACAGTTTATATTTAGCTCCTAAAAATAATGAAATTGGCATGGAACTACTAGCAGGTAAGAGAAAGATAGCAAGTCTGTATTTAAAGGAGCTGAGAAATTTGCTGCTCAACAGTTCTACATAGATTATTTCATATAAACTTAACCAATTGGTGTTACCTAAATAGTTTTATTTTTAACAATTCCTGAAAGTGAACAAATATCTACTATGAACTAGGAATTATCATTAAGTTCCAAGGATACAAATACAAAAGAAATAATCCCTACTTTCAACAAGCTTACATTTTCATATAAATACATGCATACATATCTACACATATGTGTGTATACAAGCACATACATATAAATATTTTATATATATATATATATGCATGTGTGTGTGTGTGTGTGTGTTTGTAAAGCATATATAGAACAAAGAGAATAAATGCAAGGCACTGAGGGAGGAAAGCACTGCAGTTGAGGGAACCATAAAGGCTTCATGTACTAGGTGGAGTGAGGAAATAGAGGCCTGGCACATTGGGGATGACTGCTCCTTAGCTTTTAAAGCCTTTCACAACCTGTCCTCTACCAAGTTTTTTTTAATACCTCTCTTCTCAACACTCTGGGGTTCATCAAGACTGGCGTCCCTACTGTTCTTTATAAACCCCTTCTCCTGCCACCTTTGTCCTTACTGGGCACCACACCTGCCTTGGTTTCTTCCCAAATGGTGATGAAATGATACTTTCCAAACAGAGCCTTTTGTAATCCCTCCCCCTCTTCCAGTACCCTCTTTCCACAAAACACACCTTGTCTTAATTTAGATGGATGTCTTTATGTACATGTTGTCCCTTCCCAGAGAATATGAGTCTATCCCCAACACAAAACACAGTGACTGCCATACAGTAGATATGTATTTAAAAAGTGTTTATGGAATGAATTGTATTTTTGTCATTTCTAAACATTTTTACTAATTATTTCCTCTCAAAATTAAAGTATGAAAATAAAACTGAAATGAGCTCATATCTCTCAAGCTGACCTTCTACTGGTCAGTTCTCAAATCAAAAAACATCAAAGCCATTCTTCCTAAACTCTGATCATTGGATAAAACCACTTTCTTTTATTTGTGTGGAAGATGTTTATGTTATTCAGTCTGTCAATAATCAATTATTCTGTGAAGTTGTAGGAATACAAAGGCCAAAAATAGCCCCTGCCCTCAAGAAGAACATTACATTCTAATGAGAGAGAGAACATGTACATAACTAGGCATAAATAACATATATCAAGTAGTTGGAAGGCAGACTGAATGTAGCTGCAATTAGAGCTGGGGAGGCCTGGAAATGCCTCCTCTGGAAAATGATACTCAAGCTGGATCTTGAGGGAAACCAGGAGGCAGAAGTAAGACAGCAAAGCCTTTCAAGAATGAGCACAACTAAAGTACGGAGACAGGTGATGCAGTGTGATGTAAAAAGAACTGCAAGGAAGGCTAACTCATAGAGTGTATGGAGAAGAGTCAAATATAAGAAGCCTAAAAAGGTAAGAAGGAGCTGGGTTGTGAAAAGCTTTCAATAGCACAGATCATATTTGATCCTAGAGATAAGAATGAGTCACTGGAACTTTAATAGTTATAAAAACAGTAGAAATCTCTCCTTTGAATAATTTTTATTTTAAAATTTAAGCTATCATTTCTGCTTTTAAAGTTGCTCACAAGTTTATTCCCAACCACAATACAGCAGATATTATTCATGTTATTTTCTTCATGATGAACAAAACACAAATGAAAAAAAGAACAGTTTTACTAAACCAAAGTTTCAAGTCACATTCTCACAAAATTAAGCTTAAGAAAAAAGTCACTAAGGTGAGAATCATAGGATCATTTTAAGTATGCTAAGCAGATATTTATTCAGAAATGTTTCCAGGACTTGGCATATGAAAAGGCAGGCAAAATTCCACATTAATCAGTTTCAGAAATTCAAGAGATTAAAAATTTCGTGATGTAATATGCTGTAAATTATTTTTAAATCACCATATTAAAGTTAGTATTTGAAATATACAGCAAACATGTATAGTACATTTAGCCATCTGTTATCTTCAGAGTTATTATGACTAATGCAGTATCTCAGGTAGGATGGCATCCTTTGCTTCCTTTCCTCACTTCCTCTCCTTTCTCTGTATCCCTAGAGGATATGCTACCACTTGTACTGAAGTTCTGCCACATTTGTAGAGCAGTTTGTACAGAGCAATCATTAATCACAAATTTAAAACTAATCATGAAAAAATTACCCAATCACATCAATCAGAAGCTGATAAATTTATTTCTTCTTTTTTTCAAGACTCTGCACCATAATCTCTAGTAATCTGTTCATCATTCCTCACTGCTTTCTACTACTCATAAATTAAATGTTTAATTTAATATTTACTTACCTATTAAAATTTCTTCAAAATAACTAGTACATTGTATTTGATATATAAATATATTTCAAGGATACATTTGATAAATATACCTCAAACTGACCTAGAATTTGGAGTAACTTTTCCAAATACTTAATTTGCTTGGCATATTATATACCATTATCTAAATTATGAAATCAAAAAGCATCATTCCACAAAATTGGAATTATTTTAGCTATAAATTACAATAATGCCTTAGTAACCAAAATATTCAAATTTGAAGACATAAAGTGATTTGCCAGAATCTTCTCCTTGTGAGTTCCCCTCTCTCCCTTCAAGGAAATAATTATTCTAAAGTAAGCAATAACAATATTGCCACAAAGGACCACTGGACATTTCCAAAGCCCCACCTAGGCCCTACTACCTTTCATTTTACCCCTCCCCCTCTCTATCACTAACCACAATCAGGGTTGGGCTAAGTGTTTAATCAATCAGTACTTTTCTCTACAACTTTTCTAGGTCACCCATTTGCCTCCTTCACCTCCTAAAGCTACTTCCCAGGATTAATGTAGCCAAACCAATCCTCCAGCTTATAATACAAAGCTCTCCCTCTGATATTTACCTCTAGCCCAAAGCCCAGTCAAAAACACTCATCCCAAAGGGTTTTCCTGCTTCTGCTCCGTAATCTCTCCACCAGGAGAGTACAAAGGCTGGGGCAGAAATAGATTCTTCAATGCTTCTAACTCAACAGAGGAATGAAGAAGATTCAAATTAGTGTGGGGTCAGGAAACAAGAAAGTGGTAGAAAACCCTAAAACTAGAGTATAAAGTAGGATTATTAAAAATGCCAAGTATTGTTTGCACAAAGACTTTCTGAGCAGGAGAGGCTCATTTGGCAAAGCCTCTTCTACATAAATCCACTAAAAGGGGAAAAAGTAGAAATGATAAAATAAAAGCCCTGGGCTGAGTTCCAGGAGTCCTATTATTAAGCTAACTAAAGAGTACCAGAGTCAGTACAATGCTTTTCTTTCTTTTATTTGCCTTTGGACTTCAAAAATGAAATATAATTTCAAAGGAAACGAAAATATCACTTTTTGAATTATTATACGTTGTAGAGATATTTACCAAATTTTTTAAAACATCATTTAAACATTTTTTAAATAAAACATAACTTTTTAGAATCCTTAATCTCATACTTTTTGTTCTTTTGTTATTTTATTTCATTTTTCTCAATTACATGCAAAGATACTTTTCAACATAATCTCATACTTTAAAGAAAACAAAAGGATGCAGTTGATAGACCACCAACCCTGAAGTCAGGAGGACCTGAGTTCAAATCCAACTTCAGATGCTTAATAATCGCCTAGTGATGTGACCTTGGGCAAGTCACTTAACCCCATTGCCTTAAATGAATTTTTAAAAAGAGAAAACAAGAGGGAGACTAATATATCCAAGCAATAAAGACAATAGACTTAGGAAATTTATAAATATGGCATAATTCTTATTTTTTAGCTTATATATAAAAGGGTTTTTTTGCACACTATAGAACAATCATTGCTCTAAATAAAATTTCTTCACCTGGTTATAAGATATGACATACAAAAAAAGGATATTCAAGAATATAAGAAAATTATAATAAATCACAGGGTACATCAATTTTTTGGGGAAAAAATCTTTTAACTTACCTCTGGTAGTCCATTAGAAGCTGCAATACCAAGAGACTTCAAGAAGGGTATAAAGTTTTTGAAATATACATTTTTTACCTGAAGGAAATCAAATTACACATTTTCACTGATTGTTTTAAAAATATCATTTATTCACTTCCCATTTGCTTCAATTCTATGATTTATATTAATTTTAGAATCAAAGGATAATTTTATTTATACATACACACACACACACAATGCATTTGGTTAATAATTATACAATATTTGGAGGCAATCCCTGCAGAAATGTAGCCTGGCAATTGCTCCTAGAAGATGCTACAAGAAAAGCTACTAAGTGCTCAGAAAAGCAAATTCTTGTCACCAAAGTCCATGGCATTAAAAATGGTTCAGCATTAGAAACTGATAGGATTTTAACAGTAAAAATGACTTTAAAGAAGAGGCATTGTCATCTACTTTACTGCTGTATCCTAAGAACCATGGGACCTTTCTATCTGTTTGCTACTGAAACCTTCCATTTGTGTTGTTTGTCCCATTAGAACATGAGCTCCTGTAGAGGAGGGACTATCTGACTTTTCTATTTATAACTCCAGTCCTTAAGCACAGCACTTTGAACACAATAGGCATTTACTAAATCCTTCATTTATTCATTCATTCATTCCTACCATGACAATCAATTACTGTTGTTTCTCAACAATCAAACTTATAAATTATGTTTGGCAAATTTTAATTTTCAGACTAGGTTTTTCTCTCAGTCACCTCAATAAGCTTCTGGGCTACGTTCTTCACTGGGCATTTGATGTCTGCTCAGTGATTAGATAAATTTAATAGTCTAAGCAAAGCATATTTAAATTAACCTATCCAAAAAATCTTGTTAATTTCAAAACTAAGGATGCTCATCTTTGGGAAATCTCTTAATCTTGGCAAGATTCAATCAGCCTTGGTAGTCCCACCTCATCTCTGCCCCACTGATTGGAGAGTGAAGCCAGGAATTCTAAACCTTCTTTTAAGGAAGGGAATCATGGATAAAATTCACTTTTTGACAAAAACTGCTAGAAAAACTGGAGAACAATTTGGCAGAAACTAGATATAGACCAGCATCTTACACTGTATACCAAAGTAAGGTCAAAATGGGTACATGAATTAGATATAAGGAATACCATAAGCAAATTAGAAGAGCAAGGAACAGTTTGTTAGCTGTGTGAGGAAGGGGAAACTGCATGACCAAACAAGAGATAGAGAGCATTATGAAATTATGAGACAATTAAAACATTTACACACACACACACACACACACACACACACACACACACACACACAGAACCAAAGGAAACAAGATTGGAAAGGAAAGCAGAAAGATGGGAAACAATCTTTACAGCAAATGTCTCTGATGAAATATCTCCTAAATATAGAGAGAACTGAGTCAAATTTATAAGACTAAAAGCCATTCTCCAACTGATAAATGGTCAAAGGAGATGAACAAACATTTTTCAGAAGAAGAAATTAAAGCTCTCTACAGTCATATGAAGAAGTACTTTAAATCACTTTTGATTAGAGAAATGCAAATTAAAACAACTCTAAGTTACTACCTTGTATCTATCAGAGTGGTTAATATGACTAAAAAGGAAAATAATAAATATTGGGCAGAATATGAGAAAATTGGAACACATGCACTGCTGGTGGAGTTTGGAACTGATCCAACCACTCTGAAGAGCAATTTGGAATTATGGCTAAATGGCAACTAATCTATGCATACCTTTTAATCTGGTAATACCATCATCAGGTCTATATCCCAAAGAGATCATAAAAATGAGAAAAAAACCCTATATGTTCAAAAATATTTATAGCAACTCTTTTTATAATGGTAAAAATTAGAAAGTGAGGGGATGCCAGTCATTGGGGAATGCCTGAACAAGATGTGGTTTAATATAATTGAATACTATTGTGCAATTAGAAATAATGAGCAAGCAGATTTTAGAAAAACTTGGAAATACTTGTATGAATTAATGCAAAGTGAAATGAGCACAACCAGGGAAATGCAGTACTCAGTAATAGCAACAATGTGTGTTGATAAATTATGATTTTACACTTCTCAGCAATACAATGATCCAAAAATACAAAGGACTCATGATGGATGCTATTCACATCCAGATAAAAAAAATTGATGGACTCTGAATCCAAGATAAAAGTATATTATTTTCACTTTATTTTTTATGTAATTTTTCCTTTTGGTCTATTTATTCTTTCACAAATGTGACTAAAATGGAAATGTGTTTTACATGATTGACATACATAATGTTTATCAAATTATTTATCATTTTAGAGAGAGGCAGGGGGAAGGAGGAAAATTTGGAACTCAAAAATTTGTAAAACTGAAAGCTAAAAGCTATCTTTACATATAATTGGAAAAAATAAATTACTATTAAAAAAGAAAACATTAAAAAAAGAAGGAAAGAACCCAGGCCAGTCATCTCTTCATTTCCCATGGCTTTGCATTCTTTTGGACTTTACAATGGCCCTTTTTTCTTCCTCTAAACCCCTCAATTTTCAGTTTTTTATGTTGTCTTCTCCCATTAGATTGCAAGCTCCTTGAGGAGCAGGGACTGGCTCTTTTTTTGAATGTGTCACACAGCAGTAAATATTAATCAAATGTTTATGGGCAAACTGACTGATCCTCTCCTCTCCTCAAACCTCTCCCTATCAATAACTACTGTTTGCTGCAACAGTAACAAAAATAAGAAGGCATATGGAGTATGCAAATCGAGTATCTGCTACAGAATCTGCTGTGAAATTCCCAGGAACAAGTCTGTGAGTCTGTGTTCTTGACTGAGATTGATGGCTAGAAGGTGTAAAGGGAAAAGTAAGAATATGTAGGGGAGTTAACCAGAGATTTCACTGCTAAACATATACCCCCAAGGAGGTCAATGACAAAAAAGGCTCCACATAAAGCAAAATGTTTCAGAGCATTTTTTTTTGTTATCAGAAAATAACTAGAAACAAAATATATGTCTACTGACAGCCCAAAGAAAACATTATACAAAATGATTACTACAAAACAATCAAAACAGAATATTACAAAATTATAATGACTTAAGTTTGGCCCAAGAAATAGGAAGAAAAAACAACTACTACTACTACTCATTTGAAGAGTTGGAAATTCACATGTGTGGAAAATTACATTTAACACACTCTTGTTAAATTGTGTTTGAGGTGGTTTTCCTTAAGTTTTGTTTTCCTTATTTTTCTCCTTTCCTTCCTTTATAGAGAGCAAAACTGGACTCTCAATTCAATTGTTTTTCATCTGCTGCTCTGCATGGTTTCAACTCCAATGAACAAAAGATACAACAAGATACCTACTCCCAACCTCCCAAAAGCTCATCACTTCTAAACTCACCACCATGCTGTTATCTCAAGCCTTTACTGACATCACTTCTTCTTCCATCTGGCTAGAGGGCAGAACACTGAACCCTCCCAGAAACTGGCCTCTCAGCTCACTCCATTCTATATCTGTGGTTCTGCCATTCTCAGCTCCACAGAACAAGATACCCTAGTGGTGGGTCTCCACTTTTCACTCTGACCCACCTCACCCCTTACAACTTTCCTGTCTCCTTTTTTTGCATCTTGTACCCTCCTTTAGAGTACAGGTTCCTTTAGGGACTCATTATTATTTGTATCTCCAGTGCTTATCACAGTGCTTGGCACATGGAAGGCACTTAACAAATATTTATTAGATTGGATTTAAAAACTCTATGTATCAAATACATAGAACAAAAATCTTATGGTAAGGCCAAATTTGCACCTCGGTTCAATTTTACTTTCAAAGAAATGATGTAAAAATTACCTCATCTATATTACATTCATGCTCTTTACAAAGAACTTCAATGACTCTAGTATCAGTCTCTGGTTGTCTTGCTATCCGTGCACTCCTGTTTTGACCTCTCCTTGGTGTTCTGGGTGAGCCATTAATAGATAAAGTACTCACTGCAGTTTCTGTAATAACAAAATAGGCCATAAAGGTTAATACATTCCTTGTTCTATGTAATGAAATATTTGACATAATAATAGAACTTATCAAAATGACTCTCAGTTGCTGTATCCTACCTCCAACCCATTCTTCCTCACAAGAATAAAACTTGCTATTTCATATTTTAAGCATACCAGTTAGGTGCTTATAAAGTCTTTGTTAATATCTAGCTTATAGACTAAATCAATGTCAGAATTAGGCAAATAAGGCCCCATAGTCAAGATAGTGGTTTGACAGGAGAAAAAGGAGGGATTAGCTTTACAAACTGATTCAGATATTGAATTTGTACATATAAAAGATATTTTTCTACCTTAAAGGATATAAAAAAAAGTGATGCATAAGAATTTGCCTCTGTTTAAAAGATAACAGAATCATAAATTTGAAATTCAAAATGAACTTTAAAGGTAACATCTTCATTTTACTGATGAGGAAAAAAGACTAAAAAACATGAAGTAACTTGCCTAGAATCATAAAGTTTTTAAACTGAAGTTTTCCTGACCCTGAATTCAGGGTTCTATCCATTAAAGCATATAGTCTTCTAAAAAAAGGTATAATTAAAACAAAAAATTGGTTGCTACAAAAATGAAGCATGCTTCCCTATCATTACCACCAAATATAGATAAGTAAGAAATTTGAACAAGACCTTAAGAATATAGATTTTTTTCTTTGAAAAATATTTCATTTAAGTGTAGCCTAAATTCAGGACAACATATCTATTAGATCAATTTAGAAATTAAGAAATACTTAACATTTTTTCAAAAGATAAATGATTTCACCAGATTTTACCAACACAAGGCCTCCATGTGCATTATAATAGAGTTTAATGAGATAGTCCCTCTCCTAAAATCACCAAATGATTGGCCAACTTCTTTGTAAGAAATTGAGATATCTTTTTTAACAAATGTGTAAATATAATTTATGGAAGCTGAGAAGAGTTTAACTAGCTCTGGTCTGGATTGATTATGGCCTGGGCTTCAGGGATGCTAAGAGGACTCTTCCATTTTTCCAATCTACTGCTATTCTGGAGATGTGGCTACATTATAAGGACTGAAGAGTTGTTACCTCAGAAATGGAATTAACTAGAAAAGGGAGGAGGAAAGAGATAGTAATAAGAAATTATTATGGCTATTGCCAAGTGATAAAGTGATAAAAGATGTGAACTCAAGGACAAACAGAACCTAAAATAAGCTTTCCCGCATTAATGAAAATCAATGGCAAGACATCTAAGAATGATGATGGCATGACATTTGGATAGGAATAAAGAAAAAGTGACATCTTTTGAGAATGGAAGAAGAATGGAATGGGGCTTAATGAACATAATATGTATACATATGCTAAAGTAAAAACAGGCTGAGTTAATTCTGTAATCTGATCCTTATAACCATATTTAGAGAACAAGGAAGAATCCATATATAATATTAAATTATAAGAACTATATAAGTATATAATTGTGCTATATCTACAACTCTGGCTCTCTATAGGATATGAGAAAGAAAGTGAGCCCGTGGAAAGAAAGTGCCCAGCCCAGTTGACCAGCACCCTCTGCTGGTAAGAGAGGTAACCTCAACCCTTTCCCCCCCACCCCACCCCCTTCTACCAGCCATATATAAGATGAATAGAACAAAGAACAAGGTGGCCAACTCCAGACCCAATCCTAGTCACAGAACCACCAGAGCCTGGCAGAGCAGCCCTGTCGAGCACTGAGGAGAAAGGTCAGCTGTGAAAGCTGAAGAAGAAGCATCACTCCTCTCCTTCCACCAGCCCCCACAGGAGAGAAACCGGAGAACCTGCAACCCCACATCAGGTCAAACCTAGACTGAGGTCCAGCCCCCCCACTTTCTGCAACAGTCCTGAAAACAGTTAGCTTCATTATCCATCTGCCTCCTACTATAATCTCTGTGAAATGTCCTCTTTCTCTACCTAAGAATGTACTGATGGAGGAATAAACTATTTCTTGCCTCCCCTTCCATTCCTTCATCCCTATTACTTCACTCATGACTCACCCATGTCCCACTCCTATTCTGCCCATCCTAAGTCCATTTGAGGATAAACAAATTTCTTTTTATCCTGGATTTCTTTCTTTCACATTCCTTCCACTTACTAGCCCTTACTGAAATCAAGTTCCCTTTGACAACATTGCATTCCTGTGTAGCCTTTCTATCATAGGCTATATACCTCCTCTTTTTTGCTCAATCCTTAATCCCTCCACAAAGGAATCAAAATACCCTTTTGCTCCTCACCATCACTTCCAGACTTCAACTTTATCTCCATCACACTGCAACCTTTCAAGCTCCTTTGAAAAACATTCAATCAAAATTTTCTATCCAATCCAAATATTAGTGACTTTAATATACAGGTTATTCTCCCTTCTTTCTTAAAGAATTCAGCAGCTGGTTCACTATCAACCTATTCTTATCAACTCTTGCCCTTACACTAGGAATATGAGTATTATAGAAATAGTTTCTAATCTCCCTATTCCTCAGTTTCCTTAAATTCCACGACCTACTTCTTTACTCTACCTCAGACACACATAGTATGGTCACACATTAGGTTTTACCATTACTCATAAATAATTCACTTCCTAATTAGAGTCTGAAATTTCTTTATCTGCTTTGTATCATTCTACCTCTTCTTATGCTTCCCCCCCTAAACTCAATACTTCATCATCTCTCCACTCCTCAGTTCTTTCTCAGCTCATTACTTCAGTTCTGACTTTTTTCCTTCCTCTCAATCCAAGAATCAGATATTTTAACTCTATACTGCCCCCATTATCTTGCCACTTATCTCTTTGCCAGTCTTCAGTCCTGTATTATTCCTACCAGCTACCTCCTATGTTCCTATTCATAAACCACTAAACCAGATGAACCAAGTCTCACAACTCTGTTCATTACAATACAAATTCATGTCATCCAATTTCAACTAATACAACCAAAATCCAGAATTTGGTCAAAATATTTTTAATGTTTTAAGAATATTTATTTATATTTTACTATGCAGTAAAGGACAACAGGCACTCAAACTCAGAAAAGTCAGTTACATACAATAAACTGCAATAAAAAATCAGATAAGCTATTATTTATATAATATATACTTATACCCTAAGTCACCCAGACTAATTTTAGTATATTTGAGTGTATATATATGTGTGTGTATATGTGTGTAGAAATTTATTCATATCATAAAATACTAAATTAAATTATATATACATGTTGGTTTTTTATTTAAGATCAGAATTTCAGATTTCACAAAACAATAGGAACATAATCATTAAGGAAATTACCTATTCAGTATTTAGAAATACTGAATGAGACCATGAAATACTTACTATATGGCTCCTTGAGTACTGCAGGAGGTGAGATTTTAATAAAATAGTCAAGGACACACAACAATAACTGAAATGAAATCACCAGGTCATCTTCCATCTGTAATACTTCCCCTAGAAATAAAAAAAGTTAATTTTTAAAAATTGATTTAAAATTGACATTGACTCATAATTAAGATCAATAAGTTGTAAAAAGTTTAATATAGTAAATATTAGAAATGTTATTTTGCAAAAAAGAAAAATATATTTCAAGTTATCTCTTTATAAGAATCTATAAGAGAACTCAGAGGCCACCTAGTCCAATCCCCTCATTTTACAGATGAGGAAACTGAGGTTCACAGAGACTTGCCCAAGTTCACATATGTAGGTAGCAAGGAGGATTAGGATTTGACCTAAGATTCTCTGATTCTAGAGTCAGTAATCTTCTTTTTATATCATGCTGCCTCCAATAGTATATGCATATGTATATTTACATATTTAAGCTATTCATAAAAATATAAACACTATAAAAAGTATAATAATCTTTTCCCCCGGAAGACTGTATAGTAAGGAAAGGTATAAATATATGCATTTGTTATGTGTGTGTGTGTGTGTGTGTGTGTGTGTGTGTGTATGTGTGTATATAGAGAGATATAAACACATAATATATATCTGTATAGGTATATTATTCCAAAAGTTAGTTTAAAGCCTAAAACTGCACTGAAATTTTTGAAACATCCTGTGTATGTATGTTACACATAAACATACTCTTCCTCTGGAAATAAAACTTCACATTTTTCATTAAATCTAGTAATTAAGATCAATAAATTATAATTTATTATATTAACTATTACCAAGAGGGCAACTAGGTGGTGCAGTGGAAAGAGGGCTGGGCCTGGTATCAGAAAGATTTGAATTCAAATACATCTTCATATACTACCTATATGATCCTGGTTAAGTCATTAACTTCTGTTTGCCTCCATTTCCCAAACTGTAAAAGGGGAATAACAGCACCTATCTCACAGGGCTTTTGTTGGATCAAATGAGATACTGTTTGTAAAAAACAGTTCCTGGCTCACAGCAGGAGCTGGGTAAATGCTCATTTCCTTCCTTTGCTCTCTATTAGATGAATGTTTTGCAAATAGATAAAATATGTCACATACCTGCATAGGATTATACATATATACATACATACACATATACATCTACCTGCCCTGCGTGGGTATCAGAAGGCTATTTCAAGCAGGCTTTCCAAATCTGTGAGTGGAGTGTGAAAACTTGCAAGGCACTGACAGGTCACCCTATCTGGCTATTAAGATGTACTTTCGTTGTTTTCAAGGATATACAATCATTACTGGTCAATGCCACAAACATTAATGAGAGCTAGATACTTAAACCCTAGAAAGTTCACATGAATTGCTCAAAGGAAAATAAAATGCACAGTAATAAAAGTAGTTTCCACATGTGAACCCAGTACTGAACTGTGGATGGGTAATGATAATACTGATGATATAACTAATGTTTCTTCCAAGAAGAATGGATCTCCCTGGAAACTGAAATTGAAGATAAGCAGGAATACAGTAAGAAAATATTAGCTATCATCATAAATTCATATCATTTGGCCCTGATGAACTATATCCCGGGGTAATGAAAGAACTGGTAGATAAGACTCTTAGTCATTGTCAGGCTCATCCCTGGAGAATTCTAAGCGATGATCCAATTCAAAAACAACAAACAGAAGAGAGTCTGTATAATCTAGACAGTGTATCAATTTGATTGCTATTTCTTGGGGTTTTGGGGGGGTATTTGGGGTTTTTTTGTTAAAAGTAGGGTTAAGTGGCTTGCTCAAAGTCACACAGCTAGCTAATTATTAAGTGTCTGGGGTCAAATTTG
The DNA here is from genome assembly GCF_037893015.1 of Macrotis lagotis. Classification (NCBI taxonomy): domain Eukaryota; kingdom Metazoa; phylum Chordata; class Mammalia; order Peramelemorphia; family Peramelidae; genus Macrotis; species Macrotis lagotis. The sequence goes on along the minus strand of NC_133658.1, from coordinate 823,526,677 downwards.
AACTCAGGTCCTCCTGACTCCAGGGCCAGTGCTCTATTCACCACACCACCTAGCTGCCCCTATGATTGCTATTTCTTGCAATTATTATAGATAATATTATAGAACACTGTTGACAGTTGTTTGTGAATATTTAGAAACTGAAGTAGAATTCACTAAAAATTACTGAATCACAAAGATCAACTAACACAGCCTTTATTTTACAGATAAGGAAGCAGAGGTCTGGAGAATGGAAATAAAATTCAGCTAGGTCCTGTTTAGGAGAAATGAGTAATGAATTCAGTGAAGTGGTTATATTATTCATTTTTTCCACTACACATTTCTACTTGGCTAAAATCAACTACTATAGTTTCAAAATAATTAAAAGTTTGAATGGTGCAATTTTAAATATGTAACCATTTCACAAGATCCATTATTTGTACTAAACAAGACTTAGAGATACCCAGTCACAAAGGTAATGAATGGAAGAGTCTGAAAATTCAGAGGTCCTGTCTCCAAATGTAGTGCTTTTTCCTTTTCTGTCATAACATAACATTTTCTGGCCCATTAACCTCATTTCCTCTTTTGAAGGTTACTAGACTGTTAGATTAGGGGAATGCTGTGAGCCAAACTCCTAGATTTTGGCTTAACACCCAACACCATCTCTCATTATGCCAGAGAACAAGGTAGAGAGATATAGGTCAGACGTACAGTTGTCAGCTGTGTAACTGGCTGAAATCAGGCCAGGTGTTAAGCAATCCTAAACTAGTCAAAAATTTTATCAATTATTTTGATGAATACAGAGATGGCATATGCATCAAGTTTGCAGATGACACAAAGTTGGGAGTATTAGTCAAGCTATTGGATGTCAAAGACAGGTTCCAAAAAGATTTAAATGGTAACAGTGATGGATGGAATAAATGTCTTAATATGATTAAGTTTAAAAGAGATAAATTTAAGACTTACACTTGGTTTTAAAAAATTAACTCCACAGCAATGAGATGGAAGAGGTGTGGCTAGACAATAGTCCATCTCAAAGAGTAGTTGGAGCTTTAGTGTACTGCAAACTTAATGTTCCTCAATGCAACCTAAGCATGGATTAAGAGAAGAAAAGAGTCCAAGAAAGAGGGAAATGTTAGACCTATTGTACTCTAGCTTGATCAGATCACATTTAGAGCACCACATTTTTGGGGAAAACAATGACAAGTTGAAGTGTATCTGTAAAAAGACAATAAGGTGAGAAGCTGTAGAAGAAAACAGAGATGTTTAATCTAGAAAAGAGAAGACTTAGTGCAGACATGAAGCTATCTTCAAGTATTTAAAAGATATAACTTGGAAGAAACTAATAGGGGAAGAGGATGAATTTTCAGAGAAGTGGATTTAGATCTGATATAAGGGGAAAAAAACTTAGTGACTGAAGCTATCCCCAAATAGAATGGATTACCTTGGACAGTAGTAGATTCCTCTCCTGAGGTCTTAAGCAAAAGGCTGATTGCCTTTGTTAGGGATAATTTGGAAGGGATTCTTGTTCAGATAGAGGTTGGGCTTAGATGGCCTCAGAGATCCATAAGAGATATAATCATTTGATAAACAATAGCTCACATTTATATAATGCTTAATGTGTGCAAGGTACTTTAAACAGATTAATTTGATAAATATAACAAATTTACCTTTAGCCAACAAAAACAAGATCCAAGAAACTTTTAGCACCAACACAGAATTTATTTCAGAAGATATCCTAGTAAACAGACCACAGGAAAAAAATGAAAAATTTATAATGATAAAAGGTATTAATGATTCCATAAAGCCTATAAGAATAGGAAGCATGCAATAGGGCATATTACTTTTTAAAAACTATTTATTTTTAATGCCAGAAAATTCTGTCCTCATTGGTATATACGCACTTGTTCTGTGATAAATCATGTGTTGTGATGAATCTCAGTAAACTATTACATTGGATGGGGGGAGAGAATAGAATGTTCAAATTTTGCCTTTATGTAATTTTTTGAAAATAAATATTCAATAAAAAAAATCTGGTATCAATCTTTTCTATTCTCCCTACTCCAGACCAAATTGACAAAAAAATTCAAGCATAAACATCCAGTACAATGATGTCTAATAACATCTATAATATGAACTAGGAACCCTCTGCCTCCAGGTCTCTTCTGTAAAACCATACATTTTTCTAATGCTTTCTCTTTGCTATCTGGAACCACTTCAATACTACACCATCATCTACACTTGAGTGTCTGGCCCCTTAGCCTACTTCCAATCTTCACTTTCCAAGCCCTAGTCTTTGACTACTCTCACCATGTGCTGCTTAATTCCTAATCATGAAATCAAGAGAAAAATCACAAAAATTAGCTAACTAGTTCACTAAAAAGTTATGCTACATAATCTCAACTAAGCCATGATTGCAAGGTTTTTATGGTTCCCAAAGTGATTCACTGTCCCACTTACAACAGTGGCACTTCCATATCTTTCATTCCCCTTCCATCCTCCTCACCTTGGGACAAGGCCTCATCATGTCTTGCTTACTTAGAATTGTCTTCTGGTTTCTCTACAATCTAACTCAGCTGCCATACTAATTTATCTTTATAAAGCAAAGATATGACCATAATACTTGTAATCTATAAATACTGGCTGCCTATTACCTCAAGCATCAACTAGAAGATCCTCTGGCTTTTAAAGCCTTTCACATCCTAACTTTCTAGTTTTATACTTTATTCCCCTACTGGTATTCCATGATCCAGCCACATTAGTCTCCTTCCTGTTTCTCACACAGGACACTCCATCTCCTGACTCCATACCTTTTTGATGGCATTTTTTCATGCTTGGTACGGATCCCCTCTTCACCTCTGACTCCTTGAATTCTCTGGCTTCCTAAAAGTTCAATTTATACCTCACTTTCAGAAAAAAAGCTTTTCCCTTTCCCCCTACTGCAAGTAACTCCCTTTGACATATATAAATCTTGTACGTAGTTGTGAATTGTGTTGCCCATAACAGTTCTTGAACAGATGATATTTTGGTCTTTTTAGTATCCCCACCACTAACAAAGTAACCAGCACCTAGTAAGTACTTATTTAACTTTTTCTGATGACAGTATTGATGAGCATTTATATAGTAGTCTCTGTGTATTGTTATTTTCTGTTGTTTATTTTCCTTCTTCATGGATTCATAAAAATCCCTGTTTCTCTGAAATCCTCATATTTATCATTTCTTACTGAAGTAACAAAGTCCCCTTGATTATTTTCCAGTTTTTCTAATCATTCCCCAATCAATGACTACATACTTTGTTTCTTATTCTTTTCTATCACAAAGAAGAGTACTATGAGTATACTGAAATATGTTGGGAGTCTTTCACTTCTTTGGGATACCTACCCAATAGTGTGATCAGTGGGTTAAAGTCTTTTTATTGACTAATTTCAAACATATCTAGAATAGCTGGAACAATTCAACTAAATTCAATTCTTAATCATCTACTGTGTATCAGATACTGTGCTAAGTACTAGGGAAACAAATAAGAAAAGGAAAGAGATACCCTGCCCTTAAGAAGCAATGAGCCCTCAAGAAGCAAAGAAATCTGGAAGAGGAGATGGGGTGCCATCAGTGCAGGGGCATGCTACTCCATAGAGTGCAAACCAAGCAGGACTGCTGATGTGAAATGGAGAAAATGATGAAAATTCAAAGCCCAGCCTAGAAAATATTAGTAGGTCTGACTTCTCATCTTTTTTCATCTTTGCCAATTTATAGAATGTGAAGTGGCAAAAGGAAATGACCATGGTATTTAAAAAAAGCATCAATAAAACATAAAAAAGAAAACTAAACAAAACTCTCTCCAAAGATTATGACTCTGATGAAGTTTCAACTTTTGAATTTCAGATTATAAAATAAGGCAACAAATTATGAGGGTAAGTATTAAAAGTTATCTCCCCCCCACTCCCCTCTCCTCAGTTTAACAATTTCTTCAAAAATTCTTATTACCAACACATGTAATCTAGCAAAACAAATTCTCACATTGGGCTGACCCAAAAATACATAAATCATGCTGGAATTTAAGACCATCAGCACTTTGTCAGGAGGTAGTTGGTATGATTCATCTTCAGTCCTCTGAACTGCAGGATTACCAATGCATTAATCAAAATTCTAAGATATTTCAAAGTGATTTTTCTTTATAATGTTGCTATTATGTATATAAATATTGTTTTGCTCATGCTCCGTCCACTCTACAATAGATCAGATAAATCTCCCTAGTTTCCTCTCAAATTGTCTAATTCATAATTTTTTATGGTACAATATTTGTAGTCATATACCATAATGTGTTTAGTCATTCTTCAAATAGATAGGTACTTCATTAGTTTCCTGATTTTTGGTTATTAAAAGAGATGCTATTAATATTTTTGTATTATAGGATCTTTTCTTCTTTTATTTATCTTCTGGGACATAGAATAAATAGGAGTATAAAGCTGATTTAATTATCAATACCATGTTTATATCATATTTGCATATTATTATAAATAGCTTGTATAATATCGGAATTATTTTTTGAAAAATATAATTCATGTATAAATCCATCTATTCAGGAGTAAATTTTTACTTTGAAAGTTAATTTATGACTTCTTCAATTTCTTTTCCTGATGTTGTGTTAAATAATCCATATCTTGGCATTTTATATTCTTGAAATAGTCATCCTATAAGTTTTGCTAGTATATAAAAAAATAGGTTCTAATTTTATCTTTGTTGGCATCTTTCTTTTTATTATTGATAGAATTTGTTTTTTCTCTATTAAAAAAGTTAGACTGGCTGATTTTTTATTACTTTATTAAGTTGATATTATTATTATTATTATTATTATTGTTGTTGTTGTTGTTGTTGTTATTATTATTATCATTACTTCATTAGGTTTCCTCCAAGAAAAACAGCTCCTAGTCTTCAATTCAAATTTTTATAAATTTCAAATTGTATTAATTTCTTTTTTATTTTCAGTATTTCATTTGATCTTTTGCTTAGAGTTTTTAATTTGTGATTGTTTCTCTTTTTTAAATTGCTTACCTAACCCACTGTTGTATTCTTTCTCTTTCTTACTTATGAAACCATTTAAAAAGCTACATTTTCCTCCAGAGCAGCCTTAGCTGCAACCACTTTGGTATATCGTCTTATTATACTCATTTTTTGGATACAATTTACTATAATTTTACTATAATGCAATTTTTCTATAATTTGTTCTTTGATCCAGAAGTCTTTTGGGATTATATTAGTTTACAGTTACTTATTCTTTAAAAAAATTACTTATTCAATAGAGTACTTTACTGAATATAACTTTTATTTCATTGTAATTAATAAAAGATGAGTTTAATATTTCTGCTTTTCTATTTCTGAGGAGTCTTTTTGCTCCAATACACAAGCAATACTTTCCATTTTTGTCAATTTGCATGATGTGTGGTGGTAAAAGGAAATGATTGTGGTATATAAAAAACCAAAAAACAACAATGAAATTTTTAAAAAAGAAGACAAAACAAAAATATGTCCAAAGATTATGACCCTGATGAGACTTCATCTTCTAGTTTTGAATTTTAAAATGAGGCAAAAAAATTTATAAAGATAAGCATCTTTTTATAAATTATTTTATTATATCATATAATATTTTACACAGTACTGACCTACTTAAGTGAACTATATACCTTAGATAATTTTCTACTGTATGGCATTAAAACATATGAAATATACTTTCTTAAATGTAGTTTTATGGTCATTACATAAAAATCTAGATATCAAGTCATTTGTCAGTAATCCAATGCTCTATTATAACAACTGATTAAAGAGAAAATTAGGCTTGACATATTATTTTGATTTACAGCACCTTTCTCAGGAATGTAAGTGAAAAATTTACTTTGGGTGAGTTACTCTCCCATTTAATGTCTCAAGACAAAAATTACAGAAGCCCATTAGGTAGCATGCAATGAATACCTTTTATTTAACTATCATTAGTTGTTCTTTTAAGAAGTAGTTGTTATTGGTTGAACTTTTGTAAGGACTCAAATATCTACTGATTAATTGATTTGAGAGTTTTTCAAGTCTGAATAATGAACAGCTCTGAGTTGTCTGCTATATTCTGATATATATATATATATATGTACATATATATATATGTATAAATATATATAATAGCTGGAAGGTTAATATCAGGTCATAGCCTTGGAATCTCTGTGATATGGTAATTGTCCTTTATCAAACTTGAACTCATTTCCTAAGCCCCACTTTCTAAACCAAGTTCAGGAGACCTCCATCGAATAACTGGAAAATGAAAGAACAGGTGAATTTATGTACCAACACTGCAAATCACAGACCAGTTTAACCTTTAATTAATACAACCCTTAAAATTTTGTTGAGTGATGCAGCCCAAAAGATCTGAAAGGTTGGACTCTCATGCTTTAAACCAATTAGACAATAGGATCAATAAATATGTAATTAGTACAAGAAAAAAGAAAATTCAAAATAAAATTTTGAATCACTTACGAACTACTAGGTTGAGTCATATATATAAGTCCACATGTCCTAAAAGGGAAAAATATATCGTTTTGGTTAAGCATTTTTTATTTATTGAGTGACAATCTTTGAGATTTCATTAAAAGAAACTGTATTTTTAAAAGCAAGATAAATGTTATAAAAGATTTTTTTCAATTTAGGAAATTTCACATTGATATAAAAATCATGGTTCAGAGAAGATAATTTTTTCCACATTATGAGTTCTCTACACCAATGAAATCATATATCCAGACTAAAGTAATAAATGATGATGATGATGATGATAATTCACACCAAAGATATTTTAAAAGTTTATATAGAAAAATTATTAAAACTCAATGTTCGTTATTTTCCATACATTTTAGTACACAATAATGTCATTACTGTACCATCATCATTTGCAAGTTTCATCATACATCACTTTGAAATAAACAGGACTTTACAACATGGTTACTCTTTGTAGTTGCTTTTCAGAAAATATAATTCAATCTTGCAGAAAAGCAAGCACTTCTCCTAACTCAAGCTCCTCCCAAGGCAATAATTCTCAATTGCTCTCAATCATGTATGTATATGGATTATTTACTAATGAAGCTAAATCCCAAACAGCATCCTTATGCCCTTTAGCACAATTCTGGCCTGTTAACCATTATCTGAAATGTGCTCAAAAAAAAAATCCAAATTCTATAATTTTTAATGAAATATATATGTGTGTGTGTATATATATATATATATATAGATAGCAGAAAGAAAGAAAAGAGAAGAGAAGAAAAGAAAAGAAAAAAGAAGAGAAAAGAAAAGAAAAGAAAAGGAAAGAAAAGAAAAGAAAAGAAAAGAAAAGAAAAGAAAAGAAAAGAAAAGAAAAGAAAAGAAAAGAAAAGAAAAGAAAAGAGAAAAAAAGAAAGATGGATGTAAAAAAGTTGAGCTTCTTAGGGGGTAGGAAAATCCAATATAATATATGCCAAATCTAAATGTAAATTACTTTTGGCTTACCTGAACCAATACTTCTCTCCATAATCAAGAGTTAGCCACAATACATTCACAGTCAATTAACATTTATTACTCTTCCCATATTAACAACTTATTTGTTCTATTCTCTCATTTTCTCTAAGTACCCCCCTCCCCAGTTTAATGTGTTTCTTTTCTTTCCCATAGTACCACATTCCTTTTGGGACAATAATAATTTTTATTAGGTAAAATGCTGGCCAATTTGGTTTATTCTTTGCCTTCCTTGAAAAATGAGGTGTTAACGACTATTAAGTTGAAGAAACGGTGAAATTTTTATCCTAGTAAAGAAAGTTTTTTAAAAATTACTTCCTTATATGAACATTCCTTAATAAGGGAAATAAAATGAGGAAGAATATAGTTAGATTTGTAAGTTGAAACAAGAAAGCTTTAAGTTCTATAGCATCTGAACTAAAAGAAAATGAAGGCAATAAAAACAAATCAAGCCTCAATTTATTCACAAAAAAAATTTTGAAAACTGAAAATTCTTGATTTCTAGTAATAACGCAGTACTCAGGGATTTTTAACTCTAATTTAATTGGCAGTGCAATATTTATTTCTACTATATCTTTGCACTCAGAAAGTTTCAACTTTGATCATGTGATGAAGAAACAATTTGAAAAGTATTTTGATTTGGTGATCAAAAAAATAGTGATATCAATATTCCAGAAATACTTCATTACTTATCTTCCCAACTTTAAATAAAAACTTATCTTCCTGAATTTTTGTCATATGTGAAGAAGGTAGAAGGGAGGGAACAGTGGTAGAACTGGGGAATTAGGTAACTTTTTTATGTTATTCTCAAATCTATTCTCTTTAGAACACTATAGGCCTCTGTTTCCTGTATGCCCTCCCATACAGTCAGAGGAGGGTGTCTCTATAACTAAAACCATCTTTTGCTTTTGAGAAAAACAAACACTCAACTGGGGGATATTACGATTGTGTAAATAGCATCTTTTTGCTTCATCTTTCATCTGTTCTAATGTCAGAAGTCATTCAACACTGTCTCCTCAATTCTATGACAGGTGAAGGAACAAGGAGATCAGAGAAAAGATAAAACCTTTCTCCCTGAAACTCTCCTGACTTCTGCTTTTGTTCTGATCATTCACAGTACTAACCAAACAACTAAGATTTTTACTTCTGTGATACCTCTCCATTTAGAAACAGAAATTTGTTGGATGAGGGGAAACTAGAGTACTTATTCACAACATATAAAAAAGCAACAATGAACTATACATCAAAAGATCTAAAAAAACCCCAGTATCCTATATAGTAAGTATACACAAATTGCCGACTAAAACAAGTTGGAATTATTAAGATGTTAAGAGTAAAAGCCAAGATTTATCTTTTAAAAATAAAAATTTCATTTTACCTTTCCAATTTGTGGTAGAGTGCAAATAAAACATCATATTTCTTCATTAGTCTGGATACAGTATAGTCTACTTTAGTACTGGTATCAATTTCTCTTAGCAAATGATAAAATTTGTACACACTGCATGGGAAAGGATTAGGAAAAATTAGTTATTTTGATAAACATTTTTCTTAAATGCAGTTTATTTTTAAGGAAAAGAGTTTAAATCTGAAACAATGAGTGCTAAATGAGTGCAATTTTACTAAATGAATGTTCTATATATTCCTTTGCAGCAACTATCAATTGAACTTAAAGGGGAAATAATAAAATAGCTTTCTTTACATATTTGATAGGGAGAGGGAATTGAATGAGAATAAGTTATCACTAAGGTCATTATCAGAAATAAATGGTTCAAGTTCTAAAGTTTCACTATTTCAAATATTAGCTGCCTGAGCCACTCAAAACTAAATTCTCTCTATTTCATTGATTGACAAAATAGATTAAATCAATCTAGATCACTAATTAGGACTCAATTTAGTATTTTTTTTCCCTTTCACATTAAGTGATTTCTTGTTCTGGTACAACCTTAATATTTTTTTTTAATAATTCACATGCACATTTAATTTTTGCAATATAAGAAAGGGCCCTATGATTTCACCAAATAGGTAGGACAGGAAAATCCCTCTGCCAATGCAAATCTATTCTTAAAGTTGTCAAGATTACTGAGAGATTAAGTACCTTGCCCAGGGCACATGGCCAGAGTATATCAGAGGCTGGACTTTAAACCAGGTCACTATACCACCCTGACTCCTTTAGAATATACAATTTATAATACACAAATTGCTGACTTGTCTATATCTGGAAACTGGGTTATTTTAATTTCATTTAAAACTATAACATTTAGTAGGCAAGTTATGTTTAATTCAAGAAGTTAATCAAATATATTGAAGATCTTTTCCATGTTAAAAGGTGTTTTAAAATCCTATTCTGATACTTCAAAGTAAATAAATAACTTCTCAAAGTTTGTTCCATTAAAGTGCATATCCAGCAGGTCCCTTGGGCTAAAAACTTCAAGGACTGCTGTAGCAAAAGCCTGAGGACTTCCCAGGTAAAGTGAAGAAAGGATGACCAACAGAAAACTGGCTATCAGGTGATCAATATTTTTGGCCACTGAAATTCATAAAGACTGCTAATAATACTAGAGTTAAAATCTACATTAACTCATTGATACTTAAAGTACTAGAAAAAAATAATGCAACAAAAGTCTTACCCCAAATTATATTTCTGAAATTTATGGGTTTTTTTAAATTGCGATATTAGTCAAAAGGTCAGAGAATTCTAGAGAATTACTAGCGAGAAAAGTTGCATGTTACCAATTTCATTCTATATGCTGCACTTTATGGGTTATTTCATGTTTCTTGAGTTAGGAAAAGTACATATTATCAGAATTAATATTTTGTTACAAAGCACTGTAGGCATAAAAGTGTATTTTCAGTAATCTCTAATGAAGAGTACAGGTTTTAGTGGTTGAAGGAACCTAACCCCTAACTCCCATAGGAATAGGTATCAACATTCATGATTTTTTATTTTTGTACTGTTTTTCTAGGAAGGTAACCTCTGTAAAAGTTGAGGGTTGACTATATTCTTTATCCCCTTTTTTCAGTAAAAAGTGTTAACCTTTATCTAATAGTCTGACTATTTCTTAGGTGTCTTTGGCAAATCCTTTCAACTATATAAAATTATGACTTGTTTTGGGTTGAGTTTTTTAAAAATTTAATATTATCTCTTCCTAATGCTCTATTAAATTTGAACTGATAACAAGATGAAAGCCTTTTGGATCTTTGGTTAAGAATCTGTCTTCTCATAAATTCATTCCTAGGAAATACATTTTGCGAATGAAAGAAGGGAGTGGGGAGTAGAGTGGAAACTGAGTGCAATGAAGTGATGTAAGTTGTGAGTCACTGTGAATCCACTAAGAAAATTTATTGCAAAAAACTAACCCAGAAAACGCAAACATGCCAACAAAACCACTAAAATGAAAGAGACAAATTAGTTAACAGTTTAGGCATAGTTCTTCTGAGATAAATTATAGATATAGATAGTAAAATTAAGATAAAATATTAATTTAAAAAATCTATGAGAAGTAAACCCAAAGACACTAAAAGCAAAATGCTACTGCAAAAATGAAATTTATGGCCAATGCCTTAAATCTACAATACAAAAGGATAATTTGAGGTATATGCTAAATGTACATTACTTTACATTCTCATGGCCAGGGTCCATTCTTATTCTAATCCAACCCAAAAGTCTATTTTCAGCCAGGAATAATTTAGAAGGTCTAGACTGGTCCCAAGATATACCATCCAAATGACCAGGTGTCAGATCAATTCTCTTCCCAACCTGGTGATTATAAAGCTAACACAAAAGACTAAGTAATTGTCTTCAAACACTTGAAATGCATCTAACTTTAAATAATATAATTCTAAAGCTTGGAGCTGCATTACCATTAGATTAACCCCAAAGCAAAATCTAAACATTCATATGAAATATAAAATTGTTCCTAGGTCCCAGTTATCATTGGAAACGATTATGTGAGAACTTAAGCATCATTTAAAAGATGAGATTTCAATGTTAGGAAATCAGACCACATTAGCTTTCTTCTAAGTCAAATTTTCCTAGTAAAAGACTACTGCCTAGTTTGCTACAATTTTATGTATTCTTACTCCTACAATGGCTTTACAGTGAAAATAAGAGTTATATATTCCCGTTTACTTTGACAGATATTTCTACTGATATCGCAAAATGTACCTTATATCTATGTTTTTCTGAAGCTCTGTAAAGGTAAATGGCATCTCATCCAGGTCTATGGCTGCAGTGAATATACAGATCCCCCAAAATTCCTTTTTCTTTTGAATATAACATTCCTATGGAAAAAAATTCATCAGTTAAATATACTCAAATAAGAGGTGCAGATGATAGAAATTATAAGCACATGTGCTTATTTTTCAGTATATCAAAACAGAAAGTCTTAAACACATTCTTGTGCTGCCTCAAAATGATTTTGCATATATGTTGAAATTATTTGTCTTTTGCTCTAGTAGTTAACTTCTTAAAAAATAAGATTAGAAAGATGCAAATTGTAACAATATAGAAAATTACATGATCATATATGGTTTTTTTGTTTTTTAGGGTTTTTTGCAAGGCAAATGGGGTGAAGTAGCTTGCCCAAGACCACACAGCTAGGTAATTATTAAGTGTCTGAGACCGGATTTGAGCCCAGGTACTCCTGACTCCAGGGCCAGTGCTTTATCTACTACACCACCTAGCCGCCCCCATGATCATATGTTTGATGTAAATGTCTCATTTAAATGATTCAGCCAACTTCAGAATGCGATCATTCAAAATACATACACTTTATCTGAACCCCAAACCACTTTCTGATTTGATTTTTAATTTTCTGAACTAACCCAAAATTTATACTTTGGGTATTTTGTTTAATATTGAACATACTAAAATATAAAAGCAAACATTAAAAACAAAAAATTTTAAATAAAAAACTACCAGTTTTTGCAAAGAAAAATAAGAAAATGTATTCATTTTAAACATTTAACAATTATTAGATTTTAATTTTTCAATTCTAATATAGTAAAGCACAAATTTTCTAAATTTGAATACCATACACATGAACAATCAAATATGAAAAATAACTAACAAATCTATAAAGAAAAAAGGATTTCACAACCATTTATTATTGCATCAAAACCACAAAGCAGCATGGTGTATTGGAATATCATGGTACATCAACTTCAAATACAACGTAATGTTTATTATATCTTGTACCAGAAACTAACCTCAGTTTCCTCATCAGTAAAATAATGCTAATAATTATTGTTGTTTGATTATTTCAGTTGTGTCTGATTCTTCATGACCCCATCTGGAATTTTCTTGGTAATGATGCTGGAGTGGCTTGCCATTTTCTTGTTCAGCTCATTTTACAGATGAGGAACTGAGATGAACATGGTTAAGTGATTTGTCTAGGGTCACAGAGCTAGTAAGTAACTGAGGTTAGATTTTAACTTCCTGATTCCAGGTCCAGGGCTTTATCTACTATTCCACATGGCTGTCCCAAAGTTAATAATGCTTAAGATCAAATGGGATAAAATATGTAAAGAGCTCTGTAAACCTTAAAGTAACATTTAAGTGCTAGCAATTATTCAAGCATCATCTCACTTGATATTCACAATAATATAGTTAGGCACATAGTACGAGTATTATTATACTCATTAAAAGATAAGTAATTTGAAGCTCATGGAAGTTGGTACTTCTATAAATGATCACATAACTTGTAAATAATCCAGCCTGACTCAAATCCAAGTCTTCAACCACTAAATTCAATGTTCTGAGTACACCCAAGTCTTCCTCATTCTCAAAAAACCCTCAATTAAAGAGGATAGTGGAAAGATGGAAGAATAAGACAGGAAATGCCAGGCTCTCCAAATTTCTCCCACAAACACATCACTTCAAAGTAAACTGAGTGGTAGAAATAATTAAAAGTTGGGGTAAAACAGTTGTCCTAAGACAACCTAAAGGACTTTAGGAAAGATTTAACCTCTAAGGGCAGGTCAAATAAAATGCAAACAGCACCAGGCAAATTGCACTGTATCAATAAACAAGCTCTAGAGGTAGCTGTCTTGGGATGATAACCTCTGGTTTAGGAACTTTCACTTCAGGGACAACGTGAGTGGTCAAAGTTGGAGTAGCAGAAGATTGTCCCGCTGTGGTGGGATGCCAGGCCCAGTCATGCTGACCAGATGCCAGCCCAGGCTGTGCCTGTAAGGAGGAGTTAGCAGAGACTTGTATAGTTTGGAAGCAGAGGGTCAGGGATCTTGCTGGCTTGAAGTACTTGCTGGAGAGCAGAGTCCCTGGTTTCAGTTTCAGGACAAAGGGGAGAACTGAGTTTTTCAGACAATGGGAGGGACTTCAAAGAAGCAAGAGATTTTGTGGTGACAGTGGAGGGCTGGGGGTCCTAGATATGGCTTGGGTGGAGAGGAATGCCCCATCAGGCCCTTGACATAGTTCAGAAAACAACAGTAAGAAAAACATAAAGATTGAGGCACCACCCCCAATATCTCAAGACTAAAATCTGACCATAATAATAAACTGCTACATAATAGTAGTAATAGCAGTAGTAGCAGCAGCAGCAGCAGAAACAGAACTGGTGGTGGTGGTGGTGGTGGTGGTGGTGGTGGAAGTAGTAGTAGTAGTAGTAGTAATAGTAGTAGTTTGTCTCAAACAAAGTGATGTCGTTTTGGTCTTCTGTGATAATGAAGGACAAGATGCAGCAGCAGCAGTAGTTGTATATGATTTAGCAAAGGAGAAAGAAACAGCATAGATAATTACTATGAGCATAGAGAAAATCTGAATCATTACTCAGAAGACAGTAAAGTTAAAAAGGTCACTCCTACTTTAAAAAAGAACTGGTCACAAATCCAAAAAAAAAGCTTTAAAAGGACTTTAAAAATCAAATAAGATGCTGAGGAAAAATTGGGGGGGAAATAAAAGTAATGTAAGAAAATCAATTGAAAAAAGAGATCCAATAACTTAATAAAAAGAAAATCACTTCTTAAAGATGAGAACTGGGCAAAGGGAAATTAATAACATTTTAGGTCACCAAGAAATAATAAAACAAAATCAAAGGAATGAAAAAATAGAAGAGAATGTGAAACATTTCATTAGAAAAACAATTGATGTATAGAGAATAGATTGAGGGAGACAATATAAGAATTATTGGACTCCCTGAAAGGTATGATTTTCAAAAGATCTAGTTACAATATTTACATAAAAGGAAAATTACCCTAAAGTTCTAGAATGGAAGAACTGTTACAGTGGATGCAGTTGGGGTAGAGGATTGATAGTACAAGAAACTTATTCCCATTATAAACTGGATTAAAGAGGAAATAGCAAATACATCTAAAATGGTATAAAGGTCTTCTGAATTTATTTAAAAAAATAGGAAGATTTGAGGACAGGATAAGGCAGGGACTTTTAGAAGTAGAAAGATGTAGGGCTGGGGGAGGGGGAAGAGGGAGAAGATAAGGAAGGGACTCTTAGAGGGGTAAGTGGATTAAGGAATAGATCCCTAAAGGGAGAGGATAAGGAAGGGGTTTTAAAAGAAGTGTAGATGAAGGAAATAGTTTGAAGCAAACCAGATATGTGAAGGACAGGGTAAAAAGAATGAGTAAAATAAGAAACATATGCTTACATGAATTTTTTTAAATGATAAGAGATCTCTATTTAAAACCATCAGCAAGGATTACTTATAATGAGGATAAACTAGAAGCCTTCCCAATAAGATCAGGAGTGAAATAAGATACCCATTATCATTATTATTATTCAATTTAATCAGAAATGCTAGCAATAACAATAAATGAAAAGAAAAATTAAAGGAATCAGAATGGGCAATGAGATAATAAAACTATTTTTTTCTGATAGCATACTTGGAAAATCCTAAAAAGTTAATGGGAACAATAATTTTATCAAAGTATCAAGATATAAAATAAATCCATATAAATCATCAGCAATTCTATATGTTACCAACAAAACTTGAAAAAGAAGAGATAGTTAGGGCATACCCCTTTAACAAAACTGCAGATTATAATATAGTTGGAAATACACTTACCAAAACAAACCTGAGACTTATTTATGTGAACGGATTTATTTATAAAGCATTTTTTATAAAAATAAAGTTAGATTTGAACAATCAGAAAATATTAATTGTAATTAATTAGGCAGAGCCAATATAATAAGGTCACTTTATCCAAACTAATCTATTTATTCAATAACTTCCCAATTAAAAAAATTATTTTGATGAATTAGGAAAAAAAATAAAACAAAATTCATTTGGAAGAGCAAAAGGCCAAGATTATCAAAGGAATTAATTAATGGGGGGAAAGTAAAGGAAGGAGGTTTAACAGTACCTAATAGGAACTAACAGATCTTAAACTATACTATAAGACAGTAATTATCAAAATTATCTGGTACTGGCTAAGAAGCAAAAAAGTAGATCAGTGAAACAATGTAGACATAGAGTCTACAACAGCAATTGATTATACTAATCTTATGTTTGACAATTATACAGATAAAAATTCATTATTTGATAAAAAATTGTTTGGGAGAACTGGAAAGCAGTCTGGCAGAAACTGAGCATAGACCAATACCATTTACCAAGATAAAGTCAAAATGAATATATAACCTAGATATAAAGAGAGATTTAAGAAAATTAGAAAAACAAGGAGCATATTACCAATTAGATTTATGGACAGGAGAACAACTTATGAATAAACATGAGAAAAAGAGCATTGTGATGTAGAAAATGGACAATTTTCATTACATTAAGTTAAAAGGCCTTTTTAAGAAATAAAACTAATGTAGCCAAAATTAGAAAGGAAAATAGAAAATTAGGAGAATATTATTATAGATAATTTCTAAAATAAGTCTCATATTTCAACTATATAAAGAACTTTGTCAAATTTATAAGAATATAAGTCATTTCTCAATTGATAAATGGTCAAAGGAGATGAACAGGTAATTTTTCAATAAAGAAATCAAATATATATAGAATATATTCTTATATGTGTATATATACATATATAGGCACACAAAAATACTCTAAATCACTACTGATTAGAGAAATGCAAATTAAAACAACTTTGAAACATTATCTTACACTCATCAGATTGGCTAAAATTATAAAAGAGAAAAGTGGCAAATACTGGTACTATAGGTTTGTTTCCCAAAACTGATTAAAAAGAAAAAGAACTTGTTTTAAAATATTCATAGCAGCTCTTTGTGATGGCAAAAAACTTGAAATTGAAGTAATGCCTATCAATCGGGGAATGGCTAGACAAGCTGTGGTATATGATTGTGATTAGAATACTACTTTTCTATAAAAAATGATGAGCTGGTTGATTTTAGAAAAACATAGAAAGACTTTCATAAAATAATGAAGAGTGAAATGAGCAGAACCAAGAGAACATTGTACACATAACAGCAATATTGCTCTAAGAACAACTATGAACAACCAAATCGTTTTGAGTATTATGAATACTCAAATTATAAAGGACTTATAAAACAAGATGCTATCCATGTCCAAAGAAAGAACTGATAAATAGAAACATGTATAATATGGTTTTACATATATATACTACATTTATATCTAATGATAACTTTCTCTAGGACAGGGTGGGAATGGAGAAAAAAATACACAGCAAAGAACAAAAGAAAACTTAGAAGGAAGTACAGAAATGCAGGGTAACTTTGAAGATGATGTATAGTAAATTAAATAGTTTTGGTTTTTTAAAAAAGTAAACAGTGTAGAATGGAAATTCATAGTATTATATTGAATCCTCTCTATGTTGTGCTGTGTACATAGAAAGTTTTTTTCTGTCTTTTTTGTATTGAAGTTCAAAATGAATACTTTTTAAAATCCTCAATTTGATCCTATGACCCCCATTGTCTATTATCTAATAATTTCCCTCCTCTTCATGATTAAATTCCTCAAGAAAGTCATCTATATTTTTGATGCTTCTACTTTTCATTTCACTCTGTCTTTAAACCTCAGCAATATAACTTTCACCTCCAGCTTCCCTAGGTTCCATCAAGACGTTTCATATCACTTCTCATATAGGATGCCTCTTCTGGTACTATTCCTCCCACCCCCCATCCTCATTCTCACCTCCACCTACCCCTAGGGTGTTAGTATCTTCCTTTCAGAGAGTACTTTCCCTTTATTCAGTATTTATCTTATAAGAATTAAATTATTTCCATGTTGGTCTATCCATTAGAATGTGAGTTCCGTGGAGGAAGAGATAATTTTTGCTTGTCTTTGATATCCCCAATCTTTATAGCACAGTGCTTCTTACATAGTAAATGCTTAATAAAGGCTTGTTGACTGAATGACTTATCTCACACCCAATAAACTGAAAGAGACTGCAAAAAGATGTGAGTACTAAATGTTTGAGAGGTAGTGGGAAAAGAGCTACTATTGGGGGGGAACTGTGAATTGGGCCAGCTGTCTGGAGAACAATTTGCAATTATGCAAAAAAAGTGGCCAAAATGTCCATGTCTTCTGACACATCATACTCAGAAGTCAAGGAAAACAAGAAAAGTCCCAATATGAGTCAAAACATTTATGGCAATATTTTGTATAGTAGCAAAGAAATGTTAACAAAGCAGATGTCTTTGATGGTATTGGGAAATGGCTAAACAAGTTATAGTACAGGAATGGAATGCCTCTACTGTAAGAAATAATTAGAAAATGGAACTTATATAAATTAAAACAGAGTGAAGAAAACAAAATTAGAAAAAACAATATTTAAGATTACAGCAACGAAAATAGAAAAAACAATAACAGAATGATAAAACTGGATGCTTTGAAATTTTAATGACAAGGGTGGTTCCAAGATGGCAGATGAAGAAATATAGCAAGTTTTCTCCATCTCCCCTTCAAAAGTCCTAAACAGATATGGAAAGTGCATTAGATTAAATACTGATAATCTAAGGTGGGAAAAATCACAGAGAATCATTTTTCTACTTTAGGTGGACACAAGGAGTCAAAGAAGTCTGTAAATGGGGTCTAATCAGAAGCACCAGGTAGAGCACTCTGGCACAAGGAGAACAAGTTACCTGCAATACTGGGTAGAGTGTGGGAAGGGGTCCCACCTGGCATTTTTAGCCCCCTCTTAGTTCCAGGTCATAGATCTAGGATAGCCTGAAGAGGAGATGTGTATTCAAAGACAGCAAGGAGGAAGTTAAGAAGCAAATATCAGTGGTGTGGCTGAGAACTTAAGAGTAGAGCAGGGTCCCAGCCCCTGCAGAGGAATAGCTGGAGCAAGAATTTCAAACTAAAGGGGAACCTACAGTTCTATCACTCTGAACTACAGAATTTTCCAACCACCTAATGGTAGCTAGGTCTAGAAGTAATCTGCTGTTGCTCAGACTTAAACCCAGGTTAGGAGTTTAGAGAGCTCAGACTGGGGAAAAGTGATCAGACTTTATCCTGAATCAGACCACTTTGGAAGCATTGAAGGTTAGTGGGTCTCCAACCTGAGCTGTCTCTGAGAGGTTGGAGTAACACATTACTCAACAGCTCAAGAAAGAGGCCCTAGAAAGATGCCAAGAGCCCAGGTTTAACATAAAGTTCAAAGTTAGAAAGCACACTGAGTAGAGCAACAACGATCTAAGCTGAAACCAGCCTAGTATTAAAGCTGTTGCCAATCGTGTCATGCTGATGAATAGCTCAAAGATGAAAGGTCTGAGAGGAAAGGCTGTACTGACAGTTAATTCATCAACAGACAAGTTAGGATGTACTAGGTTGTCTAATTTTGTTGCCACATATCATATGCTGGTGCTTGCCTGGCACTGATGATAAACTGTGGTTTCTCACTGATACAAGAGGAAGCAAAACCAAAGCCAACAGACTCCTACAGCAGCCAAACCATCTTCAATTGTCCTGTTTCCTCACAATCAGGTCATGGACTGGAATGATGCTTGTACAAGCAAATGAGAAGGATGTCTTGCCCCTCACTATAGTAAACTTGATTGTGTACTCATGGCAACAATCACTTCATTAGTTAGTGTGGTCCTCTTTGAGACTGAAGAATTAGCTACAGTAGTTCTTAAAAGAAGAATAGAAAAGGAGAGGAAGAGAAAAACACAGGGGTGAGAGAGGAAAAGAAGTTTAGGGGAACTTATTTCACATAATAGAAGTGAGCAAGTAGAAATCTATACAAACATAAGAAGGAGAGTGTGGATAATACCAGAACCTCACTTTCATCTAAACTGCTCAAAGGAGGGAAGATGAAAACACATGCACTCACTCACTCTCTCTCTCTCTCTCTCTCTCTCTCTCTCTCTCTCTCCTGCAGGACTGAATATAGAAATATATTTCATTTTATGTTGAGATAGGAGGGAAAGGGGAGAAGGGAGAATTAGAAGGAGGGTGGATTATGAGAAAGATTAGTCTTAAGCAAAACATGATAAAGATGTAAAAAAAATTCATAGTTTTGTTTGAGTGGTAAATAATTGAAATCTGAGGGGGTACAGGAAGGCTAAACAAGTTATGGCATATAAATGTAATTGAATACTACTGTACTGAAGAACTCAGAATACAGAATGAAACATATCCATGTATGTGTATAAGTACATAAACATATATACTTATATGCATTTTTTTCTTTCAGATATGGCCAATGAGATAAAAACAATTGCTTATTATGCTTGACTATTCATGCTTAGTTTTCTTTTATTTTCAACTGGTGGCAGGAGAAGTTGAATTATTGCTGACCTAAGAAATAACATTTAATTTTTTTTGAATAAAAATTTAATTGAAAAATTATATTGACTAAACATGAACAAAAAGAATACATGAAAAGTTCTTCTTGTTTTGCAGATATGAGACTATGGTATGGAACATTATATATAAGGTCAGCTTTTTCAATAAGTTGGTTAGTTTCATTGAATATTTGTTCTCTTTTTATTTTTTATTGTTTTATTTTTTGTTATAAGGGATTGATATCTGGGAAAGCAAGGGGGGAGCACATAACAGGAAATATAAGTGACAGAAAAACAAAATTTATCAAGAATTATTTTTTAAATGTCAGTTAAATTATGCAAACATTTTGCATGACTACTTGTCATAACCTACATCATATTGCTTTCTTTCTTAAAGAAGGGGGGTGGAAAGGAAGGAAGGGAGAAAATTTGGAACTCAAAGTTTTAAAAATAAAGGTTAAAAATTGTTTTTACATTTAGCTAGGGGGGAAAAATAAAGCAATTTTAAAAAATAACAAGATATTACTTACAATGACTATATAAAGGTATATAGATATTAGCTATATTAACAATACCTCCCAAATATGTCTACAACACACTAATTTGTCATGGAGCACCACCAAGTGGTGAAATATTAAATTTGCTAAAATTCTTATCAGTTTAAAAAATCTTTCATATTAGGAATAAGTAAACAAAGCTATTAAAATATGCCCATGGTATTTGATATTTTTGTAAAACACAGAAAGAAGTTGGAAGCCATTACATGAAAAATGAAGAATATTTTTCCTATCACAGATTGCAAATTTTCAAATAATTTAGTTTCATTCATGATACTTAAAAATTAGTCATCAGCTGCCATGCCAATAGTATAAATGAATGAGTAGAAATCATACTGAATGTATTTAATGTCACTAAATCCACTTGAAAATTAACAGGTAATCATGCCAGAGCATACAATCTAAGTTATAAAAATTAATAAAGGCAATAAAAACTGTCATGAGAGGCATAGTTGATAAAGTGGGCAATGGAGAAAAATCTGGGTTTAAGTCTTGCATCTTATACAAACTGCTGGGGTCCAAGTCTATGTCACTTTAACTTCTCAATGTGTCTCAAACAACTCTCTACTATTATAAATTACAGCTGAGATACTAATCTAAATCACTGGACAGAATTTCTATGTAGATCAAATCTTAAGACTGGACAAAGAAGAAAGATGAAGAAAAAGATTGAGTTGCAAGCACTTCTTCAATATCAAAAGTTTATCAAAGGACCAAATCCTTTCTTAACAGGAAAAGATTTTCACAGGTATAAAGGGAATAAAAATGTTTTTTGACTGCTAGATCTTCTTTATCTAAGGAAAAGGGAAAATTTATTATACATTCCCAGCAATCTCATTTCTATTTGCATGACAGTAGGAGGCAAAAATTGGACATTTTTTTCTTCACACACACTTAATATAAAAGGAAAAAGCCAGAAGCAAAGCTGGGAGCAGACAAAAAAAGTACACCCCAAGAATGCAAATGTTATATTTGCTCTGAGCCTTTTTCTTCCACTGCCCTTTTTTGGGCAACATGTCATGAATATCACCAAAAGAGACAGGGGGTGGGGAAGACATGGAAGATGAAAAATATCATTTAGTTGGTATCTTAAAGTATTTGATGGACTGAATAATACTTCATAGGAGTTCAAGATCATAGATCATAGACCTAGAATTACAAGGGATCTCAGAATTTATTTAGTCCAACCTCCTAATTTTAGAGATAAAACCTACCAAATCCAGCATCCACTGAACTGTGTCATCTTGGATTAATAGTTTAGGTTTTTAATGTTTTCCTGATTTCATTGATAGACATTTCAAATTTCTCTCTTCAGTTTTGTATAAATTCAGAAATTCTATGTAAATATGCCACATCATAAAGTACACACTCGAGTATGTTCTCCAAGGTCAAAGAAAATTAATTACACTGTAATTTGTAGTTGTTCAAACTTATTTCATGTCATATTTTCTAAATGCTGGCAACTACAGGTCATCAAAAATGTAGTTAGAATGAGAATATTAGAAAGCTGACAAAAGCCAAATAGAGTGGTTCTTTGGGCTGCTAGTAAAATAAAAAGATAAAGAAAAACAGAGTTGTTTTTCATTAAAATATAAAACCTCCATGAGAACAGGAATTGTTTAATTCTTTTCTTCTATATCCAGCATCTAGAATAATATTGAGAATACAAGGTAGGGACTTAGTAAATGCTTGTTGATTAACTTGATACATGACTTAAGTCTTGTCATTCAAAGATCCTCCCTGTCAAAAAACATCTGATCTTACCCAGGACTTGAAACCAGAGTACTAAGCACTATGGAAAAGGAACTACCTGGGTCGCCTTGGGCAAGTCACTTAACTTCTCTAGGTCTCAGTTTCCATTTCTCTAAAATGAAACAGTTGAACTTGACAGGATTCAATTATATGGGATCCACAGTTGAATTCCTATAGTTTATAGTCAACTTGATGAGGATGGTTCCTTTTTAATATCAAAGGCAAGGGCACATGGGGGGGAGGGGAAGCAAGTAGGATAAATAACTCTGAAAGAGTTACAAAATAGAATTTGATTTGAGGTATGTGATAGAAATTATGTTCTCAAACTGTTAATAACTGCTCTTCTAACAAGAGTTTATCTAATGGGTTCATCCAATGAAGGCTATCTTGGGTATCTAAAAAATTGGATAAGCTTGTATAATCTGGTGGTGAAGACTGAGACTTAGTTAATATTCCGTGAGTACCTAAAGAATTAATTAACATACTACTGGATCTTTTCTTAGAATGTCAGAGCTGGAAGGGAACTTACAAGAATCCATGTCCTTATTTTACAGATGAGGAACATTCATTATTTAACTGTTGATATGGCCATCACATCCAATCAAACTAAAGTCCTATTGATGTTTCCTTTGAGAAATCTGCTGTATGTATCTACCCCCATTCCTTAGTTCAGGTTCTTACTATTATCTGCCTGACAACTTAGCTTTTCAGCCAGGTTTCTCATTAATTCCCTGGAGTTCTGTTTTTCATTCTCTCTATATATATCATGCAGTTTTCCCTGCCTCGAATGCCACTATCCTAATTTCTCCATCAAGGTCCAGTTTAAATGTCCTTTCTCTGAGTCTTCTCTGATCTCTCCTTCACAAACTGATCTCTCCTTCATCTGATTTCATAGTAATTATTGGTGTTATACACCTTAGTAATAGATCTAATATTGTTATTTAACTGTGCATTTATTTTTTCCCTTTCCTAGAAGATGGTGGCACTTTATGCTTCTCTGAATTCACCATAATAACAAGCAAATAGAGAACAAAAGTTTATGTTCAGTAAATGTTTGTTCATTTGGCTTGATTTCAAAGTTGGGTTTCAATGGGACCTTGAAGCTTTTCTTCTGTATCCTATAGTTATAATCTCTTGACTAGGGGTCATTTTGTACCAACTAATTGGGAATTCTGCTGCCATTTGAACATCTATGCCGAGGATTGGATCTTTGTTGCAGTAAATGAATCATCAAGAATGGATGAATTCTGATCTTGGTTTGAATTTAATTATTCCTAGAATGAAAATTATGCTGATGATAGACCAATGAAAGACATTAATCTCTTTAAAAACCCTTTTTTAATTTCTCATTCCATTAATGCCTTCTGAAGATAAGGGTTCATTTTTCCTTGAAATTGATGACTAGAAAAATAAAAGTGATATTTTCCTTGGATGTAAAGAGTGTAGTATAGTGGGAAAAAAACACTTGTGTGCAAATTTCATCCCTAGCATTTATTACCTGTATGATTTTGGGGAAGTCACTAAACCTCTCTGAGTCTCAGTTTTGTCACCTGTAAAATAAGGAGTTAAAATAAGTGATCTCTAAGGTCTCTTCTAGCCTTAAGTCTGTGGTCCCTCAGATAAAATAACTATATATATATATATAGTTGAGTGCTTTCCAGATAATGTCTAATTACAGTGTTTTCTAATTGTATTATAATTATAGATGTCTAATCTATAAAATGTAACAAATCTACTGCATAAAATTCTCTTGATTATCATTATTAATATTTTCTTTCTTCAAATCAATGTCTATTTAGTTTTTCTCTTATTATTTATCCATTTGGCAACCCCCAAGCCAAAGCTATATCTGTTAGAACAGCTATTTTCCCACAGGGTTGAAATATTTCCCACAGGGTATTAAGGTGGGGGTTGAGTGCTAGTTCTGGAGTCAAGAAGACCTAAATTCAAATCTGGCCTTAAACACTTACTACTAGCTATATAAGTTGAGCAAATCACTTAACCTTTGTTTGTCTCACTTTCCTCATCTGTAAAATAAGGATAATAATAGCACTTACCTTCCAGGGCTGTTGTAAGGGATCAAATGAGAAAATAATCATAAAGCACTTAACTCGTTGCCTGGCCCACAGTAAGCACATTATAAATGTGAGCTATTATTATTTGTGGAGATCATGACAGACTAGAGGAGAAAAATGTTACCGACAATAGATCCCCCAAACAAAAGCCTTATCACCTCACTTCCTTGCTCAAGAAACTCCAGTGGTTCACTTATTGCCTCTAAGCAATACTTCTGAATTTAGTATTTAAAGACCTTCATAGTCTGACTCAAAGCTACCTTTCTAAATATTTCAGTTCAATCCAATGAATATTCATTAAGGACATCTTGTTTCAAAGACTCTTCTAGGCCCTAGGGCTATACAGACCCTCTCCCTCAAAATAATTAATAATAATAATAATAGTAATAGTAATAATAACAACAACAACAATAATAATGAGTTTCTGTCCTTTAAAAGCTTACATTTTCTTGTGTGGATATAAAAAGTACACATAGAAGTACAAAGATCGATGGATAGATCAATGGATTGATATATGAGATATATTATCATATATATTTCATTAATTTGCTTTATAACATATTAAACATATAGGAAATTATAAATTACTACAAAATATATGCAAAATACATTAAAGTAATTTGAGGAAGGGGAACAAGGAAAGGCTATTTGAACTGAGCCTCTAAAGGTGCTGGCAGTTCCAAGAAGCAAAGGTAAGAAGGGATAAGAGACATGGAGTTTAGCCTGTGATATATGAAGAACAGGTAAACCAGTTTGCATAGATAAATGTAATTTGCCAATAATACCAATTTTTTTAATTACCAAAAAAAAGTTTTTGACTAAATATTTCCTCTACATAGAAGAATAAAAATGCTTTAACTGCATAGCACATTAAGTGTCCATACGTAATATTTTCACCTCCAAACTGCTTTCCTTCATCAATTTCTCCCTTCAAGATAAAATAAGTTACAGAAAACACAGGTTCTCCAATTTTCTGGTTCTATATAATAAAAATGATAATTCTACTAAATTACTTAGTAAGTGCCATACTAATCAAACTTCCAAAAAAATTAATTTATTGAGCTAGAAAAAAATTGTAACTAAATTCCCATGAAGGAACAAAAGATCAAGAATATAAAAGGGAATTAATGAAAAAAATGCAAAGGAAAGTAGCCAAGGAGTACAGATCTAAAATTATATAAAGCATCAGTCATCAAAACTGTTTGTCACTGACTAAGAAATAGAGAACTGGATCAGTGGAATAGATTAGGTGCAAAAGAAACTGTAGCAAATGACTATGGTGATCTACTTTTTGTTTAAATCCAAAGATTCCAACTTTGGGGATAAGAACTCCCTCTTTGATAAAAATTGCTGGGAAAACTGGAGATAATATGGGAGAAACTAGGTATAGACAAACATATCACAGCCCATACCAAGGTAAGGTTGAAATGGGTACAGGATTTAGTCATAAAAGGTGATATAAGCCAATTAGGAGAACAAGAAATAGTTTTCTCTTAGGACCATGGAAAGGGGAATAGTTTGTGACCAAAGAAGAGAAAGAAAACATGATGATAAAAATGGATAATTTCGATTACATTAATTTGAAAATTTTTTCTACAAAAAAAAAAACCAATGCAGCCCAAGTCAAAAGGAATGCAGTCGGGGCAGCTAGGTGGCATAGTGGATAAAGCACTGGCCTTGGAGTCAGGAGTACCTGGGTTCAAATCCAGTCTCAGACACTTAATAATTACCTAGCTGTGTGGCCTTGGGCAAGCCACTTAACCCCATTTGCCTTGCAAAAAAACCTTAAAAAAAAAAGGAATGCAGTAAGATGAGAAACATTTTTTACAACTTGTGTTTTTGACAAAGGAATCATTACTAAAATATAAAGAGAAATGAGCCAAATTTATAAGAATTGATAAATGATCAAAAGTTATGAAAAGACAACTCTCAGATGAAGAAATTAAAGCTATCTATAATTATATGAAAAAATGCTCTAAATCATTATTGATTAGGGAAATGCAAATTAAAACAAGTCTGAGTACATCTCACACCTATCAGATTGGTCAACATGACCAAAAAGGAAGCTGAGCAATGTTAAAAAGGGATGTGGGAAAACTAAGACACTAATGCATTGCTGGTGGAGTTGAGAATTGATCCAGTCTTTCTGGAGAGCAATTTGGAATTATGCCCAAAGGACAATACAATTATGCATACCCTTTAATCCAGCAATACCACTAATGGGTCTGTATCCTAAAGAGATCATGAAAAAGGGTTTAAAAAACCCACATGTACAAGAATATTAAAAATGGCTCTTTTCATAGTGACAAAGAATTGGAAATTGAAGGGATGCCCATCAACTGCAGGGCATTGATTGAACACTATTGTTCTATAAAAAATCATGAGGGATGGGACTTCAGAACAGTATGAAAAGACTTACACAAGCTGATGCTGAGTGAAGTGAGCAGAACCAGAAGAACACTATACATACTAATAGCAAGATGAAGTGATGATGATCAACTATGATGGACTTGATCATTTCTGTAGAACAACAATCAAAGACAATACTAAAAGACTTGTGGTGGAGAATAACACATATCCAGATTAGGAACTAGAGTTTAAATATAGAGCAAAGTTTACTATCCTCAACTTTTAAACAAAAGTTGGATTGTGAATTATGTCCTTTTTTCTCTCTATTTTTTTTCTCTCTTCTATTTGGATGTGATTTTTCTTTCACAATATGAATAATATGGATCTATGTTTAGCATGGTTATAGATGTAGAGACTACATTATATTGCTTTCTGTCATGGGGGAAGGCAGAGAGAAGGAAGGAGGAGAGAGAAGGAAGGGAGGGAGAAAAAAAAAGGTTGAAAGCCACTGGTATATTTAGTTGGAAAAAGAAAGAAAGAAAGAAATGGTGGGGGTAGGGAAAAGCTCAGTTCTACTGCCACATTGTACAGAAGGTCTTCTCTGATTTTCAGTTTCTCTGACTTTTCAGAAATTATTCATTGTAATTATTTACTGGAGTTGTTGACATTGTTTGACTAAATTATATGCAAACTCCTTGAGAGAAAGTTTTATTTTTCTCTCTGTAGTGCCAAGGTTTAGTCTAGTGCCTGGACCACAGCAAATGCTTAAAAATTGCTTTTTGATTGAATGACATACAATATTTACAGTTTCTTCTTGAAGTTTCTCCTGAATATTAATTGGATACCAGATTTTTCAGGAGCGTTTCTAAATCCAATACCCGTCTACTAATAAGACTCAAGATAAGTAATGTCCACCTCTATAAATGAAAAGGAAATAGATTATCCTGTGACTGTCACAGGGAGGTTTTTTTCTTAATTATTTCTGGCGAGATTCTTGACAGAGTCCTCCTTTGCTGATCCTTCACATGAAAGATGGTCATCTACCTAAGAACTAATGTATCTTCAAAAAGAGCTAAGGAATAGACAATATATTTGCTATCCAACAACTCTTGGAGAAAG
The DNA here is from genome assembly GCF_037893015.1 of Macrotis lagotis. NCBI lineage: Eukaryota > Metazoa > Chordata > Mammalia > Peramelemorphia > Peramelidae > Macrotis > Macrotis lagotis. The sequence goes on along the minus strand of NC_133658.1, from coordinate 823,498,640 downwards.
GCCAGGAGCATAATAGAGGTTTGTCCACAATATTTATTGAGCAAACCAAGGCCTTTGATATCATCAGTTGTGAGGGCTTATGAAAAGTTATGTCAAAACTTGGTTGCCTATAGTTCGTCTGTATAGTACATCGGTCTCATAATAGCATGCCAGCATGGCTTCTGGATAAATGGACGATTGTCTTCTAGTAATCAATGGAGTAAACAAACAAGGCTATGTGCTCACTTCCATATTTTCTACCATTAAGTTTTTAATTGTGTGGTTGAACTCCTTCAATGAGGACAAACACAGCACTGAGATCAGCTACTACACTGACAATTATCTAACTTGAAAATATACAAGCCAAAACTAAAGTGAAGGGAGTATTGGTGCATGATTTTTTTTTCTTTTTTTGCAGATGATTGTGCACTCAATGCAGTCTCTGAAGCTGAGGTGCACCAAAGTATGGATTGATTCTCTGCTGTTTATGCTAATTTTGGCCTAACAATTAATACCATGAAAAGCCAGGCGCTCTACCCAGTCAATACCACACTATTCATATTTGGAACTATAGGTTACAATAAATGGAAAGGTGGATAAATTCACTTACCTTGACATTATACTTTCCGAGGATGTACACAATGGTAATGAGGTTGACACACCCACTGTCAGAGCTAGCTCAGTGTTTGGGAATCTCAGAAGGATGAGAGAAAAGAGGTACTGGACTAATTACCACATTAAAAGTTGACAAAGCAATTGTGATGACCCAATTGTTGTATGCCTGTGAAACCTGGACAGTATACCAGCACCATGCCAGGAAACTGAATTTCTTCCATTTGAATAAAGATCACCCGCCAGGCCAAGGTCCTCTCTTGAGATAAACTGCCAAGAATTCAAATTCTACTGCAAAGAGTGCAACTCCAAGTGGTTGGCCATATTGTCTGAATGTCAAAAGTTCCTTTACCTATACAGAGAACTCACACAAGGCAAGCATTCATGTAGTGTTCAGAGGATGCTAGACAATGACACTCTTAAAGTCTCTCTGAAGAATTATGGAATTGATTGTGTGACATGAGAGATACTGGCACAGGATTGCCCAGCATAGAACACCCTCATCAAATAAGGTGCTATGCTCTATGAGCAAAGCAGAATTGAAGCAGCCATAGTGGTAAAGTCATAGTCAAACTCACTATAACTTGACCCTAATAGAATGATGTCATTTTGGTCCTCTTTTCAGAACAAAGGACAACAACCAACAAAGGACAACAACTGACCAGTAAACCAAATATTATTATGTGCCTACTATGTTCTAGGCATTGCATTGGGGACACAAAAAAAGTTAAAAGGTATAACCTACCCTCAGCATACTCACAATTGAATGGGGAAGATGATAAGCAAAAAATATTACAAATAAGCTAAGTAAATGTAAATAGTAAATAATTAACAGAAAGAAGGCAATGGAATTAAGAAGGGTTGGGAAAGGCTTCCTATAGTAGGTGGGATTTTAGATGGAACTTGAAGGAAGCTGGGCAGAAAGAAGGTGGAATAGAAGAGCAAGAGCATTCCAGGAATGAAGGATAGTCAGAAAAAATGCATAGAGTAAAGAGATGAAGTGTCACATTTATGCAATAGATTGTGTCAAAGGATCGAAGAGTATATAGCAAGGAATAAGGTATAAGAAGACTGGAAAGATAAAGGGAGCTGTGTTATGAAGGGTTCTGAATGCCAGAGGATTTCATATTTGATCCAGTACGTGACAGGGAACCATGGCAGGTGAAAAGATCAGACCTGCACATTAGGAAAAACACATTGGTGTCTTGAGTGGAAGATGGATTGGAGTGAAGAAAGATCTATGCAAGCAGACCCAACAGTACTCTTGCAATAGTCTAGATAGTAGATAATGAGGGCCTGTACCAGAGTGATAACAGGGTAGCAGTCAAAGGACAAAAGGGGATATATGTTCAAGAGATGTTCCAAAGAAAAGATATTCATCAATTTATTAATCCTATACTCTCAAAAATGCAATCCTACCAAAAATCCATTAGAATTCTATAGCTTAGGGGCAGCTAGGTGGCATAGTGGATAAAGCACCTGCCTTGGAGTCAGGAGTACCTGGGTTCAAATCTGGTCTCAGACACTTAATAATTACCTAGCTGTGTAGCCTTGGGCAAGCCACTTAACCCCATTTGCCTTGCAAAAAAACCTAAAAAAAAAAAAGAATTCTATAGTTTATTGTCTTCTACCACAAAACATGTAAGACAGTAAGGGATCATAAGTCAAATACTGATATTTAAAATACTGATGTTTAAAACAACACTATATTCTGCTCTCATAAGGGAATATGTTTTACCATAAAAATGTTATAAATGGTGGTGATTAGTTTTTTGGCTGGTCTGTAAATGCCCACTTAACTCACAATCTTACCTTAGCACTTACTATAATTATGGTGGGCTGCCCACATTGTTCAAATGCCAAACATACCCTTGCTAAAAGACTATTTTATGGAGAATTCACACATACAGCAAGCAATACTGGGACATCTTTGAAAGTCTCTTAAGAACTATGAATTGATTGAGTGGCATAGGAGACACTGGCACAGGACCACCCAGCATGGCGTGAAACAATCTTGTGCTTCATGAGCAAGGCAGAATGTAAGAAGAATGTAAGAAGCTCAAAGGGAATGTGAGATATATGTTTGGAGTACCCACCCCAGATGTGCACTTGGACTATTTCCCCGAGCTCATATTGGCCTGCTTGGCCACAGTTGGATACACTGTAACTTGTCTTTAACTGAGTGATGTCATTTTAGACTTTTTTGATAATGTAGAACAAGAACCAACTTAGCTCAGAGCTCCTTAATAAATAAACTGACTGTCTGACAATGTAACTATTCCATAGTATTATAGAACATAACCACAATTTATAACATTGTTTCTATAGAAAAATGCAATCAGTTGGAATTAAAGACATACTTCCTGGTCATAGATTTAATCAGAAGGTATTTCTAGCTCTCACCACATTATACACACCCTATAAAAGAACAGGAGTTTCCCTCCCTCCCAATTTTCAGAATGAAATAAGAAACTCCCTTGATCAGAGCTTCTGGAAAGAAAAGGGAAAGAAAGGTCTACATGCAGTGACAGTGGTTTTTAAAGGAAGCAGAGGTGCCCAAGGTAATAGTTCCCTTTATGACAACAGTTTCTGCTAAAGCATCAGAGGGGCATGATTAGTGGTAAAGGTAGAACAGTCGATTTGTAGGAAAGGGCCCCTCAAAAATTGGGTGTGCGTGATTAAATTAACTTTGAGTTGTTTAGTCAATTTAAGCCTTGACTGAAATTTAACCTATGTAAATCAAATCACTTCAAGAAAGTCAAATGAACATAGGTCATGCAATCAAACTATTTCATTTTACAAATGAGGAAGCTGAAACACCAGAGGAAAGAAATAAAGTGAGCAAATAGGGTGAGAGATTATGAATAATATCTTAGAAAATAGTGAAAAGCTACACAAAGGAAAACAAATTTGCAGAAGTCAGGTGAGATAGCCAATTAAGTTAGGACATCCCAAGAGTATAAAGGGGTGAAAACTGAAAAGTAAACAGACAAAAAATAATGGAAAAGGTCTGTCAAAATTTCTATAACAAACTATTTTCTCTATCAATAATAGTGAAATTAGGCAGCGCCATGGTTAGTGTGCCAGGTCTGAAGTCAGGAAGATTCATCTTCCTGAGTTCAAATACTGGTCTCAGACCCTTCCTAGCTGCATGATCCTGGGCAAGTCATTTAACCCTGTTGTCCTCAGTTCCTCATCCATAAAATGAGTTGCAAGAGGAAATAGCAACCACTAAAATATCTTTGCCAGGAAAATTCCAAATTAAGTCATGAAGAGATAGACACAATTGAAATGAATGAATTAACAAATAAGGGTGAAATTATATCATTTGGATTCTAATATGACAATTCATGATGTAATTGGCAATAAAGAAAACAAAACAGGAAGAGTAACTTGATTACACCAAGTAAAATTGGAGAATTGTCCATGCTGAAGACAATACAATTTTGATATATGAAATACAGGATGATAGCAAACACCTGGACAAAATTTAAAATGTTATTGAGCCAAGGAAAAAGAGATGATCATGAAAATCTCTTGAGACTCTCCTCTCTCTTAAGTTTTCAAGACACTCTCCTGTCCTATTTCTTCTCCTACCATCTGACTGCTCAATCTCCTTTGCTAGATCTTCAAAAAGGTCATGCCCACTAATAGTTAGTGTGCTCCAGAGCCTAGTCCTGGGGTTCTTCTCCCTTTATACTAACTTGGTATCAGCTCCAATGGATATAAATTAATTTCTATGCTGATGAATCTCAGATCAATTTATCCAGTCCTAACCTCTCTGCTGACCTCAAGTGTCTTATCTCCAACTATCTTTTAGATATCTAGAAGTGGATGTCTCAAAGATATCTTAAGAGTTCACATGTAAAACTCATTATCTTTCCCTTCCAATGTTCCCCCATTCCAAATTTATTGCTATCAAGGATAGCAACACCTCCCAGCCTCACAGCTTCAAAGTCATCCTTAACACCTGACTATCTCTCACTTCCCATATCCAACCTGTTGCCAAGACCTGTTTAATTGTATCTTTGCAATATTTCTTACAGACATCTCCTCTCCTGATACTGGCATAAATGGGGCAGATTTTCAGCATTTCATGTCTAGACGATGACTTGCCTCAAGTCTCTCTCCCTCCAGTTTATCATCCCCTACTCTGCTATAAGTGATATTCCTAAAGTACAACTCTGATCATGTCGCCACCTACTCAATAAATTCCAAAGGCTCCCCATTATCCCTATGGTAAAATATGAAATCCTCTAGCTTTTGAAGCTTTTCATACTCTCCTTGCTACTCCTCAAACAAGACAGTCAATCTCCAGACTTCAGGCATTTTCACCAGTTGTTCCCCTATGGCTAGAATGCTCTCCCTCCTCATCTCTATTTCTGGGCCTCCTTCAAATACCAACTAAAATCCTTACTTCTACAAGGCTTAAATTCTGGTGCCTTTTCTCTGTGGATTGTTTTCGATTTATAAAGTAATTATCTTGTTGGTACGTAAGTTACATGCATGTTGGCTCCCCCGTTAGGTGATGAGTTCCTCAAAAGCAGGGACTGTCTTTTACATTTCTTTGTATCCTTATACTTGTTATCCTCACAACAGTAACAGGCCCATAGTAGGTACAATAAGTGCTTATTTATTGATTGACCCTTGACAGAAATAGGGAAAGGTTTGGGGGAAAAGATGAGTTTAGTTTTGGACATGTTAAATTGAATGGAACTGGAATTTAGCAGAGAGAGGAAAAGTGGATATGCTGCAGATAACTGAATCCTTAGGTATTGATGAGATCAAAGAAAGTAGTTCTTTGGGGCAGCTAGGTGGCACAGTGAATAGAGCACCAACCCTGGAGTCAGGAGGACCTGGGTTCAAATTCTACCTCAGATACTTAATAATGGCCTAGCTGTGTGACCTTGGGCAAGTCACTTAATCCCATTGCCTTGCCAAAAAAAACCTAAAAAAAATGCAATTTTTTTGTTTCTGTTGGATTGTTTTTTTCATAGAGTGTTATAAGAGATAAGTGAAGAGGGCCTAAGACAGTACCATAGGGAGAGAGACACATAGAGAAAGGACATAGGTGATGGTACTAGAAGTAAGACTGAAAAGGACTGGTCAAATAGGAGCATTACAGGGCATATCATACAACTAACAATTCAAAAAAACATTATTTTTGTTGGTTATTAAAAAAAAGGTTCAACCACACACCATATTTTAAATAAGCTTTTGAAAGTTATCCTGGAATTAACTATTTTCAAATGTCTACTATACAAATAAGTATTTTTTTAAGCTGGGACTATCTATAACTTCTTTTTTTTTAGATTTTTTTTTTTTGCAAGGCAAATGGGGTTAAGTGGATTGCCCAAGGCCACACAGCTAGGTAATTACTAAGTGTCTGAGACCGCATTTGAACCCAGGTACTCCTGACTCCAAGGCTGGTGCTTTATCCACTACGCCACCTAGCTGACCCCTATCTATAACTTCTTAGTCACAGATTCCTTTCCTCAGTTCCTCCAACATTAGATCCCTATAACTCTCAGAAGAGTTGTAATTCCCTGCAGTAGCACATATATAAAAATAACCTAGTATATATAATTTCAAACCAATAAAAGTACCCCAAATGTAGCAATGTATATTCATGATCATTTTAATGGAAATTTTTAATGATACTTAGATCACATTTCCTCACCCTCTCTTTATTCCTTCTTTTCCACAAATATTATAGGATATTCCAAAAGTCTAAATTAGACTTTTATAACATTCTGTGTTCTACCACTTTTCTTTTAGCATTCAGTTTTCATACATGTTCAGTTCTTTGGAATACTGGGGATTCATTTCTTTCTTTTTACAAAGGAATTGGTGAGATGTACAAACTAGTAACAAATGACTTTTAATTACTTTCAAAAGATCCTAAAATACAAAATAATCGTATCAAAAGAATGAGCTATTTTATGTACTTTCTCCCCTAGAGATCACAATATAAGCTAGCATTACCTAACATCACTTTAGTAAATATTGTATTCAACAAATATGATCAGATAACAAAATTTAAAAATTAAGAAAAATATGCTCACCAAAACTCCATCCATAGATGAAACTTTTTCCCAATTCTCCCAAGCCTTTTTTCTGACATGATCTGGTATCTTTAGTTTCTGACATAATGTAGTAAAATCAGGGTCTTCAGTTTCTTCAAATTCAAGCCTAACAGAGAGAAATATGTTTATAAAAGGCATATAGAAATAAACCAAAATGACAAAGCAAAACATTTCTCTCAGAGAACTACTGATCAGCTGAAAAATGACAAGTATTAATTTCACCTGTGCTTTGTACAATAATAATAATCCCAGTATTTATGGAGTGCTTTATGGCTTACAAAATATTTTGTGTGTATAGACATACACACATATACTTTTAAAAAGTTTTCTTTCCTTGATCTTTCCTTTACTGCATATCACATTGGTGAAAAACTGCTGACATGATTCACCAAAATATACTCCAAGGTATTCTTCAATTGAGTTAATTATTTTGAGAAGTACAGATGAAGATGAGAAAGATCTACAAATAATATTATAATCACGTGCAGAATTTGTCAACATATAATCAATTTCATTTTAAAAATTGCTCTCATACAAAATAAAACATAAAAATTGCTCTGACAAGTATGTTCTTCAGTTAGATCACTTCCCAATTCTTGAGCACTTTTGTAAACAAAGCTAGTTGGTCACTCTTTTCCCCCTTAATCTCTAGTATTTCATTTATTTATTTTGGAAGAGAGTGTTGTATATTATTACAGGAAACTGTCCTCCTGCACAAACTTCTGCCTTCCATTTCTTAAGTATTTTCCCCAAATAAACTATTAAAATTACCAGTTAGGTGGTTTAGTGGTGCAAGTAAGTATGAGACGTAGGAGTTTAAATCTTGTCTTGGTTTGGTTGGTTCTTGTTCTATTCTTTTATATTAAGTGTATAATGTGGTGAAAAGTGGAAATAACCTCTGACTAGATCTATGACCAGAAAGAGATGCTCTTGGTGCCTTAATTCCAACTGACTGCATTCTTCTATAGGAAACAATGTAATAAATTGTGTTTATGTTCTATAGTACTATAGAATAGTTACATTGTCAGACAGTCAATTATTTATTAAGGAGCTCTGAGCTGGGTTGGTTCTTGTCCTTCATCAAAGAAGACCAAAACGATATCACTCGGTAAAAAGCAAGTTACTGTGTGTTCAACTGTGGCTGATCAGACCAATATGAGCTCAGTATAGTCTACAAATGGTCCATGTGAATACATGGGGTGATTACTCTAAAGTCATGCGGCTCACTTTTCCTTTGAGCTACTTCTATTCTGCCTCTGTGATGAGGGCACACTATGCTAAGTGGGCTTGTGGCAATGTCTCCCATGTTGCACAATCAATTCCAAAGTCCTTAAGAGAGACCTTCAGAGTGTCAAAGGATCATTTATTCTGATTCCTATGAGCTCTTGCCTCAAATGATTATTATCTGTGTAACTGAACAACTAAAAATCTCAAAATCCTTGATTTTTCCATCTGTTGTTATGAGAACTAAAGATAATATATGTAATGTGCTTGGGAAACTTTAAAGTGTTAATACAAATCTTAGCAAGAGATAATAATAATGCTGTTCACTGATTCAAATCCATTTAAAAATATGCTAATTGATTATATAACAAAGAAGGATAGTTTCTATTCCACCTAACTCAACTGAGTTAAGATTCTAGTAGCAAGGACCAAGCCAACACTGCTGGAGAAGAATGAGACCCTGATACCTAGTATAGCAGAGTCAAGGCATAGAATCAGGCCTCAAAGTTAATTTTCCTATCGAGGCTGGAGTAGACTTGCCTCAGATGGATAGATTCTTTTAGAGCAGGAGTACTGAAACTTTTTTTGCATCACTGAATTCCCTTTGATGGTCTGGTAAAAGCCAGGGATTCCTTCTCAGAAAAAAGCTTTTAAATTCATAAAATAAAATACAAGGGAAATCAATTATATTGAAATAGTTAATCTTAAATTTTCTGCCTTTATTTTTAATTTATTATTTTATTTCCCCTCAATTATATGTAATATAATTTTAATATTTGTTTTTAAAACTATGAATTCCAAATTCTCTCCCTTGCTCTCTTCCCACCCTGCTTAGGCAAGCAATTTGATAGAGTTTATACATGTGTAGTCATGCGAAACATTTCCATATTAATCATATTGTGAAAGAAAAACAGAAAAAAACTCAAGAAGAAGAAAATTTAAAAAATATGCTTCAATCTGTATTCAGACACCATCAGTTCTTTCTCTGGTGATAGCATTTTTCATCAAAAGTCCTTCAGAGGTGTCTTGGAACATTGGATTGCTAAGAATAGCTAAGTCATTCACAGCTAATCATCCTACAATATTGCTGTTACTTTGTATAGCTCATTTTGCATTAGCTCATGTAAGTCTTTTCAGGTTTTTCTGAGAGCATCCTACTAATCATTTCTTACAGCACAACTGTATTTCATCACAATCACAAAGCACAATTTACTCAGTCATTCTTCAATCGATGGGTATTCCCTCAATTTCTTATTCTTTACCACCAGGAAAAAAAAAGCTGCTATAAACATTTTTGAATAAAAAGGTTCTTTTCCTTTTTGTATTTATATCTTTTTGGATACCAAAATAGTTTTTAAAAAGTTGACAAAATTCAGTTTAAGAACTCTAGCTTTAGAGTTTAATTAATTATCCACAACTATGATATTAGTAGGAATAATAGTAGGCAGACTGCATTTTGAATAGCTTAAAATATGAGGGAAGCCTTCAAAGACTGTCATTCTCAGTTCTTTCAAGGAATACACTGATATGGAGAAAAAGCTTTCCTATTTTTTAGTCTATTCATAAATCATATCTTGGATGCTTAGGGTTACCTTCCAATATTCTCAATGAATTCTTAGTTGTAGAAAAAATCAAAAGTCAGAAAAGTATTGTTTTTAAGATTTTTTTATTATGCATACTTTTTTGCTAAAAATATTAATTTCCAATATATCCTTTCCCCACCCCCTTCCTCTGTAAGCCATTCTCTTCTCACATACCTGGCTCATAGGAGATTTAATAAATTTGAAACTGATTGATTGATTGATTTTTAAAAGGAAAAGAATTTAGCAAAACCAACCAGTACATCAATTGTTTCTAACAGTTTATGCAGCATTCTACACACTCTACAAAGAAAAGGTAGAATTCCTCTTGGTAGACAGTAGTTTGATCAATATAATTACACAGAGTTCTGTTTCAATTTATTGTTACAAATATTGTACATGTTGTATCCCAATTCTGCTTATTTCACTCTTGTACTAATTCAGTTAAATTTTCCCCCAATTTGAAGAATTTTTCATATTGATCCCTTGTTATCAAGCAATAATATCCTATCCCATTTATGCAATATTCTGTTTTTCTATGATTAAGTTAATGCTACTCTGCTTTGGTTTCCAATTCTCCGCTATCACAAAAATATATATTTCTGAGTATTCTGGTATTTTTTATCTTTAACTCTGTAGAGTATGAATGGAAGTCAAAGGGTATGGTCATTTTAGCCACTTTCTTAGTATGTATACAATTTGCTTTCTGAAATAGACCACCTCACAGTTGCAGCAATACTGTAAAATACTGTAATAAAGTACATGTCTTCTCAAATACTATCCAACATTGACTGTAATCATCTTTTATATATATATATATATATATATATATATATATATATATATATATATATATAATGGGTTTATATATAACCTTGTAATTGTTTTGAATTATATATATATATATATATATATATATATATATAATGGGTTTATATATAACCTTGTAATTGTTTTGAATTACTTTTATGTTTCATTTTTGTCTTTGTATCCTTAGCACTTAGAACAGTGCCACACAGATTACTCAAAATGTTTACTATGGGATTTCTCTTATTGTCATTAATTTAGAGCAATTTTCATATACTTGTTAATAGTTGGCACCTCTTTTGAGAATCTTTAGTTCATATTCTTTGACAACTCATCCACTGTAGAATGACTCACTGTGTGCGTGTCTTGGAAATAAGATTATTCTGTAACATGCAATGATTTTTTTTCTCCAAAAGATAAGTTTCCCATCTAATTCTAAATATACTGATTTTGTTTATACAAAAGTTTTTCAATTTCATGTAATTGAAGTCATCTAGTTCATCTTTTATCATTTCCTCGATAACTTGTTAAGTATTTTCTTCCTCAAAGATAACCAATCTCATTTTATTGATTTTTATTATGGTCTGACCTTTTTTATATTCAGGTCATGTGTCTATCTTGACCTTATTTTAATCTATGATACAAGTTGTTTCAAAAATTCAATTTTTTTCTCCTTACTGCTTTTCTGGTTTTCTTAGCAGTTTCTGTAATACCTTTGTATTGAAAGTTGTGTGTCATGACAAAAAAAGGAATTGCTAGTGTTAGGAACACTTGGAACTCCAGAACAGCTTGACTAATAGAATCAAGAAGGACATTTTTCAGCTACAATACCATCTGAAAACTGACCTCTTGTATTCTTTATCCTTGTGTATTTTAATTATACTTTTAACACACTCAAAATGTTTTCTATGAACCTATTAAAAAATCAAATATTATGTCTGTTTGTTGTTATTCAGTTGTGTTCAATACTTGTGACTCTATTTGGGGTTCTTCTTGGCAAAGATCATGGAGTAATTTGCCATTTCCTTCTCGAGCTCATTTTACAAATGAGAAATGTGAGGCAAACAGGTTAAAGTGACTTGTCTAGGATAATACAGCTAGTAAATGTCTGAGACCAGATTTGAACTCAGGAAGTTGAGTTTCAGGTCCAGTACTGTCCATCTTATGTACTACCTAGATGCCCATATCTATGGTAAGACTGAACAATAACATCAAATTGACCTTTAAAAAAATTATATATACTAGCATCTATTGCCCTTCAAAAGAGCTATCACCTCAAGACAGAAACAAATTCTGGCTACCTTTAAGTCATAACTAAAATCCCACCTTCTGCAAAAAAGCTTCTCCCAATCTTCCTTAGTGTTAAGTACTTTCTGTAGATTATTTCCCATTCATTCCCAAACATAATGAATAACTACAAAGAAGAAAAAACAAATCTCAAACATAAAGAATAACTATAAAGAAAAACAACCAAAAAGTTGTCTCTTTGTTTGTGTGTTTGTGTGTGTGTGTGTGTGTGTGTGTGTGTGTGTGTGTGTGTGTACATGAAACATCACCCTGTAATATTCTACTCTGTCCACTAGGGTTGCTCACTTTAGGATTTCGCTAAGTAAACAATTCCATGTGAGTTGGGCAATGCTAAACATTCTACAAAACAATACCAAAGATATAAGACATCACTGGCCCTACCTATAAGGAATTTAAAATCAAAGTCAATTCTGACCTGATGAAGCAGACCTACATGAAAGGATGAGTGTCACCTAAGTTTGGGAAACAAAAATTAAGGCCACATCAATAGGGCAATCCTTGCCAGCTTTATTTTTTAAGTGCCTGCATTGCAAATTACATGATTGAAGGTGTCACAAGGGTTTTAAACAAGCACCAAGAGAATTCTACTAATGAGCTATTTTCTTAAAAAATCACTACAAATAATTTAACATTTCCCAACAGTTGATGTGCAGATCTCCCTAAATCTTTCTTGTAATACTACAAAAGTTCAAACCCTCATAGATGACAGTGACTTCAATTCTGACAGTAGTTGTCCCCAACAGTAAGCTCTTCCAGGGCAGTAAAACCAATATTTTTTTTATTAGTTTTATCATACAGGAAGTGGCAAGGTATGATACAGTGCAATCAAGGAATTTAATACATGATTTATGGTGAGAAAGAGAGAGAAAGAATAAGAAAGATAGAATGAGACAGCGAGAGAGAATGTGAGCAAGACAGAAAGAAGAGAGAGAATGAATATGAAAGAGAATGAGAGACTGAAAGGAGGGAGGGAGAGAAACACAGAGAGAAAGAATATGAAAGATAGAATGAGATAGAGCGAGAGAGAATGTGAGCAAGACAGAAAAAAGGGAGAGAGAGAATGAATATGAAAGAGAATGAGAGACTGAAAGGAGGGAGGGGGAGGGAGGGAAGGAGAGAGAGAGAATATGAAAGATAGAATGAGACAGAGTGAGAGAGAATGTGAGCAAGACATAAAGAAAGGAGAGAGAATGAATATGAAAAAGAATGAGAGACTGAAAGGGGGGAGGGAAGGAGAGACAGAGAGGGAGAGAAAGAATATGAAAGATAGACTGAGATAGAGCAAGAGAGAATGTGAGCAAGACAGAAAGAAAGGAGAGAGAATGAATATGAAAGAGAATGAGAGACTGAAAGGAGGGAGGGAGGGAGGGAGGGAGGGAGAGAGAGAGAGAGAGAGAGAGAGAGAGAGAGAGAGAGAGAGAGAGAGAAAGAATATGAAAGATAGAATGAGACAGAGTGAGAGAGAATGTGAGCAAGACAGAAAGAAGGGAGAGAGAATGAATATGAAAGAGAATGAGAGACTGAAAGGAGGGAGGGAGAGAAACACAGAGAGAGGGAGGGAGGGAGAGAGAGAATATGAAAGATAGAATGAGGTAGAGCGAGAGAGAATGTGAGCAAGACAGAAAGAAAGGAGAGAATGAATATGAAAGAGAATGAGAGACTGAAAGGGGGAGGGAGAGAGAGAGACAGAGAAAAAAAGAATATGAAAGATAGAATGAGATAGAGCAAGAGAGAATGTGAGCAAGACAGAAAAAAGGGAGAGAGAGAATGAATATGAAAGAGAATGAGAGACTGAAAGGAGGGAGGGGGAGGGAGGGAGGGAGGGAGAGAGAGAGAGAGAATATGAAAGATAGAATGAGGTAGAGCGAGAGAGAATGTGAGCAAGACAGAAAAAAGGGAGAGAATGAATATGAAAGAGAATGAGAGACTGAAAGGGGGAGGGGGAGGGAGAGAGAGGGAGAGAGAGAGAGAGAGAGAGAGAGAGAGAGAGAGAATATGAAAGAATGAGATAGAGCGAGAGAGAATGTGAGCAAGACAGAAAGGAGAGAATGTGAAGGAGAATGAGAGACTGAAGGGAGGGAGAACACGAACGAGGCAGAATGAAACAGAGAGAGAGCAAGAAAGGGAGAAGGGAGGAGGGTGGGTACGAAGGAGGAGAGGCTGAAAGGAGAGGGAGCGCCCGACGCCGAGGGCACCCCGCGAGCTCCAGCACCCGGGGGCACAGTGCGGGCGTCTCTCGGGGGGGGGGGGGACAGCGCCCCCGCGCCCCCGCCCCGGCCCCGGCGGGGAGGGGGCCACCTGTCACTTCTGCCCCGGGCCGGCCCGCCCCACCCACCTGTCAGCCCGGGCCCGGCCGGGCCCGGCCCCGCGCGGGCAGCTGTCAGGCGGGCCCGGGCCGGGCGGAGGAGCCCCGCCGCCTGCGGCTCCGGCCCCGGCTCCGGCTCCGCGCTCGCGGCCCCGGCCCGGGCTGCCGCCCCGCCGCGCCTCGGCCCCTCCCGGCCGCCGCGCGCCCCGCTGCCCCGCGGGCTCCGGCCCGGCTCTCTCACCTGACAAGCGGCAGGTCCTCGGGGCCGCTGTCCGGCTCCGCTTCCTCCTCACGAGGGGCAGGGGAAGCCGGCGGCGGCGGCGGCGGCGGCTCCGGGGTCGGCACCGCCGGCTTCCGAGGGGCTTTGGGCGGCATGACCGAGCGAGCGGCCGCAGGAGCGGGAGGCGGCGGGGCGAGGAGGGCCCGCGGGCACGCGCTCCGCGCTCGTGGACGCGCGCCCCGGCCGCCCGCGTCCCCTCTCGGCCCCCGTGAGGCGACTCTGAAGGTTCCCCGGGGCGCGAGCGACCCGCCGGGAGAGCCCAGTCTCCACCCCCCGCCCTGCCCCCGGCCCGGCACCGGAAAGCTCCGCGCTCAATCGCGGGAAAACGTCACTTCCGGTCCTGCGCGCTGCGTGCCGCCGAGTTCCCGGGCTTCGCCGGCGGAGCCGCGGAGGCCGCGGGGAGGAGGCCCGGCGGGGCGAGGCGAGGGCGGGGCGCGGGCCCGGATGCGGCCCCTTCGCCCTCCGGGCATTTTACAGAGGAGGAAACTGAGGCAGGCGGGCGAAGTGACCCGCTGCCGAGCGCGGGGCGCCACGTTTGAACCCGGGTCCAGCCCAGCGCCTAGTGCGGCCGGCTCCTCCCAAGCCTCCTCTTACAGACAGGGGAGCCGCGCCGGGGGATGGCCCGGATGAATCGGAAGAACTGGGACGTGAACCCAACATCCAAATCAAATCCTAATAATCTCCGTGGCCCTGACTGGGAGCTTACCTCCCTCCTCCTCCTCCGTCCCTGGCTCTATGATGTCCTGATCTTTCAGCACATAGCATTCACTTCATCCCAACGGTACATGCAGAATATGATGGGGGGAGGGACAGGGTCTAAGACAGGACTTAAAGAGACGGAGGATTGGTCATCTGTATTAATCCTTCTCTGGACAAATGCATCCCTCCCTCCCTCCTTCCTTCTTCTTTTGTCTTCATAAAACGAAGGGACTGGATCAGTTGATATCTTTCCCTTCTTGCTTAAATCCATAATTCTATAAACCTTTCCTTTTGTTTTTTCCAAGGCAGGTAACTCTGTGATTCTATAACTTTTTTTTTTCCTCCAAGGCAAACGGGGTTAAGTGGCTTGCCCAAGGCCACACAGCTAGGTCATTATTAAGTGTCTGAGGTCGGATTTGAACTCTGGTACTCCTGACTAAAGGGCACCGATTCTATAACAGATTAAGCAACTGAATGATTTTACTTCCTTTTATTGTACTTAAGTATTTGAATGGACAAGTAATAACTTATAAGAGGTTAAAAAAGGAAATTGTTGCCCTTATGAAGTAGGATTTTAAATGATCTTGAAAGGTAGGATTTGGCTACCTGGAGGAAGATAGGGAAAAGGGGAATCCTTTGTGGGGAAGTATAGATTTGGAAGGAGCCTTAGAATAGCATGAGCAAAGGTTTAAAGTGGGAGTGCCACCGTGTTTTACAGGAACAGTGCACAGCCTGGCAGAAATAGTCCATAAATGCCAACTTTAGGACTTTGGACTTTTTCCTGGAACAGTTTAGGAGAGCCAGTGCAATGTAGTGAAAAGAGCATTGGATTGAAAATGAAACCAAAACTCTAACTTTGCAACCTTTGGCGAGTCATTTAACCACTATTTATTAAATGGGCAGAGTCAGAAGAATTTTGAGGTCCCCTTCCACTTGAAAATTCATTGAATCCATGGGAATTATAAAATTATACCATTGTCCTTCACCTCTCTACCTTCTGCCCTCCAGGAACTGATAGTATGAATTTGTCAGACATTTTTAATCTGCTTCTTGTTTTCCCTAATATCACCCATATCTATTGTCCCCTTGATATGTACCCTTAAACCATTAAATACAAGAAAAGTTATACTTAATATTATTGGAATTGAAACAAATAACTCTTAAAGATGGAAAAAGGAAGAAAAGGTGAAGAGAGGAGCAGAACCCTGAACCTGGATATTAGTCTTGGTTTTCTCTGTTCTCTCCATTCCTTCTTGACTAGAGGAGAATTTCATGATCTCCAGAAGGTCAAAGGACTTCCCATTGATATCTCAGTACCACTCCTGAATCAGCTGATAGCAATTTCTGCATCTGGAGCCAAAGACATATTGGATATGGTTTCATGGCTCTTCAAAGGCTCAGCAGAAAAGGTACCTGATACCTAAGGGTATCATCATATACTCTAGTGAAAGAATTTCCAGAATATTTTTACCATCACAGGTTCTCTAAGTTTGAGTCCACTAGACTGTCTTTATACTTGTGGAAGACTGTGTCAGAGACTTGTGGGGTACTGCATAAAATGCCCCATCCTAAAAGCTAATTGTCTGGTTGATTAATTCATTTCAACTAACAATAATAATTGGGAAACACTCTGGTAGAGGTTGTTAGCTATAACATTTAGAAAACAAACCTTTCCCTTTCCAATCCCTTTTAGGGCTCTAAATGTAGTTGTTATGTTCTGAGTCTCCAACCTTGTCGGCGTGAGAATTTGTAATATTAGCTCCAGAATGTGTGCAACATGCATAAATTGAGGTAAACCTGTAGCTATAGCTTTAAGGTTTCTAAAGCGTTTGTCTCACATCTATCCTGTGAGTATTTTCCTTATTCTACAAATAAGGAAATAAGATCACAGAGTTTAAATGCCATTCCCATATGATAACAGAACTAACATCAGAACTGAAACTGCAACCTAAGATTTTCAAGAGAAGTTCTTTTTTTGTTTTACTCATGACTTGTTAGTGACAACACTAAGCAATTTTAGTTAGAATTTCAACAGAGTCCATGAATATTTTCCTAAAATTCGCTGAGAATTCTGACCTGTTATGTATTTCTATCAACTAACAAGAATGGTAATGAAGAATGCTTTAAGAATGTTCTTTCTTCTGAAGGTCTTTGGATAAAAGCAAAGGGCCACTCTTAAGCAAGTCAACTGCTTTTATTTCTGCTGTTTGCCAAGATCAAATGTCTTCTTCAGCATATACTAAGTGGCTGCTGCATTATGGTATTTTTGCCACCCAGATATTTCCCAGGTTTTATCATCCATAGGACTTTAATTCCTTAAGCAGTTTATTATATAGGCATAAGAATGAAGATTGCTTGTCTTCCCGGGTGAGGCGAATATCTGAATCTGGATTTAATCATACTGTGTCCTGGTACTGAATGATGATGATGATGATGATGATGTCCTTCATTCCCTCGAAGAAGCCCATGACATCAGGGAGATAATGCTATGACAAGCACACACCAGAGCCATCTGGTCCAGTGACCAGTTGTGAATCAGGATGACTGCAGATGGCCCTGGATGAGAGGCAATCAGAGTCACACAACTACTAAGTGGCAAGTGTCTGAGGTCAGATTTGAACTCAGATCCTCCCAACTGCAGGGCTGGTGCTCTATCCACTTTATCATCTAGCTGCCCCTCCATTCCTGTTTTATAGCTCCCATATTCTTAGTAAAGAAGATTTTAAAATACGGCCTTTCACCTCAGGTTATAGTCTAAATTGCCATTACACACCCAGACAGAGGTCAGTTGAGAGAAGTTAACAGACAACGCCTTACTCTTTTCTGGCATTTCAGAGTTATATTCCTAGCTTATAAGAGAAGCACAAGTAGAAGTACATTTGTAGTCCTTTCCTTCTTTAGGAAATACAAAATTCACTTCCTTAATACTATGGACTTGAGCCCACATTCTGATGTATTACCAAAATGCTAATTACTAATCAATCAACAAATCTTTATTAATTGCCTACTCTGTGGCACCATGCTAAATTCTGAGGACACAAAAAACAGGCAAAAATGCGGTCCTTGCTTTCAAGGGGTTTACAGTCCAATGGGGAAGACAACATGAAAACAATTATCTATGAAACTAACAGAGAATAAATAGAAATGGGATAACATAATTAACAGCGGGAAGGCACTGGAATTAAGGTTGATTGTTGAATCCCAGGCTCATTTAGCATCAATTAGTTTTTACAAAGCAATATTGGCTACAAGTATCAAGAACAGAAGTACAAGTATTTTCCCTCAATGTCCTGCAACATGCCAGTCATTGAGGAAATGAATTCAGACTTATTGTAGCTTTCCACCCAAACCCACTTTCAAATGCAGCACAAAAACTGTATACATGAGTCTACATCTCTATTATAAAACTGGCTGAGGAGGTTATTCTGGACTTTTGTCTTCACTGGCTATCCTCTGGAAAATCCAGACAAGGACTTCATCTTCTAGTGGCTTGCTTTTCTGACTTTTTCCAAGGCAGTTGGAAATCTCCATCAATAAGCAGAAAAGAATGGATACACACCATACACATCCACAGATGTATATATATTTATTTATAAACTTACAAATACATATAAATGCATATGCATTGGAAATGGATTTCCAAATAAGTAAATTCCCTCTATCTGTGCTGATTGACACCTTCTTTACAATTTATCAGTCTTAGAAAGTTACCCAGAGGCCTCAGAGTTTAAGTAACTTACTCAGGCTCATATAATCAGTATGAGTCTGTCAAAAGTGACCCCAGGACTTTTCTAGCCCAAAGGCTAATATTCTATCCATTACACTATGCTGCCCTTGTTTGTGTTATTACCTATGTATACATTTTTGGTCCAGACCAGTGATTTCATTGATATGGGGAAATTCAGGTCTGGAAAGTACCTCTACCAAAGCATATAGGAAATTTTTTGAAAGCTTGTTTCAGATTTATCTGGGTTCCAAGAAGGTGATTTGTCCATGACCACAACACTAATATTTGTCAAAGATAAGACTTGAATTCAGGTTTTCCTGACCCTAGTGACAGCCCTTTATTTACTATAACATGTGCTTTCTAGAATATACATATGAGATATGTACACATATCTCTATATTTGATTTGAACCTGTGATTTCACAAATAAAGAGATCTGTCATTATGGACATTACCTCCAGCCATACAGATTTCCTTTTAAACTTCTGTAGCTTAGAGGCTCGAGAGTTGTGGTGGGTGGGTGGGTGTGTCTGTGTGTAAGATGCTGTCCCTTTCAGATTGTGGAAAGGGGGAAAACGATTTTAATAGAATCCTTGAGAAAGCAGTTACTCAGAGAAAAATATACAAAGAAATTGCAGTTATATAGGAGGACCTGAGAGGAAAGGACTCTTCAGAGAAAAATTGCTTACTGAAAGCAGTAAAAGGTCTTTTTCCTAGCAGTGAATTTATGAATGTCTGTTATAAGAACTGTTAAGATGGCTATCTGGGAAATCCTGTCAACTAGAACATTTTGATCACTGTGAGACAATGATATACTGCCTATTTACAGCAGGTCTGATAAAAATGTGAATTTTAGTTTCTTATTCCAACATAGAAGTGAAATGCTTCACACAAAGAGACTTTAATGCAGACAAGAGTCAACAGAAGTTGGAGAAGACCAAAGAAGTTAAGAGGATAGAAGCCAAGAAAGTAGAAGCAGGAGAGTGAAGACAGAAGTAGAATGGAGACTTGGCCCTGCTCCTTGAAGACTGCTGGCTCATTTAAAAAAACAAAAACAAAAAAAAACGAATGAACTGAGAGTTGAGAAAAGAGCTCTCAGAGCCTGCCTTGCTTCTCTGATGAGCAGATTGGAGGAAGACAGGCTTTGCATCTTCTGGGAGTTGAGATGATTAGAGGAAAAGCTTTGCTTCTGAAATCCGATTGGAGGAAAAAGAGCCCTTGTCGCTAACAGAGCTGACTGGGGAAAGGGAAGGTTTATTTGCCTTGCCCTTTACTGCCACCCACAGCTGTACAGAGGGAAACTCATGGGAGGGTGACCATACATCTACGATTCATTCTTTCAAGGGCCTAGAGGTCATCCGAGTGTAGGGATGCTATACAGCTGCTCATCACAAGTGTAGATACTACCATTTAAATAATCCAAGATGACCAATGCTTGGTGGAAATTATTTTTTGTTTTATCTGTGTTATTTCCATGATCTAGTAACCCTGTCAAAAAAGAAAATTTGTGTCACCTAGGTTTCTAAGATCGGAATTATCTGACATTTCATTCTCCTTTATCCCCCTTCTTAGCAAGTCCTACACATTCCAACTCAACTTCTCTTCTATAATTTCTCCTTTCTAATCCCATTGTAAGTATCCTTAATTTTTTTTCTAGTCTTGACCATTTTAATAATTCCCTAACTGCCTCAAGTAATCTCCTCTTTCTAAATCTCCTTTTTTATTGTGGTTGCACTGCCTAAACAATCTTCATAAGTTACTATCATCTGAATTCTGGTATCTCAAGATTTATCCCCCTTCACTTTACTATGGATATTGTATTTACTGTTCTATCAGTTCAGCTTACTTCACTTTGCACCAGTTCCTATATTCTTACCAAGTTTTTCTGAATTCTTTATTTCTTACAATACAATATTATTACATTACATTCATATGCTACAATTTGTCTAACTATTCTCCAAATTGCAGTTACCTAATTTATTTCTAGCTTTTTTGCTAACAAAAAAATGCATCTGATAATATTTTTCTAAGTATGGAACTTTCTCCTTTGTCTTTGATCTTTTGGGGATTTATGTCCTCAGTGGTTTCATTGGTTGTTGTGGTAAAAGGAACTACATTTTTCTAATGTGGGATGTAGGTCATGCACTGTTATGACAAGCCAAGGGAGGCAGAGATCAGTTAAAACTGAACCAAAAGAGTTTTCCCTTGTAAGACATTTTCCACTAGAATATATAGAATAAGCATGAGAAAGCAAGTGGCAACTCTGCTGGACCACAGATCATTACTCAATTGGGTGGTTGTTGTCTTTCCTGTTCAAAGAGGAAGAAAATGACATCACTATGTCAGGGTCAAGGCTTGGTATGTCCAACTATGACTGAGCCGACCAATATGAGCTGAGAAGGCTCTACCACAGATAGATCACAAATAGACCATATGAGCATTTGGGGTGGAGATGTCTCTAAATTTCTGCATTCTTTTTGGCTGCTGCTATTCTGCTTTGCTCATAGAACAAAGAGCTTTTGAAGCCCATACTGAGCAGATCTAATGTCTTCCAAATCTCACAATAAATTTCAAAGGTCTTCAGAGAGACCTTGAGAGTATGCTTGTGTTACTTCTTCTGAACTCTATGTGTGACCACTTGTCTTGTGTGATGTGAGTTTTTCATAAAATGATCTTTTAGGAAAGCATATATTTGGCATTCAAACACCATGGCCAGTCCATCAGAGTTACACTTTCTGCAGTAGTTTGAATGCTAGTAGTTCATTTCAAGAAAGGACTTCAGTGTCCAGCGTCTTATCTTGTCAGCCAATCTTCAGAATCTTCCCAAGACAATTCAGATGGAAACAATTCAGTTTCCTGGAGTGATGCTGGTAAGCTGTCCAGGTTTCACAGGCATACAACAATGAGGTCAGCCCAATGGCTTTGTAGATCTTAAGTGTGGAAGTCAGTCTAATATCTCTTTCCCATACTTTCCTTCTTAATCTAGCTCTGGAAATGCATTTGTCAGCTTCATTATCAATGTGTACATTCCTGAAAAGTATTTTGTCAAGGTAAGTGAACTTACTCACAGTATTCAAAACTTCTCCATTTGTTGTAACCAGTGGTACCATGTTTGGATGATGTGATGGAGATGATGCAAAAAAGAAGTAGACAGCTTTCAGATATTTGGTGTACAGTATTACTTTTAATCATCTAGACCAGAATACTCAAAAACATTAAAATTAGTTCAACAGAAATATTGGGAAAATTCAGAAGCTAATAAACAAAAAACAAGAAACAAAAAACAAGGGATTTATCAACAGATAGTTTGTCTATCTCTAAGAAGGTTAGCATTTAACTTTATCAAAAGTAAAGTGCAAGCAAAGCTTAGAAAGATTCAGGATTCTTGGTTCAGTAAGAAGGTAGATAAAATTCAATTTTTGTTCAGATAATAAAGCATTTTTATAATTCCTTGAAGGCTTTTTATGGCCAAAAACCCATGGTGCAGCTCAGTTACTCTGAGGCTGCTCTTCATTTGTAATGACCTTCAGAGATCTTTCTCTACATTGCTTTGATCATTCTTCATTGTGTCAAATCTTTACCTTTTATTTTTAGTAAAAGTCATTCAGAGACAGAGATTACAAGAAAATAAGCCTACATAATAGCACTTTAATTTTTAACATCATTTTTGTTATTATGAACTTGGCAAACACCAAAAAATGAGCATTTCTATATTCAAACATAAATTGGAAAAAAAGATTATATGAAGCCATGAATATCTTTATTTAAAGTCAGTTCTTTTAATTGACATTATATATATATATATATATATATATATATATATATATATATATATATATATATATATACATATATATGTTCAGGATAGTAGTCCCAAAGCTATCCTCATCTGTGTTTCCCTCAGAATCTCTTAATCTTTTCTATGCATTTAGAAAAGTTATTTATTGATATCTTTATAATCCCTTCCCTTTTTGCTTTGCTGTTGCTAACTAATATATTCCCCTAATCTCTCCAATCCAAAAATAAAAAATAATCATAAAAAACTACCTTGTTATATATAAGCCTAGTCAAAGAAAATCTACACATTGGCCAAAAATGTGTTTTATTTTGTACCTATAATTCAACAGTTTTCTATTAAGAAATGAATAGTAGGGATGACTAGGTGGCACAGTGGGTAGAGCACTGACCCTGGAGTGAGGAGTACCTGAGTTCAAATCTGACCTCAGACATTTAATAATTACCTAGTTATGTGGCCTTGGGCAAGCCACTTAACTCTGTTGCCTTGCCAAAAAACCTAAAAGAAAAAGTGAATAGTAGGGTTCATAATATTGTATTGCTCTAAATTCTAAAGCCTTTTGAGGTTATTTTTCTTTAAAGTTTTGTAATCCTTGTACAAATTATTGAGTTCTGCTCACTTCATTCTACATCATTTAATATATATTCTCAAGTTCTCCTAAACTATCACTTTTATCCTTTCTTACTGTGTAATATCCTATTACATTTAGATACCATATGTTCTTTCATTCTTAGTTGATGGACATCCCAGAAAAATGTTCTTAGTGAAAAAGAGAGAAAGAGATAGGGAGAGAGGGAAAATAGAGACAGAGACAGAGAAAAGTGATTTGACTGTAAAGTAATGAGACTCTTTGTATGTATGTTAGGCAAGCAAAACTTTAACACAATGTATATTCTAATGTTTAATTACAGTTCCCATGCTATTTTTTTCAAACTGTCTGTTATTTTGGACTCTTGAAACTGTAAATGCTATCCTTTTGGGAAAAATTATTACTTTACCAGAAAATGTATCAAAGAATAGCTATAAACTCTTGAGCAAAGCCTCTATAATCCTCTACCACTGAGTATCTTCTTGGCAAAGGGAAAAGCAAATCAAAAGAAAGAAAATTCATAAAGATCTTCCAATCATTCACCCTATATTCATCACTGTTTCATCTTATATTCCTAACCTCTTGGTAAGATTTCTCCCTATTTCCAAATTTACAATAATATTCACCTAGTTCAAGTGAAATAGTTTTGGATTTTGAGTTGGTTGGAGTTTTTTTGAATAGATTTAATATAGTTCCTGAGACTATAAATTACAGATTTCTGCATCCAAATATGATTCTGATTCTGCACTATCCATCCCAGCTAACCCATCACTGACCTAGAAGATTTGGGAACTAGAAGGCTGAAACATTACAAATGTGCCTCACAAATGAATCATTTTTGTTTTCAAAAGAGAAACCTGGCAAGTTCTTTCTCTCTCTCTCCTTTTCTTTCTTTGTTTTTGTAGTAGGACCCCATTCAGAGTACTGCCACCACTTCTTTGGAATTTCAACCCCCCGTTAATCACCTTGGGAACTGCTATTCTCCACCTTCAATAACTGACCTGCAGTTGGCTGGTGGAGACTCACCCCACTGGGAGTTAAGGAGTTAATCAAGCAGCCCTGACCTGACTCCAGTTCTCCAGAGACCTCTACTGGCAATAAACAGTATCCTTCAATAATCTTCATTTAAACATTCTTCATATGATTCGATGTCACAGTGATCTATTTCATTCCTGTACGTCTATCATGGTTAATTAATTCAAAATAGTTTGTTTACACAGTGCATATGGAACTAGATGTAGGAAACAATATGATCAGGAGAATCTTATCACTTCCTTTTTTTAGTTATTTATAGCAGATTTCCAAAATGACCCACCCCCACATCAGTTAAAAAAGGAGTAGGGCATCAAATCAATCATATTCCACAAAAGGACTCTTAAAGAAATCCTAGGAAAATAATTTTTAAAAGTTTTGAACAATGGTAATTTCCTTGGAGTAAGGATGTTGTGACAGAAGCACTTTCTAAAACGTTTATTGAATGAATAAAAGAATGAATGCATGCCTACATGCATAAAGGAGCAAGTAAATGAATAGTGTTCTTTACTGATGCTCAGAGAAATTGTGACTTACTCAGCAATCATTGTCAAAGGCCAGATTTGAACCCAGATTTCCCTGACTACACATTCAGTACTACCTACTATACCATTTTTAAAAATCCAAGTCAATACTCTGAATTATAAACTGTTGGGAGCTGGTAGGGGGAAACTGAAAGGCAATCAGGAATAAAAACTTTACATTTAATATAACTGGGAGAGTTGCTCAGGACAACTCTGATTTTTCTCCTAGACCAATTGATAAAATTATAGAAGGGTGGCAGGTTTTAAGGGGTAAATAAATGTCACTACCTTTTCTTGAGATTTGAAGAAAATTTTCAGTCAAATGTTATGAAATTGGGGAAGCTAGGTAGATGCAAATTAAAAGGTCAGTCACATCCATGATGTTTTTTTTAAAAAAGATTTTATTTATTTTGAGTTTTACAATTTTCCCCCTAATCTTACTTCCCTCCCCCCACCCCCACAGACAGAAATTTGCCAGTCTTTACATTGTTTCCATGGTACATGATGTTTCTTTAAAAAGCAAGATGCTCTCTAGGGAGTCAATGAAGGCAAAAGGACAATTATGAAAACTGTTGAGTCCAGAAAAAAAGCATCTCTTACTTCATGAGTTGAGCAGCTGAGAGAAGCAAGTCCAGACAACCCAGCTGCATGACCTCTCCAAGGAGAGCACTCCACCTGGGGGAACAGCTTTGGGAAAACCACCAAAGGGAATAGATATCAGAGTCCTGCAGTTCTAGGGATATGAGTTGACTTGGCCACATGTACTTCCTAAACCAATCATCTTTCTACTAGTTTGTACCCCCACTTCCCACTGATGCTATGGGCAGTGATGTACGTTAGAGATGAATATGGGAGAGTGTGCCCTATGATTATAGGGGAAATTTTTTTATTACTTATGCACTTCCAATTCAATAAATGTTCTTGCTTTGAACTAGTGTGTAGCACTTTTGTCTTCAGGATGACTATTAAATGTAAGCACATTGGTGAGGGATCCTGAACTATAATTTTTTATTATTATTTATTTATTTTTCCAATTACATGAAACAGCTTTTTACAGTCATTTTTCTGTAAGGTTTTCAGTTTCTACCTCCCCCCCACAGAAAAACAATTCAACATAGGCCCTACATGTATAATCTAATCATAGATCCATGTTAGTTATGTTGTGAGAGAAGAATCAAATCAAAAAGGAGAAACAATAGAAAAAACAATACATAAACAACTTTTAAAAATTGAAGATAGTAAATTTTGATCTGCATTTAAACTCCACAGATCCTTTTCTGGATATGGATAGTATTTTCCATCACAAATCTTTTAGAGTTGTCTTTGATATTGTATTGCTGAAGTGAACAAATCCATCATAGTTAATTATCATCCAGTGTTGCTGGTGGTGTGAATAATGTTCTGGTTCTGCTGAGTTATAATTTTATGAGGGTGGACTCAGAGTAACTTGAAACTAGGGTGGTCAATTCCCCCCCCCAATGCAGCTTGTACTGTAATTGTAGCTAAAAGGAGGTACCTTTTTTAGATATAAATAATTTAGAATTTTAAATAAAGTTTAGAAATATATTACTTAATTGGACTTGTAAATAAAAATGAAAATGGAAAGGAAGTGAATACAGGTTGACTAAGGAGAGATAAACAGACAAAAAGGAATAAACACCAAGAGGATAGTAACTAAATTTTCTGTACTAAGCTCCTACTCTAATGCTTGGTGTGAAGCTGGGGTGTAAATGACCCTTGACCCTTTAATCAATACACCAACAGAACCCAACAGAACCTTTTACCAAGCTGGAAAGTTTTCAGTTAAGGAACTGGAGACAGACTGTCATTTGAGAACCAAATTTGCTGATTTTATAGAGACCTATCATCAAAAATGATGAAATTTTGGACTATAGTAACTCACTTATCCATCTATTAATGTGTAAAAGGTTGCAATCTTCAAAGGTAAAGGGAGTATCTATACCTACAGTTGTTGCTCACAACACAAGAGGAATCCTGGCACTTTGAATATTTGTTTACTCAAGCTTTGGGATTCCTCTACTTTACTTTTTCCTTGCCCATTCCATCACTCTCTTCTTTCTTTATATCCCTAGCACTTAATATCTATGTGTCACCATTGATAGAGCTGCTCCTGAGACCTTCCTGAAATCAAGTCAGGAAAAGCAGGCAACAAACTGTCACTGGAGATTAATACTAGGAATATGGTATTCTTGAGGTAGGGGAAGGTTTTGAGGCACATCCTTTGAGAACCATGGTTGTACACTGATGAAATCACAGCTTATTTGAAGTATTGAAGAAATTAGTTAGCAACCCTAATCAGTAAGCATTTATTGTGTCAGGAACAGGGAATACAAATACAAAAATAAGAGACCCTGACTTTAAGAAGCAGCTATTATTATAGAGGGTAAAATTCATACACATATAAGTAAATGCAAAATATACTTAAATGGATTTGTAATCTCAACAATTCAGAAGTTCCTTCCAAAGATGCTGCTCACAAACCTATCCATGCTATATGACTCTCACTTCTTTCCACCATAAAATGCAATATGGTAGAAACCTTCCTTATTTCCTTCTAATATCAGGACACCAAGGGTGCACTCTGGCCTTCTACCTGTTATCTCTCATTTTCCTCACCTCACCATTTTATTTTCCTTTTCTGTCACTTTATTCTATGATGTCATCCTTTAGTCCTCTTTTCCAGAGATCTTCCTTGGTTACATGTTGCTCATGTACCTACCATGGACCTTTCCACTGCCATTTTTGTTTTGTTTTTTAGGTTTTTGCAAGGTAATGTGGCTTGCACAAGGCCACACAGCCAGGTAATCATTAAGTGTCTGAGGTCAGATTTGAACTCAGGTACTCCTGACTCCAGGGCTGGTGCTCTATCCACTGCGCCACCTAGCTGCCCTGTCCACTGCCCTTTTTATGATGCTCTTTTAAATTCCTGAGACTGAGGTGATCCAGGTCTTGCTGCCATACAACAACAGCAGTAAAATAATTGTGATAAAAAGTGGTACTTTTGTCCTGAGAATACTGGAGTTAGTATAAGATCTTTGCAACTTCCTGAAAGCAATCAACTTTGGGCACAGTTCATTGTCCATCTTGCCAGTAGAAAGGTAAACTCATACGTACATTCAAACACAAACTACTGAACAAATTTTATAGAGTATTTGTTTGGATATATATATACATATATATATATATATATACATTAAAATCTGCGTGATAAACAATCTTCAATATTTGGACTTTCCTATGTGAATGCATAGGTCCAACTCCTACAGAAAATAAATGTAAAGTAAAGGGGGCAAGAAGGGACAATGAAATGGAAAAGCACTTAAACCTATGGGATCAAGAAAGTTATCATGCAGGTGTTGCCATTTGAGCTGAGCTTTGAAGGATATTAAGGGGTTCTAAAAAGCTGAAATAAGAGGGGGTGTCTGTTCATAGACTAAGACATTGGAGATGCAATATCTTGGGTAAGGAATGACAACTAAGTCACTTTGGCTGGACTATAATGTTAGCAATAGGGAGTGATGTATAAAAGTCTAGAAGATAGGCTGAAATTAGATTGTGAACAGTGAATGCCAAAAAGAAATTTTAATTTTATCTAAAAGTGATAAAGAGCCACTGAAGCTTTTGGACCAGGGAAGTGACATGATCAGATCTGTGCTTTAGGACCTGAACCAGGGTAGCAATGCATGAGTGGAGAGAAGAGGGCAGAAGAGGAGGAAGAATGAAAAAGAATGGGCAAATGAATGGTGAGGGAGAAAACAAGGATCGATAAGATTGCAAATGTGAGCAACCAAAAGGATGCTGCTGCTCTTTTTTTTTTTTTTTTTTTTTTTTTTGCAAGGCAGTGGGGTTAAGTAGCTTTCCCAAAGCCACACAGCTAGGTAGTTACTAAGTGTCTGAGGCCGGATTTGAACTCAGGTACTCCTGACTCCAGGGCCGGTGCTCCATCCACTGTACCACCTAGCCGTGCCCCCACCCCACCTAGCTGCCCCCATGCTGCTACTCTTAACAGAAATAGAGAGGAGGGTGGGTTTGAAGGAAAAGATAATGAATTTTGTTTGAGAAATATTGTTTGAGATGTTGAAATACCTAGCAAGAAGTTAATGGTGATTAGAGCTCAAGTGAGAGAAAGGACTGGATACATAGATCTGGGAATAATCCAGATTGAAGTGACAGCTAAATATAATTGATGGGGGGTGAAATCACTGAAAGAAAGGGGATAGAGGCAGAATAGAAAAGGACCCAGGACAAAACATCAGGGTACACTGACAGTCAAGGACTGAAGTAAAAAGATTCCTTGGAAGAAAAGCTAACAGGAATATCCAGAATTTGTGTGTGGGCAGTGGCCTGAATCCAAACCAATCATAGGAAGACAACAAAAGAAACAAAATGAAAGCTACAGAGGATAATTTACCTGAAGGGTTTTGTGACTAAGTCCAATAATGGAAATGAAGTGACTGAAGGATGTGACAATGACGGAATAGTTAACTATACACTAAAAGAGTTTATTTCATACTCCTCAACCTAATGGACTCTAGTTTTCAAGAATACCACAGTACTAAAACTGTTCTCTCAAATGTCATCAGTGACCTAATTGGACCTAACTGTCTAATTCAATGGTCTTTTCTTAGTCATCAACTTCTTTAAATTCATTGTAACATTTGACACTGTTAATTAACTTTCTTCCTTGATACTTTCAATTCTCTTGAATTTTTTTTTGACATCACACTCTCTTGGCTCTCTGATTTTTCTAACTACTCTATCTCCAGATTCATCATCCTCATCCCTTCCTTTGAATACAAAAATATCCTGAAGGTTCTGTACTTGATTCTCTTATTTCCTCCCTCTTGCATGAATGAATGAATGAATGAATGTATTAGAGCTTACCTGGGGACAGCCCCAACTCACAAGGTGCTTGCCCCATGAAATAGCTATCCCAGGTTAAAGGTACTCTGTGGAATCTCATCCCCTGAAACCATAGCTCATGAACCCTCACCAATCTGGGTTATCTTTGTCAACCAGAAGATACAAACAATGCAAAGCAAAGAAATTTAGTAAAATTATATAGCAAGAGAAGTAGAGACAAAACATTTTCCCTGTAAATCTGAGCACACTCTCACAAATATATTCAACATCAGTGGGTGAAATAGATACACCTATATATATATGGTCATGCAACACATGTGAAGAGGCACAGAAAAAGGGAAAATATTTGACCAATGATGGCATTGTTTTAGGGCTGTTGAAGCCATCTAATAATGTCAGGAGATTCTCATCCTCAATAATCATGTCTTTAGAACAAAAAAAACCCAGTCCTCCCAGCCAGTCAATACCTTCAGATTTAGTCTTTTCTTTCAATTATGATTCTAGATCCTAGAATTTGGCGTCCTCTATCAGAGACCTAACACTAGCTTATAGTGAGCATTTCCATTTACCTCCCAATTTTAATTTCAGAAAGCTAGATTGAAAATTAGTTATTTATTTTAAGGACTACTACAATTCTGGCATTCAAAGTTCCTCATTTTCCCAAAACTAATTTTGGGCGTGAACATAGTACTTAGCACATAATAAGCACTTTATAAATGATTAATGACTGACTGAGAAACAAGCTGAACCTTGCACAAGATCTTTCTACCTAACTGAATTCCTGGGTAGATACAGTCAGAACAAAGCCTCCAAAGGGTTAGGAGACATAGAAAGATGAAGAGATAGAAATATTTATATATATATATACATATATATTTATTTATTTATTCTTCTTAGAGATTCATTTATTATTATCTTATATATAGATTCATTTATTATTAATATAGAGATTTATTATTCATAAATATAGATTAATTATTATTCATATATACATAGAGATTATTCATTATTATTCATATAGAGAGATTCATTATTATTATTAATATACATAAAGAGATTTTCATTTATTATTATTCACATGGATAAAGAGATGCACATATTAATATTCATTTTCAGTTTGATATGACTTTGGCATCATGATGCCCATCCCTATGCCCCCCAACACCCCTGGAGTATACCCATCATCATGAACTTTGCTTCAACTTTGGTACATATACCTCACCAGTACTCTCATTAGAAAAACCCCTACTTCTCTGGAGAGCTGGAGGGTAGAGCAAAAAATTCCTACCAAAGTCTCTCTTATACAGGCTTAATTCCCACTCATTTCTCACCAACTGCTCTGCCTTAATTTGACTCCATCCTTAACATGCCCTCACCATCAATGTGCCTTCCAGTGTTTCCCCTTTTCAACTTCCTTTTGTGTACTGTCTTTCCCAATAGGTTGTCTCTCTTATTTTATTTATTCTCAATTACATATAAAAAATTAACATTCTTCTAGAAAATATTGTGGTCCAAATTCTCTCTCCTTCCTCTCCTCTCTCCTTGAGAAGGCAAGTAATTTTATATAAATTTCATGTAAAGTCATGAAAAACATACTTCCATATTAGCCATGTTGCAAAAGAAAACACAGAGAATACCCCCCCCCCCAAGAAAGAAAGAGTAAAAAAACTTAATGCTTTGATATGCATTCAGACTCTTATGGGTTCTTTCTCTGGAGATGGTTAACTTTTTTTTAATTACAAGCCCTTCAGAATTGTCATGGATCTTTGTATTGCTGAGATTCTCAGGAATTCATAGTTGATCATCGTACAATATTGTTGTTACCATTTTCTCTTGGTTCTGATCACTTTATTTTGCATCAGTTTATATAAGTCTTCCAAGGTTTTTCTGACAACCTGCTCATCATTTCTTATAGCACATTAGTAGCCCATTACCTATCATATATTATGATAGTATCATAAATACTATAGATAGCTCATATATTGATTTATCCAGCCAGAGAACTGCTATAAATACATATACATATACACATATTATATATAGATTCTTTTCCTTTTTTTCTAAAATCTCTTTGGATAAAGATCTTGCAGTGGTATTGATGGGCTGATGAGTCAAAGGCTTCAGTTCTGTGGCCCTTTGGGCCTAGTTCCAAATCACTCCAGAATGACTGGATCAGTTCACAGTAGTGTCTCAATTTTTCCACATTCCCTCCAATATTAATCATTTTTCCTTTTCTATAATATTAGTCAATCTGATATGTATGAAGTAATATGTCAGAGTTCTGTTAATTGCATTTCTCTAATCAATAGTAATTTAAAGTAATTTAAAAACCTAAAAAAACAAAAAAAATAGTAATTTAAAACTTTATTTAATGACTATAGATATATTTGATTTCTTCTGAAAACTGCTTGTTCACATCCCTTAACCATTTATCAAATGGAGAATAGCTCTTTATTTTGATAAATTTGATTCACTTCCCTTTATACTTGAGAAATGAGACATTTGTCCCTCAGTTTCTTGCTTTCTTCCTAAGAATGGCTGAATTGGTTTTGTTTCTGCAAAAAACTTTTAAATTTAATGTACTCAGAATTATCCATTTTACATTCCATAATGCTCTCTATCTTATTTGGTTATAAATTCTTCCCTTTGTCAATAGACACAACAGGTAAATTCTTCCATGCTCCCCTAATTATTTTTTGATATCACCCTTCTGCACTTATTTTGGCTTTAACTTGATTTATGATATGAGATGCTGATCTGTTCTAGTTTCTGTCTCTAGTTTTTCCATCAATTTTTACTGAGAAATTGCCTTTAAAGCTTGGATCTTTGGGTTTAATAAACACTATGTTAGTGTGTTTAGTTTTGTTTTGTTTTTTACAAGGCAAACGGGGTTAAGTGGCTTGCCCAAGGCCACACAGCTAGGTAATTATTAAGTGTCTGAGACCGGATTTGAACCCAGGTACTCCTGACTCCAGGGTCGGTGCTTTATCCACTGTGCCACCTAGCCGCCCTTATTTTTATTTTTTATTATGTACCTAGTCTATTCCAGCAATCTTCCACTCTATATTTCTTAGCCAGTACCAGATTGTTTTAAGGATTTGCTCTTGCTATTGCTGAGTCATTTCAGTTGTGTCTGACTCTTGTTGCCCTTGTTTGGCAAAGCTGCTTGGTAAAGTAGTTTGACATTTCCTTCTCCTCTTTATTTTACAATTGGGGAACCAAGAGTTAAATGACTTGCCCAGGGTCACACAATGTCTAGGGTCAGATTTGAACTTAAAAAGATGAGTCTTTCTGATTTTAAACCCAATACTCTAGTCATTGCACCATGCAGCTATCCTTTGATGATTACCACTTTGTTTGAGATCTGGTACTGCTAGGTCACATTCTTTCAATTTTTTTAAATTGATTCTCTTGATATTCTTAATCTTTTGTTGATGAATTTTGTTATTATTTTTTCTAGCTTTATAAAATAATTATTTAGTTGTTTGATTGATAAAGCACCAAAGAAGTAAATTAATTTAGGTAGAATTGTCATTTTTATTATATTAGTTCAGCCTACCTATGAACAATTAATATTTCTCTTTAATTAACAATTAATATTTCTCTTTAAACATCTTTAATGTTTATTTGTATGGAAATGGTTTTGTAACTGTGTCCATATTGTTACTGGGTTCGTCTTGGCAAATAAATTCCCAAGTGTTTTATATCATCTATAGTTATCTAAATGGAATTTCTCTTTCTTTCTCTTGCTGCTGGATTCTGTTGATAATATAGAGAAATGCTGATGATTTATGTGGGTTTTCTTTTATATTCTATAACTTGTTGAAATTGTTAATTATTTCAACTGATTTTTAATTGATTCTCTAGGATTTTCTGCAAAGAATGATATTGTTTCCCCATTGCCTATTCTAATTTCTTCGATTTCTTTTTTTTTTCTTACAATTACAAAAATCATTTCTAGTATAATATTGAATGATGGTTGTGTTGATTGGCATCCTTGCCCATATCTGATCTTATTGGGAAGGCTTCTAGCTTATCCCTATTACAGATAATGTTTGCTTTAGATAGATACTGCTTATCATTTTAAGGGAAACTCCATTTATTCCTATACTTTCCAGTTTTTTTTAATGGAAATGAGTGTTGTACTTTGTCAAGTTTTTTCTGCATCATGGAGATAATCATATAATTTTTTTTGTTTTGTTATTCATATGTTCAGTTATACTGATAGTTTTAATATTGAACTATCCCTAAACTCTTTAGTATAAACCCTAGCTGGTCATAGTGTATAATTTTTGGATATATTGTTGCAATTTCGTTGCTAGTATTTTATTTAAAATTATTTCATTAATATTCATTAGGGAAATTAGTTAATATTTTCCTTCTCTGGCTTTTCTCTTCCTGATTCAGATTATCAGCATCATAATTGTATTGCAAAAGAAATTTAGTAGGACTCCTTTGTTGCCTATTTTTCCAAATAGTTTGTATAGTATTACAATTAATTATTCTTTAAATGTTTGACAGAACTTGCTCATCTCAGCAGTACAATAATCAAAGGCAATTCTAAAGAACTTGTAATGGAAAACACCATTTATATTCTAGAGAAGGAACTATGGAAGCTGAATGCAGACCAAAGATTACTATTTTCCATTTTTAAAATTCTTTATGTATTATGTTTTTTCCCACTTGTGGTTTTTTCCCCTTTTTGATTTGATTCTTCTTTCACAACATGATTAATATGGATATAGGTTTAACACAGTTGTACATATATAATCTATAATAGATTACTTTCTGTTGGAGGGGGATGGAGGGAAGAAAAGGGAGGGGGGAAAATGTGAAACTCAAAACCTTGCCAAAAATTGTTGGAAACTATCTTTACATGTAATTAGAAAATAAATAAATTAAATATTATCAAAAAAATAAAATAATTTATTTCTAAAAAAAATTTTGGTAGAATTAACTTGTGAATCTAGCTTGTCCTGGGGAATTTTTCCTTAGGTATCTTATTGATGATTTGTTCATTTTAGAGTTATTTAAATATTCTATTTTCTTTTCTGTTAATCTGGGCAATCTATATTTTTCTTTCTCTCCATGCCCTCTATCTATGTATATTCTGATTGCCCTAATAATGATAAAGTTCTTAGAAATCATAAGAAATATCTTTCCACATAGAAATGAAAAAAGACAAAAAAAAATCTTATGATTTCTTTTCCACGATTGTCTTTTGTTTTTTTAGTTTTTGCAAGGCAGTGGGGTTTAGTGGCTTGCCCAAGGCCACACAGCTAGGTAATTATTAAGTGTCTGAGGCGGAATTTGAACTCAAGTACTACTCCTGACTCCAAGGCCAGTGCTCTATCCACTGCACCACCTAGCCACCCCCAATGATTGTCTTTTTTAATGTTTCTCTGGACTCTTGTATTTGAAAATCAAATTTTCTATTCAACTCTGGTCTTTTCCTCAGCAATGCTTGATAGTTCTATTTCATTCACTTTTCAGATGTGTTTGATTCTTTGTGATTACATTCGGGTCTCTCTTAGCAAAGCTACTGGAGTAATTTGACATTTCTTTCTCCAGCTCATTTTCAGATAAGAAACTGAGGACTATATGACTTTCCCAGAGTCACACAACTAATAAATGTCTGAGACCAGATTTGAATTTACAAAGATAAATCTTCTTGACTCCAAGCCCAGAGTTCAATTTTATTAAAAACCATATTTCCCTGATTATACTCAGTTTTGCTGGCTAGGTGATTCTTGTTAGTAATCCTAGCATCTTTGCCTTCTAGAATATTTTGAGTCTCTGCTCCTTTAATTTGGAAATTGCTTTTAAAGCTCATGTGATCCTTACTGTGGCTCCATGATATTTGAAGTTTCTTTTACGACTATAAAATAATTCCTTCTTGACCTGGTAGCTCTGGAATTTGGCTCTAATATTCCTGGGAGTTTTCATTTAGGGATCTTTTCCAGGAAGTGATCAATGAATTCTTTTGATTTCTATTTGGTTCTAGGATATGAGGACAATTTTTCTATGATAATTTGTTGAAATATGATGTCTAGATCTTTTTAAAAACCATGTCTTTCTAGTATAATTCTTAAATTATTTTTTTCTTAATCTATTTTCCAGGTTAGTTGTTTTTTTAAAAAAAAGAACTTTTCTTCAAAAACTTTCTTCTGTTTTTTTCATTCTTTTGATTTTGTTTGTTTATTAATGAAGTCATTAACTTCCACTTGGCCAATTCTAATATTCAAAGAATTTCTTTCTTCAGTCAACTCTTGTACTTCTCTTACATATGACCAAGCTGATTTTTAAGGAAGTTCTCTTCAGTGGATTATTGTGTCTCTTTTATCATTAGACTAATCCTATTTTTTTTTTTTTAGTTTTCGCAAGGCAATGGGGTTAAAAGGCTTGCCCAAGGCTACACAGCTATATAATTATTAAGTGTCTAAGGCTGGATTTGAACTCAGTACTCCTGACTCCAGGGCCGGTGCTCTATCCACTGTGCCACCTAGCTGCCCCCCAATCCTATTTTTAAAGTGATTTTCTTCAGTATTTTTTGTGCTTCCTTTACCAAACTGTTGGCTCTCTTTTCATAATTTTTTTTGCATCACTTTCATTTCTTTTCCTCATTTTTCTTTTCTCTTATTTGATTTTCAAAATTCTTTTTGAGTGTTTCCAAGAATTCTTGTTGAATTTGTGTCCAATTCACAGTTGCCATTGATATTTTGATTATAACTGTTTTGAGATAGTTACCTTCTGAGCTTGTGTCTTGATTTTCTTTTCTTTTTTTAATAATTTTTAAACTTAAATACAAAATAAGGAAAAAATTACATGTGAGCAGCAAGATATGAGAATTCATAATATAAAGCAATAAATTTTCATTTTAAGAAAGCCTACATAATAAATACTACACACTACAATAAATTATCAAAATTGTTCATCTTTGCTTCCTTGAAAGTTTTCTTCTGTTATCTGTTGGGCACTGTTTACTTTATCCCCCTGCCCCGGAAGAGTACAATTAAGCATGGATTTTTACATGTATACCCATATATATATACACACTTAGACATGTATATGTATTCCCACATATACCCATATATAGATATACATACACATGCATGCACATATGTACATACATATTCATAGATATCTATATATTTGATTTGTGTGTTTCTCTCATTGTTACATTTCCTGAAAGCAGCAAACCCTCCTCACTCTTCTACTTTACTTCTACTCAATACCTTGCCCTCCTATTCCTTGATCTATTTCCCTTTCAAGAATCCCTTTCTTGAATGCCCTTCTAAATCCCCCTCTCATGAGCTAAACACCCTTCTAAATTCCTCTTTATCCTATTCCCTTCCCTCACCCTTGAAACTCAGTACCCTCCCTATCCTCTCTTTATTTCTTTCTGAATTTAAAAGGCTTTTATACCTCTCTGTCTCTGTTTCTGTCTCTCTCTCCCCACCTTCTCTCTGTATCTCTCTCATATATGTAGGTATATATATATATATATAATATATATATATTATATATATATATGCTTATGTATATATGGTTCCTCTTAAGCTCATTCCCAATGAAAGTAGATTTGCAGTACTATCAGCTCTCCTTCCCGAAATAATTACTCTATATCAATTCTTCCTCTCACATCTCATTTTTTTCTTTTTTAAAAATATTTTATTTGTTTTTCCAACTACATAAAACATTACTTTTTAACCAATCATTTTTTGCAGGGTTTTGAGTTTCACATTTTTCTCTCCCCCCGCCCTGACAGAAAGTAATTTGATATAGACTCTATACTAATAACCATTCTAAACATAGATTCATATTGGTCATCACATCTCATTTGTATAAGATAATAACTGTTTTTTAAAAAATCTTTCCTTACCCCATTTTGCTTTTTAGAATCTCATCCTACTCAGCTCTATCCCATACTTTCCTTCAAACTACCCAATTGCAATCTTGGAAATTTGGTTTACATTTTCACGTATAAATAGTAAACAATTTATCCTTATTGAATTCCTTGTGTTCCGTACTGCCTTAGAACTGAGACCTGGGTCTTGTGTACAACCACACCGGAACTGTTACCAGGGACCCTCTTCCCTTGAGACTCTAAGCAGTAGTGCTCCTCTTCATTGTGGGACTGTGACCTGGAATTGTATCTGGGCAATGCAACAGAGTCCTGAACTGAGTGTCAAAAAGGGGTGCCAGGGCTGCTGCTAATACAGCTATCTCCAAGGGCTGCTGTTGGCATTACTGCAGCTCAGACTGCACCACCCCAGTGTGTCATACCTTTCCTGATGACCTTCTAAGTTAGAAAATTGTTTCACTCCAACCTTTTGTTGTTTCTGCTACTCCAGAATTCAGTTTGAGGCATTATTTTGAAGTTTTTTGGGGGAGAATTTGTGAGATTTCAGTTGAATTCCTACTTCTCCACCATCTTGGCTACACACATTCCTTTTCCTTTAGACTATAAGCTCCTTGAAGACAGAGCCTAACATAGGAAGCATTTAAAATATGAATATTGCACTGAATTTAGATATAGATATCATATACAGCTTATATGCATAGATGTATGGAATATGAGAGATGGTTCTTCAACCTTACCATGAAGACTTTTGTAGAGGGCACATATTTATGTGTTCATTCAAGTTGAATATGTGCATATTCCTATATTCATTCATACATGTATATATGTATTCACACATATGTATATACATACCAGACATTTATACATGGATATATGTGAACACACATGTATGTTAAATTTATATACCATGTGTGTATTGTAGATCTTTAAATAAATCCAAAGCATGTAAAAAGTGGCATAGTATGGTGGACAAGGCTCTCATTTTAGAGATAGAAGATTTGGGTTTAAATCTTCTCTCTGCCATTTAATTTCCATCTAACCTTAGTCAAAATAAACCACTTTACTCTGAGCCTCAGTTTTCTTGTCTGTAAATTGGGGTTGAGGGGAGGGTCGGGCTAGTTAAATTTTAATATGCCTCCAACTCTAAATTTATGATCATAAGATCCAAAATGGAGATTGAATAAGTCATGAAACAAGAATGAGAGATGGTATGATGGATTATGCCTCAGAGGGTTAAAATCAACAGTTTATATGTCTAATTTTTTTCTGTTGGATAAGTAAAAGAAAATTTGTTTTAAAAACTGAATTTGCTGCTATATTCTTGTGGGATGAAGAAACTACTGAAGAATTTACCACCAATGAGATCTCTAACTCAGTGTTCTACAGTTGATGGTCTTAGAGAAACAAGATTTGAAGGGAATTCAAAAATCACCCAGCTAGAATGTGTCACAGGAGGACAAGGTTGCATCTTGGATCCTGTATTCCATATCACTCTGTGTGTAACCTTTGTACCAATGATTATAAAATGTTTTCTTCATTTTAACTCCATGAGGTATACCATATATGTTTCCCATATTACAATAAGAAAAATGAGTCTCAGACATGTTAATTTACATGTCCATGGATATAATTATTAACTGTTTGTAGTTGGGAATATATAAATTCTTCAAATCCCATATTTAGCACTCTTATCTCAATACCATTCTTTTCTTCTCCTCCTCGTTCTCCTCTTCCTCTTCTTTATCCTTCTTGTCCTGTTTATTCTTCTCCCCTTTGTCATCTTCTTCCTACTCTTCGTTCTCTTTCTCCTCCACATCTTCCTTTTTTTCATCATCCTCGTACTTCTCTTCTCCTTAGATTCCTCCTTATCCTCTTTCCCTTCATATTCCACATCCTTTTTCTTCCTTTATTTTTTGGTTTGTGTGTGAAAAAACAGTGACTGGTCTATGGACAGTAACAGAAGCATTTTGTTTCTCTTTTTCCACTCATGTACACTAGCTAACTGCAGCCCCTTTTGGTGTGGAATTCCTAATGTCCTTGACATCCCATTCAACCATATAATCAGGCTTATACTGCCATGCACCCCACTTCCCTGCTTCTCCCCTCCTGAACTACCACTCCACATCAGATCTCCCTGCAGGACCTTTAAAAACCATATACCCAGTCCCAGAGGAAGTTAATCCACTCATTTTAGTTAGTCCTACCTTTGATTAGTGACTAAATGAATCCCAACTAGCCCACTTAGCCCATTTCAGTACCATGGAGCCCAGACCATGCTTCTCTTCACATCTATCCAGCTCCTCATCCAGTCCATCCAACTGCCTACAGGGTGTTTCATAAGTCCCTCTCCCCTTCCCCCTCCCACTTCCATCCTAGCCCCATACTGCCTCTTTCCCTCTTGTATTCTAGACACATATTTCAAATCAATAAAAAACCATTGCTTCTGGGGGGAAACATGTCAACTCATTGTGCTGTGGATCAATTCACCAGCCTGTGATTCCCTTAAGCAAAAGTCTCTTGCCTGATCACCAACTCCTATACATACATATATATATATTTATACTGCTAGAGATTAAGAACTGTCTCTTTGTACTTGTATTCCCATCACTTAGCACGATTCCTGGTAAGTGTTTAATAAAAGCTTATTTGTTCATTCATTCAGTGTTGGCACAGAAGCTGCTCGTGCTCTCTTTCCTATTGTCCCTGGACAGTTACATTGCTCTCCCTATTGTACTAACATCGCCCAAATAAAGACCAACATTAGATGTCCTTCATAATCTCCCCTTCCAGCATTATCTCATATTACTTCCCTTCATATGCTCTTATGCTGCTGCCAAATTCAATTACTTGTATCCCAAAACAATGTCCCAGATTTCCTGTCTGTGTACCTTTGCTTATGTGGTTCCCTAAACCTGGAGGGATTAGAATGAATGGAGGTATACATTGGTCTCTTGTGTTAATTAATTTTTCTGTCTCTTTCTCCTTCTTTCTCCAACCCACATCTTAGGACATCTAAAAATAAAATGTCCCTGGCTATGAGTCAGAGAGGTGATAAGTGATATTAATTGCCACTGGAAACAAATGCCTCATTAATAGTGGGTCAGTCATATCTTCTTTGTATAGAAAGGATAAATGTGATGACAGTTCTTTAATAAAGCCCCAGCCCACAGTAACATGTTCATTTTTAATCTTACTGAGCCATTTTCAACTATTAAGGAACCCTAATAAATGGTACTGTTTAAAGAGTGCAGTTATAATTCCTAGCATCCCTATTATAACCTAAAAATATAATTATAAACTAGGCAAAAGACACAGCTGTTTCACTTCCCTTATTGATGATTCATATAAGGTAAGTACCAGAATATTACAAAGCTGTTCATTAATCATCATCTTCTAAATATATGTCATAGGGCAGACATAGAGCCACTCAGGTGGAATGCAACATTAAATTTATCCATGTAGGAAATGAAGATACTATATTTTTGTTGGATCCTTACAAGATATAGTAGGAAACTGGATGCTAAGCACATAATCTGTATCTTCAAAACATGGTCTCAAGAACTTATTGCTAAATGGTTGTTTCCTGCCATTTATTTCTGACCTTTATTGTTTGCATTCTAAATTACAACATCCTGAAAGATTTTAGTTCAATTTTCCCTAATGGGTTTTGCATGTTTGCTTTCTCCTATACTGTTTCTATAAAAAGCATACTTTAAAAAAAGAGGAATTTTAATATGGTTCTATGTTTCCTTTAGGATTAAAAGATTCAATAGTGTTTCTAAGTTAACATTTATTTAAAGTGTTTACACTTCTTCATATAGAATAGCAAATTAATAAAAATTACTCTAGAAAAAAATCCAGATTTCAGCAAAGGACTGTGCCTAAAGTAACCCTCCTGGCCCTTGGATGACAATAGTAGGAAACTTGATGCCAGAGTATTTTTCAATGGAAGGAAGTTCTTTGGAATCTGTTTCAGCAAGTATCCACCCTTCTCAGTAATGAAAAGATTATTTTAAAATTCAGTTCAGTTCTAGGGAAAGACTTTTGTAAACAAATGAAACTCAAATTAATAACTTATGCATATAACTAGTACTTAAGTTTAGGTCTAGATGGCATCTCTGAGTATTGGTCCATTGATTAAATCTATTTTGCAGATAGATTAATACAGTTGTGATCATTTAGTCTTATTTGTATATCCAGAGATACAAAAATTCATAGGTTCCTAGATTTAGAGATGAAAGGGGTCTTAGAAGTCAACTTGGTCAACCTCTTCATTTTATATATGGAGAAACCTCTAAACAGATAAGTGGTAGAGAAAGAATTTGAACATGATTTCTCTGGCTGTAAATTCAGTATTCTTTCCACTGTTCCACTATAATCTCTTCCTTCCTCAGAAATACCAACAAATGGGAACATTATTTGAGTTACACTTCGGTTTTGAAACTCTGTGGTTGATCTGGTATCAGAGCTAAAATGAAAATCATCCCTTCAAACACATTTAATTTGTATGGCACCTTCTATTTCAATTTGGTTCAAGGTTCTGGAAGTAAGGCACACTCTTCT
Source organism: Macrotis lagotis (assembly GCF_037893015.1). Lineage (NCBI taxonomy): Eukaryota > Metazoa > Chordata > Mammalia > Peramelemorphia > Peramelidae > Macrotis > Macrotis lagotis. The sequence continues at coordinate 823,456,782 of NC_133658.1, read as the reverse complement.
CTAGATAATTGAGATTAGAGGGGAGAATTCTTTATATATCCCAGCTTTATGTATTACATTATATAAGCAAAGTTACAGTTCTATTTCCAATAAGAAACACTTCCCTCTCTGCCCCATTGAAGTTCTCTATTATTGAGATAGTTTGCTACCTGGGACTCAAGGGTTTTCTTTTTTCAAAATGGAGAAAGGCATAACACAGCTCTCAAGGTAGTGTAAGGTTTAAGAAGACAGAAAAGGTGAGGGAGGAAGACTAATTCCAAATAGAATTTTAATCTTGGAGGTGCAGGGGAACCCCAGAGTTTATTGAGGAGAGAAATGACATAGTCAGACCTATGCTTTAGGAAAATTATTTTGGCAACTGAATGGAGGCTAGATTAGAATGGTGAGAGACTGGAGACAGGCAGATCAACTAGAAGGCTTTTTGATCCAGGTTAATGGTAGAGAAATGAACAGATGACCTAAAAGTGAAATTAGCAGGCCTTGGCAACAAATTGGATGGGATGGGGCATGGTGAATGATAAAATGACACCTAAGTGGTGAGCTTTGGGGCCTGGGAAGATAGTTGAGTATAAGACAGTAAAGTCAAGTCTGAAAGGGAAGAAGGTTTAGAAAGAAAGATTCAGTCTGAGATGTCTGAAAGATAGCTGGAGATAGGAGATTGAAGTTCAGTAGAGAGCTTGGGGCAGGAAAAGTAGATTTGATAGTCATTACAATAGCAATGGTAATTAAACCACAAGCAATAGAAAGGTAAATAGCTTAATCTGTCCACTTTAACACTCACCAAATGCTTGTTATATAAAAGATAATCAAATATAGTTTAACATTGATTTACCTAAACAATCAGTAGTAAATATGTTTATCTAAGTGATCAGTGAAGTAGAAACTTGGAAAATTACAGATTATGGAGGACAATAGAATAATATGGTGAATGGCTTTTCAACTAGGGAGTGAGATAAAGTCAATCAAAGATAGAACAGTCTCACCAAAAGAAGTTCATTCCTCTTTGGTAGCTACTGGGATTGAAGGTGCTAATATGGGAGCTCTCTCATTTACAGCTTTGGAGACTCTGGTTAAGTTTTTTTTTTTCCAGATTTCAGTGCTTCCATTCACACTTTCTCCATAATTACACTTTTCTTTCCTTTTGATCTGAAGTCTCATTCAGGCACAAATATACAACATGACCATCTCAGAGATCTCTCGGTCAATCAAGAGTCATGTTTTTCTAAAATTATACAAAATTACTTATTTTTCATAGGGTACTATCCAACCTGCCTGGAGCAGGGTGATTCTTAACTCCTAGAGTAACTTCAAGTCCTTTTTCTTATTGGGTCTTACTGGGCTTTTTTCTCCTCTGGCCTATTAGATTAACTCCTTCCTCCAACAAAACCCCACATAGACAGAAATTCTACATATATATATGTATAAAAAAAGGGCTTTTGAAGAACTTTGAAGTTTCCTTATTTTGCTGGCTATCTCCCCTTTTAGTAAATGATTGACTTAATATTCCTATTTTGTGTCTTAAATTCCATTATTTACATCAATCAAGATAGTATGGTATAATGGCTAAAAAAAAAATGACCTTGATGTAAGTAAGAATTGGGTTGGGTTTAAGTTCTGCCTCTGATGTAAATTTTCTTGGTATCCCAGGTAATTCTCAAAGACTCTAAGTTCTCAATAAATTACTGATATGTATCAACAAAAGGAATTTCCATTTCAAGAGTTCCTCACATTGATGAAATCAGTGGACAAACCCCAAAACTTTACAGTGAAAATGTTTATATTGTTCTCAGTAAATATAGTTGTCTGATTAATAGTGACTCTTACTCTATTTGCCTTCTTTACCATATTCCAGCTGGGAATTACCTAGTTCTTATTAATTACCCAGCAAGAATTATCCTAATCAGTTTTGAGATATAAAGTATACTTGGAATGTAAAGTCCAAGTTAAGTTACCTCAAATCTAAGCTCTGTATGTGAAATTCTCAATCAAAATTTGAATATACTGTGACTGATTTTAGTTGAAGTTATGTCATCCAAATGCAGAAATGAATGACTTCAGAGATTAATCAACACCTTGACTTCCATTAGAAGTAATGAGGCTTTCAGAGAAGACTGTTTGAAATACAAATTTAATATTCTTTGTCCATTCAGTTAATACTCTTAAAGAAGATAGGCTCTGGACTTTGAGGAAAGTACTTCCTAGTATTCAGACCCAATAAAGGAACAATAAATTTCCTGATTATCTATTGAAGCTTCTTTGTCTCCAAGTAGAAAATACCACACAGTTGTAGGAAAGATCTGATTCAGGTCAGTCTTGGTAATTTAGATTTAATATGGGAATGAAAAGAAACATTCATAGATATTTTATAGTTAAACAAAAGTTTCAATTCTAGCAAGGGAAGAATATTCAAGAGGGTTATCGAGTGAGACCAGTGAGTTGATTGAACTGAAGGCAGGAATCTTGTATTTGTTGCCTGTAGAGGACCACTGCTCAAGCATCAGGGAGTAGCCTTTGTCCTCCTTGTGACTTTTTTACACTCAGGAAACAAGGAAGTAGTCAACAACTCAAGCCTTTAGTCCTATGAATCAAATATTTTTCTTTTAAGAAAACAAAAAAACAAAAACAACCTAGCCCTCATGGAGATGGAGTCTAGTTGATATCCTTCCTACACTGAAGTAGTAAAAACAAGAGCTGTTTCAAGAGAAGTGGTAATGACCAAATGTCAGTATAGCTTTGCCAAAAACAACTCAGGCCAGAGAAACTATATTTCCTCCTTTTGACAAGTTTCCTAGAATGATAGATAAAGAGGTTGTCAAAAGATGTAGCATACTTGATTTTTAGCCAAGCATGTGACAGGGTCTCTCATGCTATGTTTGTGAATAAAATGGAGACGTGTGGGAGTCTGACTCCATGACAAAAGAAAAATATGACAGAAAGAGTGCCAGACTTGAAATTAGGCAGATCTGAGTTCCTATCATGCCTTCAATATTAACTGTGTGATCAAAGGCAAATTACTACCATTCTGAACCTGTTTGCTCATCTCTAAAATGAAAGAGTTGGATTAGATTATCTCTGAGCTTCTAGTTCTAAATCTATGATCTTGACAGGCAAGATCTGGGTGGGATCTAACAAGAGCAAATTTAATGGGTTTGTGGTACAAACAAAAAGGAGACCCTTCTTTTATTCACAGAGTCAATAAATATTTATTAAACATCTAACTGCTGGGGATATAAAGAAGGTAAAAAATAATCCTTACTCTCAAGAAATTCACAATCTAATGAAGGAGACCATGCAAATATCTATATATAAACAAATATAATACAGGACAAATTGGAAATTATCAACAGAGGGAAGGGACTAGCATTAAGGTGGATCAGGGAAGGTTTCTTGTAGAAGCTGGAATTTTAGCTGGTCCTTGAAGGAAGCAAGGAGGTGGAGATAAGAAAGGAGAGGATTCCAGAGATGATTAGAGAAGATGGAGCAAGACAGTGAAAATGTGTCAGGTCAGGAGATCCTGTGTGAGGAGTAGCCAGGAGGCCTGTATCATGGGACTGAAGAGTAAGTGAGTGGTGGAGGAGAGAATAAGGTTAAAAAAACTACTGGAAAAGTGAGAGGAGGTCAGGTTATAAGGACTTTTGAATGCCACACAATGTATTTGATCCTGAGATGATAGGTGGCAGGGCTGGGGTGGGGGTGGGGGGGTCTAACATGATCAGACTTGGGCTTTAGGAAAATTAATTTAACAGCTAGTTGGAGGATGAATTGAAGTAGTCAAGTCTATCCTTGAGACAAGAGTAGTCAACAGATGATCTCAATAGTCCAGGAAAGAAATAATGAGGGCCTGCATCATTGTGGTAGTTGTGTCAGAGGAAAGAAAGATGTAAATATGAGAGATGTGGTAAAAGTTTAGAAACAAGAGGATTTGGGGTGGGGTGGAGCCAAGATAGTGGTGTGACAACAGGCTTTCCAAGGATCTCTGTCTAAAATATTTCAAAAACCTTGAAATTATGACTAAATTTTCGAGAGACAGAACCCTCAGAAAGATTCAGTGAGGCAATTCTCCAGTCCATGGTAACCTAGAAGATCATGGGAAGGCTCTGTTCCACAGGGCTGGAGGGGGCAGCAGCATAGCCAGCATCACCAGGCAGGAGGGAAGGAGCTCCAGCCATCAGGAAACAGTCTGTGGGGAGCCTGGATCCCAGGGAGAACTGGCTCCTGGCAGCAGAATCAGTTTCCTGACCCTCCAACCAGGGATCACCAAGTACATCTTGGAAGATCAATGGGAAAACCTCTGCCAGAGCCAGCCCAGAGCCCAGCCCAGCTTGGTCCTCAGCACAGCCCAGATCCCAGGAAATAGAAGCAGACCCATGGAGCCACCTAGCAGGAGCCTCTGGGCAGCTGCTCCCAGAGCACTCAGCCCATGGAAAGTAAGGGGGCGAGGGCAGACTGTCCAGGTTTCTTCTCTGTGTCTGGGACAGGACTCTTGTGCTTTGTCCATATTCAGACCCTGGTCACAGTCTGGCCCCCCCCCCAGTTGCCCTAGAGCAGGGCCCCTCCTCACAGCTCCAGAGCAGAGGGGAGTGCTTGTGTTCATCCACGGACCACAAGCCAAGAGGCCTCTCGTTAGACTTTGAAGGATCTGAAGTTCTTGGGGGAGGTGTCCCAATACTACTCAAAAGCTTGGGAAGTACCTCAAAACCAGGGCACAGACTGGGGAAATGAGTAAAGAGGAAAAAAAGGGAAAATGGCCATAGACTATTACTTTGGTCCCATGGAAGATCAAAACATACACTCAGAAAATGACAAAGACCAAACTTCTGTATCTAAAGCCTCCAAGAAAAATAGGAGTTGGGTTCATGCTATGATAGAACTCAAAAAAGATTTTGAAAATCAAGTAAGGGAGGTACAGGAAAAACTGGGAAGAAAAATGAGATGCAGGAAAAACATGAAAACCAAGTCAGTAGCTTAGTCAAGGAGATCCAAAAAAATGCTGAAGAAAATACGTTAAAAATCAGTTTAGGGCAAATGGAAAAAAGCAATCCAAAAAAAGTTAATAAAGAGAATACCTTAAAAAGCAGAATAGACCAGATGGAAAAGGAGATAAGAAAGCTCTCTGAAGAAAACACTCCTCCAAATGTAGAATGGAGCTAAAGGAAGCTGATGACTTTGTGAGACATCAAGAAACAACAAAACAATATCAAAAGAATTAAAAACTAAAAAAAATGTGAAATGTCTCATTAGAAAAACAACTACCCCATAGCATAGAGGGACAGAGTGAAAGGAGAGAGAAAATATAATAATTAGTAGTGGGGAAGAATGGATGGAGGGAATTACAATCAGCAACAGCAACTGTGGAAAAATATGGAAGTAACTTCTCTGATAGACTTATGATAAAGAATATGATCCAGCCCAGAGACAGAGCTGATGGCATCTGAACACAGACTGAAGTATATTTTTCCCTTTCTTTCACTTTATTTCTCATGAGGTTTTTTTATTTTTGTGGGGGGGAGAGCAGGGGGGTTATGTTTACTCTTACAAGGAGACTATTTTAGTAATGTGTAAGTAAATAAATAAATAAAAATGAGAATAGAAACAAAAGGACTTGATGGATCTGGGGGAGGTGAGAGAGAAAGTAAAGAGTTGAGGATGACTTCCTAAGTTTTGAGCCTGGGTGACTAGGTGGTACCCTTGTGAGAGAAATCATTTTTCTCTTATATTAATAACCAATTATTGAATTAGGACTGAAGTTTTTCCTCTTTTCTATTTCCTCATTCAGAAATCAGTCCCTTTAGGATACACAATCAGCCTTTAAGTGCAGGACTGATAATGAGGGAAAAAAACCTCAATTCTGATCCAAATGTAAAGAAATTATAGTTTTTGTGAACTGATGGATTCCAGCCCATTGTGTTTTACTCAAATGGGCTGGGGGAAATGAATTCTCCCTTTTGTCTAGATTACCCCAGACAAAGTGGCATGGGTATAGATAAGTCTTTTTGACCAAGACTGAGTGAGCAGTCACCCAGACCTTCATTAAAATAAACCCACCTCTTATAATATTCATTCTTTCATTATTTGTTAGCCAGAGCTGATTTGCACCCTGAGATGTACCCCTTTTAAAGGCTTTATAAGTATTGAAGGTTTCATAGCTTAAGCCTCTGGTTATCAGGAGGACAAATGAGTCAAGGGATTGGCATGAATCAAGTCTTTCCCATATCTGTCTTTATAGTATGGTATTTCCTACTTGGAAGGAGCTCCAGATAGTCAGGAAATAACATTTATTGATCCTTCATTGTGTGCTGAATACTAGGAAGTACAAATACTTGAAAATACAAAAAGGAAAATGGACAACAGAACTGATATCAATGTCAACTACAATAACTTTATGAAAAATTAATCACTATGAACCAGGAAACCAAGAGTTCAGAAAGTTCAGAACTGACAAATCTCTGAACTACTTACTACTGTGGTTGATAAACCTGATTACAATTAACTCAGAAACTCTCTCTCTCTCTCTCTCTCTCTCTCTCTCTCTCTCTCTCTCTCAAAAAGTTTACTCACAAAACTTTACAGTAAAAGAGAAGTTCAGAAGTGGGGAGGTTTTAGGAGAAAAGATAATGAGTTCCATTTTAGAAATGTTGAAGTTAAGATGTTTATCAGACATTCAGTTTGAGATGTCCAATGGGCAGTTGAAAATTCAAGTCTAGAAGATAGGTGAGAAATTAAAGCTGGGTAAGTAGATCTGAGAATCATCAACATAAGAGATAATAATTAAATTCACTGGAGCTGATAAGATCACCAAATGAAACAGTTTATAGGGAGAAGAGAAGGAAGCCCAAAATTGAACCATGGGAATCCACCATTAAAGGGAATCACCTGGATAAAGAACCAACAATATTGAGGAGTGGTCAGACAGAGTTCTAGTTTAGAGAAGTGGCAAGAAAACAAGAGTATCAGGAAGAAGAGACTAATTAACAGTGTCAAAGGTTGAAGAGAGATCAAGAAGGATCAGCAATGAAAAAAAGTTATTTGATTTGGCAAAATAAGAGATCTTTGATAACTTTGGAAAGTGCATTTTCAGTTGAATGATGAAATCAAAAGCAAGATTTTCTGAATAAGTCCAATTCTTTGATGAGGCATGAACTCATCCTTGTCCTGGATGTGTGTGCTAGTAATATGTCTTTTTCTGGCACTAATGTGTTTTTTGGCCATAATGTTATGTTTTTGACAAAGTGAATTTGTTTTACCATGAGTCCTTGTTAACTTGTTGACACTGATAATATAGTCATGATAGCCCTCTTGGCCATGGATCTCCAGAGCCTACCACTAATTTTGGAGTTAGGAAAACCTGACTTTTAATCCTATGTTGGATCCTTACTAGCAGTGTGAACTTTGGTAAATTATCTAATGTCTAAACTTCAGTTTTCTCATCTGAAAAATGCTAAGACACCTACTTCATAAGATTGTTTTGAAGATCAAAATAAGCTAACATATGTTGTGCCTTGTAAAATTTAAAGTACTTTACAAATGCTAGCCAAAGTATTCATATCATCATCATTTTTCATATATATATATATATATATTGTGTGTGTGTGTGTGTGTGTGTGTGAGAGAGAGAGAGAGAGAGAGAGAGAGAGAGAGAGAGAGAGAGGTCAGATAGAAAAGACAGAAGGGTTAATTACAATGACTCGGTTATCTTAAGAGAAATCTGCACAACCAGTGCCAAGGAATCATGTAATCTGAGAGATGGTATCAGACAGAAGAAGCAGAAGAATAATATGCATTAGGGGCAGCTAGGTGGCACAGTGGATAGAGCACCAGCCTTGGAGTCAGGAGTACCTGGGTTCAAATCTGACCTCAGACACTTAATAATTACCTAGCTGTGTGGCCTTGGGCAAGCCATTTAACCCCATTTGCCTTGCAAAAACCTAAAAAAAAAGAATAATATGCATTTATTATGCATCTTCTATGTGACAGGAAACTGTTTCAAGGACTCGGGATACAAAAAAAGAGGCAAGAAACAGACTCTGCCTTTGAGGAGCTCACAATTTATTGGAAGAGACAAGAAGCAAATAAACAAAACAAGTCATAGATGGGATCAATGGGAAATGATTAAGAAAAGGAAGGTGCTAGGATTAAGAGGAGTTAGGAAAGACTTTCTATAGAAGGTGGTAGGAACATGAGGAGGCAATAGCAGAGTGGCAAAGGCAGAAGGAGTTCCTGGATAAAGTCTGGAATCTGGTTCATACTTGCTGAGGTCACAACAGAGATGTCAGGAACAAGGAAAGAGTAAATTCAAATATTGCTTCTCACAGGGACTGTGAATGTGAACTAATCAAGTGCTTTTTTGCAAAGAGTAAACAGAGGCTAAACCTTTTAGAGGCAGGTAGGTTAACTCATGAAGATACTATTGAGAAAGCTCCCTAAAAGTAGGGAGGTTTAGGGCTTAAGGAAGAGCAAAAACCAAATTAGGTTAAAAGCACATTTATAAAACTCATTCACTTTTGACACCCATTAGCTACCTCTATTTTTTCCTTAAGGGGTTTGTAAGTTTGTAAGTTCTAAGTCTGGAGTAATTGTTTAGGCTCCTTAGAAGCGGAAGCCCATCAGAGTACCTTGCTTGGCTATCTAGTAGCCTGGATATTTTCCCTTAATTGGGGGAGAGGGTTAAGGGAGGAATCCACATAGATCAGTACCAAAAGTGATGTATTTTAGGACTTCCCAAAGGAAGGGGAGTTGGCTTTACTATTTATGGATTTCAATCCATTGCAGTTTTTTTTTTGGTCAAGTTAAATAAAAGTCTCATTAAAACTCACTTAATATTGATATTCAAAGCCTTGTTGATCAAAATGTGGTGACATCCACAGAGAAATTTGTATGATATTAACCAACAGAAAGCATTGTTAAATTAAATGAGTCACTAAGACTGTATTTTATTCTACTGAATCAAATAGCTTTATTTTGTTTTTATCAATTTTTAGGGGTTTTTTTTTTTGCAAGGCAAATGGGCTTAAGTGACTTGCCCAAGGCCACACAGCTAGGTAATTATTAAGTGTCTGAGGCTGAGGTCGGATTTGAACTCAGGTACTCCTGACTCCAGGGCTGATACTCTATTCATTGCCACCTGGCTGCCTCCACACTCTTTAAACTAGTTTTATCTGTCATTGTTCGTCTCTGCTTTATAAGATAATTGTTTCTTATAAAAATTAATTGTTCTTCATAAATTCATAAATTTAAGTTCTAACCTGTTATTTCCTCTGTCATTCATCTGTCTCCTTTGGCAAGTAGGTCAGAGATTTGCTGACTAAAGAAGTTTCTGGGCTCTTTTTGTTTCCTGGTTATAGTAATTAATTTTAATTGGTTAAACTTTTGCATGGTTATCATAGTTGACTTTGAAGTCAATTCTATTGTCTGTTTTCCTTTTTGGATTTTCAAAGATGTGTTTAAATAATTCAGGTTAAATCATCTTAACTATACTCTGTGCCTTTTTTTTAATTTTCTTTTAGGTTTTTGCAAGGTAAATGGGGTCCAGTGGCTTGCCCAAGGCCACACAGCTAGGTAATTGTTAAATGTCTGAGACAGGATTTAAACCCAGGTACTCCTGACTCCAGGGCCGGTGCTCTATCCACTGCACAACCTAGCCATCCCTCTTCATGCCTTTTTTATTATTATTCATTTTGATAAATTTTCATATTATCCTTAATGAGTCCATGATCTGTTCATAGATAGCAAAGTCAGTGATAACTTCCACATCAATAACATCTTTTCTAGTCCACTGAAATAAAATCTATTTCAAGTTTTATGGTATTATTTGGTGCTCATTAGTGCCTACACTTTTTTTTTTTAAGAAAGTGTTTATGATATAGAGACATGAGTCTTCTATGTAATCATTGAGTCTCAGATCTCTCAATTCTTTTTCCTGAATCATTCTTTCCCATCTATTTCTCCTCATCCTTACCTTTCTCTGCTTTTGCATTTAAGTATAAGAATTTATGTTGATTTGATTGGGAGCCCTTAATCAGATTCTTTGTGGAATTCTTCTCCCATGTTTCCATCAGCAACCAATATTGTCATAGGTTACAATCATTTTTGAGGTGGTCTTTTTGCAATTAATACTGCAATACATGATGAAATGTCTCATGAACAGTGATTCTTGTAGCTTCTGGGGATATGAGAAAATCCTTTCTGCCAATTTCTTTCTTTGTTTCTCCAAGGAATACCTGTGAACTACTCCCCTCCATTTAGCTTCAACTTCCTTCCTTCTAGTTTCATTAATAGCAAAAAATGTCAAAATCAATGTGGCTCAGTTCCTCCACCCTGAGACATTTTTTTCTTGTTTTTGGCATTGTCCTTTTGATTACCCTGCATATCTTTCTTTCTCTGAATACCCTCCTAGATCTCTCTCTGTGCATTTGACCCAATTTGGGTCAATGTTCACTCAGTGGTCTCTTTGAACAAAGATGCCACATTTAAAATATCCAAATCCAATAACAGCAAACCATCTTTCCATTGAGCTAGAGCTTCCTTATGTCTTCTGTTTTCATTTGTGAAAAGGTCAAGATTAATGTAGAACAGCCCCTCTAGGATAATGTAGTCTTAGTTATATGAAGATTCCACATTTAGAGTTCTGCTAGTGAAATGAAGGCTTAAAGATGATATAAAAGATGATATAAAAGTGTTATGATCCTTAGTACTCTCTGTTGCCTATCCATCACTGCCACTATGCATGTGTAGAGGTGTCACATAGGATTGAGGCCGACTTTTTAGTTTTCTTTAGTTCATAGGTTTCCAAAACTAGATCAGTCATTACTTAATGGTCCACCTATTAATCAGAATCTTTATTACGCTGATCCCAAGATAACTGAGTCTGTCACCAGGACTATACTTGAAGTCTTTTCAGATTGGTACAACCTGTTAGAACTCCTTTACAGAGTCTTCAAACACAGTTATTATCAGGATTACAGCCAGTGCAAGAGGGGCATCTGAATAGATATTCTGTGGAGACATATTCTAGTAAATTCATATCACTTAAATAAGAAAGGGGATGAGGGCAGCTAGGTAGTGCAGTGGATAGAGCACCGGCCATGGAGTCAGGAGGACCTGAGTTCAAATTTGGCCTCAGACCCTTAACAATTACCTAGCTGTGTGGCCTTGGGCAAGCCACTTAACCCCATTGCCTTGCAAAAACTAAAAAAAAAAAAACAAAAGGATGGGAAAATGAGGGTAGGGAGCTGCAGGGGTCCAGCCTTTGTGGGGTCCTCGGAACCTGACAGGGGGGATAGAGTCGGCGAAATGAGTTGAGTCAACAAAGGGGTAAAGGCAGGAGCAGGTTGACTGACTGTCAAGCTGCTTGGATTTATTTTATTTATAGTCTCAGAATCATGTATGCTTCAAGCAAGCTAAGATCATTTCCTTGGTTACAAAAGTGTACAATTTTCATCATCAGTCATATAATTCATGTGGTTACAAGTTTTAATCATGTGACTACAAGTTTAATTGATAATCATATAGTTAATTGATTTTTTTAGGTTTTTTTTTTTTGCAAGGCAAATGAGGTTAAGTGGCTTGCCCAAGGCCACACAGCTAAGTAATCTTCAAGTGTCTGACATTGGATTTGAACCCAGGTACTCCTGACTCCAGGGCCGGTGCTTTATCCACTGCGCCACCTAACCGCCCCATTAATTGATTTTTTATCCCTACTCAGACCATGATGACCTCAACCTGTTAACCTTATTTATTACTACATTGTATAATTGCTAATTCATTTAAAGTTAGTAATTAAGCAATTCTTTTAATGGAGAGTTTTTTATATTTTTTGTGTAAGTAATGTTTTTCTATACACTTCCTTAACAATCTATAGTGAGGGTCTTTATGCTTGTCCACCCATCTGTTAACTCTTACAATAACCAATTTTTCTTTCAGGCCTTGTTGGTAGAAACCACGGTTTCTGCGACTTTTTTATTCTTTCCCTTGAAACTAAGGTTGCTAGAATTCACATATCGGTCACCTGTACTGTTTCCTCACCATCTTTTTCATATATTCCTGTGTATGATAAGGGGGGCAAAACTATTAATTCCCCTGGAATTCTATCTGACCCATCTTGTATCTGTATTCCCTGTATATATTTTGACATCTCCTTGGAATTCCCAGTGTTGGGTTTTCCAGAGATTTCATAATGTTGAAGCCTTTTGTATGCCTCAGGGAGAGGCAGTCCTGTTAAATTTGGATGGAGTTACAATCCATTTTATTCAAGGAATTTTTCTGAAATCCTTCCTTTATTATTATAATATATTATAATATATAGTAATATATAATATATTATAATAATAATTATTATTATTATTCCACTATTAGGGTGAGTAGATATTGCAATCAATAATAGACCTATAAATATTGGTATGCATGGAATCCCTATATATATTGAAGAAGAAAATGTTCCATCAGGCAGTGTGACCACCTTGAGTCTTCTTGCTGCGACTGGGTCAAACAGCTTAGAGACCCTGGCTCCCAAAAGGGAGCAGGAAGGGGTGAGGGAGAAAGAGAACAAAAAAGGAGATATCTCCAAGGATCAACTCACAACAGAATTGGGATATAGTTAATAGAATAGGAATATAAATGAGAATCATTTACATTTTTACATCTACATTTGAAGGGGTTTTAAATAAGCAGTTGCCCCAACTTTAAGAGTTTAGATTTGGCCTGGAATCTGAATTTAATTAGGATCATCATTTAGATGATGGTTTTAGTGTGCCAGTTATGGATAACAATTCTAAAATACTTTTGAACTGTCAAATGTGTTCTTGGCAGAATCTTGTAGCAGTTTTTCAGAAACTCAGAACAGGGTAGATAAGGGGAATCTGGCCCTTCCTATTCCAACTCTTCTAGGCAGATTTGTTCATTTCCCTACCATTAAGTTACAAAATTGTAATAATAAAAATAATAGTTAACATTTATATAGTGCTTATTTAGTTATACTCATTTGATCCTTAATATTACTTGGGAAGTAGGTGCTATTATTATAATTATTAACATTTTACAGATGAGGAAGATGAGGCAGAAGTTACTTTCCCAGGGTCAGATAGCTAGTAAGTATCTGAGGTCACATTTGAACTCAGGTCTTCCTGAGTCTAGGTCCAGTATTTACTGTGCCACCCAACAACCCCTATTGAATATTAGAGTGAACCAATTATGCGCATGATCTGAACTCCCATCTTTGTCATGAAATACTAGATTTCTGAGTCCAAAATTTATATTTGACATATCAAGTTAGATATAAATTAATTTAAATTTATAAAAGAAAAAAATGAAAATGCAAGGATTGGAAATGGAAACAAAAAGAAACAATTAAAATGCAAGAATTTAAACACCCGTGTAACCTGAATCAATACTCATTTATTCACTCACCTACTTAGTCAGTGGGAAATTATTAATGGAATATAAGCAAAACAATTGATAAGAAAAGTAAATTAACCTGTTTTAATGACTCACTCTTATGTCTTGGACCAGGATAATAACTGGACTTGTATAGTTGGATGTAGGGCTGGATAGCCAGGTGAACGATTGGAAAGGATGATTAGAATGAATGTCTTTCATATACTAAGTGTTAAATGTTGTACTTTGTTTTCAAAGACCATGACATCAGGGAATTGATGCCATGACAAAACAAGTGACTTGGATAAAGTGAAGGAGGGTTGACTCCTCTGGACTCATCTGGTCCAATGGAAATGATAATTGAATGAATAGACAGAGAAGATATTCTGTTCCCTATAATCAACACCACCAAAGGTAGTTCAATAGATTGGCTGCAAAGTTGAACAAAAGGTGGAAATAGTAGCGATGAGTCAAGTTTGATGGAATTAGGATTACTTCCCTTGGTAACAGAAATCTAAAGAATACAAAATTGGATTATGGGCTATTTTTAAGATGGGTTCTCACTGACCGCTCTTCATTTCTTCTGAAGTAAGTTATGAATGGCCATTCTAAATATTATTAAACTGGTAAAATGTCAAAATTTTATAGAGGCATCTATTTTTACATCACCTGACTGAAGATGGGAGGAAATGGGATTAATTTCCATTAGATATGACAAGGATAGAGAGGAGGAAAGAGTCCTGAGCATTAAGGACCTTTTTCAACCCTGAATAATTTATTCAAAATTTTAAAAAAATTTTTAAAAATAACCTTGGAGTTTGATCAGATCGCACTTTTCTTGCCCTTACCACCCCAGCCTTCCTCTCCTTCACTTTTCTACCTCTCAACTATAATACTTACCTCTCCACTCCTTTGGCATTTTTGTAATGCCTTGGAATACCATCTAAAGTAGACCCAATTGACATTATTCTTCAATTATTATTTTGCAATAATGTCAATAAATTATAGTGGAGCTCTACCACAAGCTAGCAAAACTTGTTATGAGCCTGATACAGATAACAGGGATGCAAATACCTCCTGAGCTTTTAAGTGATGGCTAGCTGCTCCCCCCAAGCTTTACTACTTGAGCCAATAGAAAATGGTTGCCGCTGGCACACTCAAATTACAGATCTTGTCTTCACAAACTCTGACCTCAAAAACAAGTGTCCCCTGTGGCTGCTGCCTCCTGCTGCCTGCTCATTCCACAGGGAAATTTCCTTTTTCCCAGGAGCTCTGATGGGGGAAAGTGAGGGGAAAAGGAAAGGGCAGGGGTCTCAAACAGTGCTGAGGGAGCTCTGTTAGAGGTAGAACTTCTTATTTGTATATACGGTTTGAGACTAGAGGTTCCATCTCCTTTAATATAACAGAGCTCCCTCAACACTGCTTGAGACCCCTTCCCTTCCCTTCCCTTCCCAAAAAGCTTAGAACCTCTAGTCCCAATCAACCAAACATGCAAAAAATATATTTTTTTTTTGTTTTATGGACCTCTTTGGCAGTCTCCTGAAACCTATGGACTCCAGAATTTTTCTAAATGCATAAAATACATTACAATACAAAGGAATTACAAAGGAAACTAATTATATTGAAATGCTATCAAAATACAAAAAGGGGGAAAAAATTCATGGAGCCCAGATGAAGAAGCCCTGAATAATAAATTCCTAGAAGAGGACCATGCTGCCCATGCCTTTGAATCCTTATAGCATTTGACACAGTACGACACGTAATAAATGGTGATTAAGATGGACAGTTGATTTCCAGGCCATTTAAATATTACACAGGTTTTCCTTGAGTCAAGTAAAAAGGACTAAAATACCTCTTGAAATTCTTTCTTCATCACATTTATCTATGACAATAAGAGAAATGGGCAGTGTGATCTCTAAAATCTCATCCAGTCCTAAATCCCAGGTTCTTATGACAATTTGATGAGGACTAATTATGACTGGCCTATTCTCGCCTCACTTACTCCGTTCTCAGGTTTAAATTCAAGTAATCTGCTCAAAGAGCAAAGCTTCAATTTTTCTGCCAGCCAACTATGACAGCAGCTGTTTCTGCTCATTGCACTTCCTTGGTTTTCCTATATGGCACCCCTTATGTGATCATTATTATTGGCTCATTTTCAATGGCCAAGTTATATTGTAACAACCAAGTTAAAATGTGTTCAGATGACTGCTAACAATATTGAGCTGGCTCTAATGAAAAATCTTGCAGTAACATGCAATTTTAGTAGTGAACTATACTATCATGTATATCTACAATACATATATATATATATATATATATGATCTAGTTTTAGAGGCAAATATTATTGCCATTTTTCTAATTAATGTGGCTTTTTAAAAAATAAGATGTAAACAAAACAAAAAAACAAGAAAACTTAAAAAATAAGATGTAAATAGGGATTTGTTTGTATGATGATTAAACAATTCTGAGGCAGTTTCTGGCTAATTTAATCATTTATTAATAAGGCTAGCACATTATTAATAGAGATGGAAATTTGGTCATATTTCTTAGACCAAAAATCCCTAATGGCAGTGGGCTCACAGTTTATACGCTCTTTGAAAAATAGGTATTCCTAATGGGTAGCAATCAACTTTGATTAGTTAACACCAAGGGAGATGGGTTAAATGAAAATCAAGGTCTTAGGGTATGTGACCTCCTACATCCAAATCTTGGGCAATGAGACATCAATTTTCATATCATTTGTCTAACAAAAGGAAGGATGATCTACATTTTCCCAGACCTGTCCAAGTAAAGACAATGAGCAGGAAAAGTACCCATTAGCCTAAAATTAGAATTTCTTTTACTGTCTGATTAAATCCTGTCCCGGGTAAATCTGTAAGAGATGTCTCACACTCGTCAGTTTCTGACTGAGGAAGTAGAAAAGAGTAATAATTAATTATAAAATGCAAGAGTCATTTCTTACAGGTGGTATTATTATTTAAATACCAGTCTTGGAGGCAGGAAAAATTAGTTTCAAATCTCTTCTTCACCACCTATTTATTGTCCAATCCTAGGCAAGTAACTTACTCTCAGTATTCTGGCAGACTATCCATTGCAAGGAAGTGCTGAAATACATTGGCAGAAATGTTTTCTTATCTAGTTTTAGTAAGGTTACAGGCCCAGTCCCCTTCTTTAATCCTTTTGTTTATTTGATGGCTTCTAATGATGGCTAAATTTATAATTTTTAAAAATATCATTCTGTGCATAAGTTATCTCAGGAGATAGTGAAAATAAAATTATTTATCAAACTGCCAGTCACTAAATGCTATTCACAGAAATAATGAAATGGGTCCAGTTGGGGTCAGTGACACAAACATAAATCCTGCTGTGAGGAAGGTATCAGTTAGATGCCTTGGACTAAGATCTAGGTGTCTGACTAGCATGTCAGAAAAATGGAACAGGTCCAAGTTCTAGTGTCAATTAGTAATGAAAGTGCACTTGTAAGAGGCTGCTACCTGGATAAATTGGAAAGTAAGGGAGGGAGGGAGGGAGGGAGGAAGGAATGGAGGGAAGGAAAGGGAAGAAATTTACTTAATGAAATGTAATTTGCTTAATGTAATGTAAATTTGTCTAAATTTGGGGTCGATTGGACTTTTTTTTTTGTTAATCTCCCCTACTCTGGAAAATAGAGGGACAATCACTATCAATCAGGACTGTTTGGATGCTCAGTGAAGTTCAGTGTGCATTTCAAAACCAATATACATTGCTGTATATAATTTCATATTAGCCAAATTTTAAGTCAGAACTGTTTATTGTCTACAGGAGACATCAATATTAATCTTCACATATTAAATGTGATACTTCAAAAATGACCATTATTTGAATCTCAAAAGACAAGGTTATAGATCAGCTAATGATTGTGCAATATTTATATTTGCAGAAAATTCATTTTGACTACCTACACCACACACCCATTATTCCAGAAGCTGCAAAGTTAGGCAGCTGGCCTATAGATTGATTTTTTTTTTTTTGCGGTGACATAAAAGAATCACAAGGGCAGGAAAAGGTTAGAATTTATAAAGGCTAATAGTAGAAGAGAGGAGTAGGGGAAGAGGTAGCTCCTATTACAAAAGCCTCAAGGAATGACCTGGAGAAAATAAATTTTGGAAACACATACATTGCTATGTAAATACAATCTGGATCCTCAGCACCTGCCAAATTGGTGGAGAGAACTGGCAACCTCTCGCAGGAAGGCTCCTATGTTACAGGTATGGGAAAGCAATAACCTGTTTCCATGTTGAGTTAATTATCTCAGGAAGAAGTCTTCATTTAGGCAGAAAGTATCCAAGTTTCCACAATATACATGACTTCATTGAAAGAACATTGGAGTCAGCCCACCATGGTTGGATTCCTAGGCTTCATCACTTACATTTCCTGGGTGAGGTTGACAAAATCCTTTAACCTAGTTTCTTCATTTATCAAATAATCCCATTTGGAGTTTTCTTGTCAAGCATACTGGAGTAGTTTGTCATTTCCTTCTTTAGCTCATTTAACAGATAAGGAAATTGAGTCTTAACAGGGTTAAGTGACTTGTCCAGGGTCCCACGGCTGATGCCTGTGACTGGTTTTGAATTTGAGTCTTCCTGATTCAAGGTTTGTTGCTTTTAATCTAAATTGCCACCTTGCTTCCAGTTCAAAGGACTCCCCCAAATTAGGATAGCTAAGTAGCTTGGTGGGTATAGTGGGCCTAGAATCAAACTCGTCTTCTCGAGTTCAAATCTAGCCTCAGACATGAGCAAATCACTTAATTCGTTACCTCAGTTGCCTCATTTGTAAAATGAGCTGGAGAGGGGAAATGGCAAAGCACTCCTGTATCTTTGCCAAGAAAAACTCCAAATGGGGTCACAAAGAAGCAAACACAATTGAATAATACATTCCTCACAGAAAGGTATAATAAATCACTTTTGTCACCTTAAAGAATCATATGACTAAGTTATTATCTCTAAGCAACCCTTCATTTAGAGTTTGGGGTCACTGTAACCCAAATATTTCTTGAGTACATAACAAGGCCTGCTGATGATAGACAGCCACAATAGTGGTGGTGACAGAACTGATGAGGTTCCTCCAAAGATTCCAGGGTTAATATAACTCATATGATGACAGAACTCCATGGAGTTTGTTCCCCAATAGTGGAGGGGAGGCTGCTGTATCTTCCTGAATACCAAAATAATGCTAGGGGACCAAAATACCATGTGAACTAGGCTGAATTGTTCTTTCCTTTAATGACACCCACAACCAATGTGCTCCTTTTCTGTCACACCATTTATTTTCATATTTCCAGGAAAGGAATGGGGGGCATTTCATAGGAGACAAATTGGGTTGAATGAGACATTATGTGGCAAAAAGGAAAAGAAGTTTTGATTTATGCTAGAATCAGTGAAGTAATTTCTCTATGCAGGACAAAGACAGACTGAAAGGAATATGGGTCAAGTTAAGAAAGTTCAAAAGAATGAATAAAACTAAAAGAAAAACAGAAGGAGCTTAGTCATCTAATTTAAAGAAAAACTGATAAACTTTTTTTCTAGGACCTCTACCTCCATTGAGGTCCATGGCAAATGGGGGGAGGGTGCAGTATCTTCAATGTTCATCTTTTGGTGAATATTAACAAGTTCTCTGAAAGGGAAAGTTGAGGCTAACTCATAAGACTAGCGGGTAGGTGGCATAGTGGATAGTTAGGAAGACTCATCTTCCTCAGTTAAAATCTGACATCAGGCTCTTCCTAGCTGTATAACCCTGGGAAAGTCATTTAACCCTGTCTGCCCCAGTTTCCTCATCTGTAAAATGAGAGGGAGAAGAAAATGACAAACCTCTCCAATATTTTTGCCAAGAAAATGAGGTCATGAAGAATTAGGCATGACTAAACAACAACATGGAACTGAGTTATCATTTCAGGTCGATTCCTGTCTTGTAGCAACACAGGTTTTTTTTTTCATTGTTTGTTTAGTTTTCTTTGGGATCAGATCTACAATTTCAATTAATGGAGAGGACTTCTGGTGTGGAAACCCACTATGTCTGAGAAAGTTCCTAGAGGACAATGAGCAATTAAGAGATTCATGTGCATCAAGAGAACTACTATCCAGAAGCAATACTTAAGCCCAAGTTTTCCAAACTCTTAAGTCTGGCTTAATACCCCTCCCACCTATTTGTTTCTTAGAGAAATGACTACATGGTTGCTGTGGTTATCCTATCACAGGGACAGGGAGAGGGTATGTAGAGAGTGGTGTGAACATGATTCTGCCAACCTGATTGGGAATGGACTAGCATAGTGTTTCTTAAATTAGTAATACATGACTTTAGTCTCTGTAGGCGAGTAGTCCTAAAGAAGACAAACTCAAACTGTAGCATGCTAAATGGTTGGTTAGAGTAGTAATGTAGATCATTAATACAATCTTTTTTCTCCCATTAACACTGCAACATCCCAATCTTCTGAGGCATGGGTTTGCTCATTTTGAGCTTGCCTGTGAAATCACAGAATTTTAGCATTAGAAGAAAGATTAGGAGGGGCAGGAAGCTAAGAAAAGGTCAGCAAGCTCTACATTTTATGAGTCTGCCTTGAAAAATCTTCCCAATACCAAAATAATTAGGTGGTCCAATATTAATCCTACATTGCACAGACCCTGCCAAGCAAGGGTCACCAGTCATAAAATAGCCTTTCTGTCTGTATTTGATCCAAGCTAGGGATTCTGCAGCTATGATTTATATACTCTATCTTTCTTGAGGGCCTCTAAACACTTTCCCAAAGCAATTGTTTTCAGACTTGAAGAATTACAAAGGAGTCACTCAGGAACACATTAAGAGGTGCTGGGCTCTAAATCTGTCCTGAAGTGAAGCAACATAAAAATACATTAAAAATCATAATGGTCCTATCTATCAAAATCTTCCATCAATGAGGGAGTAATTCTCAAGGATTACTCTGACCTACCTTTTGTGTTTTAATAAAGTAACAGTTCTTTAGTTAAACAAAGAAGCTTTCCTTTCAAAATTATTGTTAATGCCAAAGCTCCCATTTCAGAACATCTTTTAAGTTCAAGGTCAGGCTAGATTTCTAAACACTCAATGAAAAAACTGTTTTACATACTGAAACATTTTCTATTTGCTATGGCCATGTTCACTGCATGTCATAAATCATAGATTTTGTTTTCAAATTACCCTTTCTATGGATGGTTTTTGTCTCAGAAAGCTAATGTTCCTAAGTACTTTTTAGTGTGGAAGAAGAAAGAAAAAAACCACAAGTCCTTTAGACAAACAATTTTGTAAGATTTATATTCCTTCCATTGCACATACATGGGTTATATACAAATTAGTAACACAAGTTACTGCTTCAATTCCATTACATTTTTTGAATTACTGTTACAGCAGGTGCTTAGTATATTAAAACATTAAGTTGGAAATCATAACCTATAAGAGTTAGATATGACACTGAAAATACTGCACGTTGTAATTGGAGGAAAATTCAAATATATGTTTAATTGCTGTAACAAACTAAGTAGCAAGGTAAGTAACAATGACAAATAGCTACTACAGCTCACTTTGTATGTATGCAGTTAGATTTTCCAATCCCCTTCAATAACCCTTCCCTTAAAGGAGCAAAGCAAAAACATAAAAATCCTGACAAATGTCTCAAAGAAATTTTATTCTCCTTAATACTTAAGGCCTGTCACATGAAATGTACTACTATCTATGACTTTATACAATTACTGAGTCAAATATAAAAGAAACCACACTTGGTAGGGGAAAAAAAGGAAAGAATGATTCTTTGAATTTACTGCTTTTAATTGTATTATGAGATGAAAAGACAACAGAACCCTGTTTACTACTTACATGAAAAAATTTTTTTAAAAAGAATCACTGCACAAAATACAAAGGGTAGGATTATACTGCTGTATTAAAATTTTTCACCAGAACTGTATTTTTCATTTTATGTTCATGCACAAATGCGTGTCTCCACAGCAAAACTGTTTTCAAAGTGTCGGATCTTGATGCAATTGTCAACTTCACGTTTTTGAATACCTAATATGGATAAGAAAAATGAATAAAGCCTTTTGAATTTTATGTAAACATTTATTAAGTCCCTAAACTTTGGTCAGTAACAAATTTTAGAACTGAGAAGATTCAGAGCAGGTTAGAATACTTTCTATCATCAAAGAGCTGGGCTTCATGAAATAAAGTGATATTGCTGCACTTTCTATCTTCACTAGTCTGACAGAGGATGTAAAACCTCCCACCACATTAAAAGGCTCACCTGGAAGACCTTTCTCAGTAAAACAGAAATGTTTTGTAATTCATCAAGCTGTTGGATGTTTCTTTTAGGAAAACTGCTTTACCTGTTTCCCCCAAGGTTATGGCTTTTACTGTGCACACTTTTCTTCCTATCTGGTAGTGTTTCATCCATTCAAATAGCTTAAACTAAAACTCCCATATGAATAGTTCCCCATCGACAAATGGCACAGACCACGACACTTCTGGTCACCTTGCTGTGCCAGTCACCATTGCACTTTTGGTTCTTCTTTCCTAACCATCTCCCTACAAAGAGATGCTAAGTCTTGTTTATATATATTCTATTTTCAAAGTACGTATCTCTTTTTCCCAGTTAGGAGATAACTGCAACCCAACAGATATGCTCCTGATCCTTGTCTCTTCTCATTCCAATCAAGACTGCTGTCAGACTGATAATACCAGTGACCCAGAATGACAATTTCCAAAAGGAAAACTATTCCAAACCAAAGAATCCTTAATTTCAAATACCTGAGTATTCACTTGAGAAGCCATTCAAGTACAGCACAAACCTGTGAAATGAGGCCCAACCAAAACTGGCATTCTTAAAAGTTGGAGTGGGCAGCTCATTGGAGCATCATTTCAAGTAATTTTTGACCTCTGTTCTCAACTTGAAAAGAATGGTTTAGAATACAAAAAAAAAAAAAAGCCATAGCATATTAGCAGCTCCCATTAAGGACTTGAGTTTTTGAGGTTCACGAGGTCCTTTCTTCATAATCAACTTGGGATATAAGGAGCACAAACATGTTTCATTATGGATCAATACTATACCAAAGCTTTCCCTTACCACAACACAACCTAGATTCAAATTCTATCTCCAATACTAATTGTGCAACCTTAGGCAAGCCACTTATTATTGTTAATAATAGTTTACCGTGGGTCTCAGTTTACATATCTGTAAAATCAAAAGACCAGAGTAGGTGGTCTCAGGTCCCTTTCAGCTCCAGTTTTTAGGAGAGACAGGATAACACTGTGGAAGCAACACTGACCCAAGAAGTCAGGGGATCTAGATTTGATTCTTATCTCTGATGCTAACTACCTGTGTGACCTTGGACAAGTCACCAAATATCTCAGGGCTTCATCTGTAAAATAAGAGTTGGCCTGGATGGCTTTTTAGATCTTTTTCAGCCTGGAGCTAGGATCCAGTCATAGCAAGATCACTAAGTCAAAAGCTTTTAGGGTTTAATGGGAATATAATTCAACTGCAACTCTTCTACCCAGGTCTAAGGCTTTAAGGAAGTATTTACCTTTAATGCTTTCTTTGCGCTGCAATTTGTAAGTTTCCTTGCCGTGGCACAGTCGATAAATAAAGAAACCCAACTGATCAACATTTTCAATGCGGTCAGTGATGATCATATGTTCATGAATCAGATAGGATTGAGGCAAATAGGTTCCGGCCTACATTAAAAAAAAAGAATACAAATATATCACCATACCCTCTCCGGGGAAATAAAAACAACCACAAGAAGTCCCAATCTTTATAGGTTAGATGACTAAAGTAAACATTAAGTTTCTAAATATAAACACTAAAAATGACAAAATTATGGAACTCGAATAAGTCCTCAGATGTTAAAGCATTATTTCCTTTTCAAAATTCTGAAATGTTTTTTAGTGAAAATATGGGTTTCCTGAAGTGAATCTCTTCATCCCATAAGTCCATGATAATATCAGTGGACAGAATTAAGAATTTTCTTTACCCTGATGTTGATGAGCAATTCCAATAAGCTTTTGGGAGGCATTACAATGGAAGTATTCAGAGGAATCACATAACATTTATCCAAATTAAGGTCGAGATAGGCTGTGAGTTTCTGTAAGGAAAAAAAAGGGAGTATTTTAGTCACATAATTTGAATATTTATAGGATTAGCAGAAACTACATTTTAATATTTTATATGGAACTGACTGTAGAAAATGTAAAAGAGTTTCTCACTTTCATAATAAATCACTCTGATTTAAATGAATTTAGAACCTGGTGGAATAGGGAGAGAGGAAAAAGAAGAACAAAAATTACTTGTACGTATATATATTATAGCTAACACTCTCAATCTTCATTTAACTACTAAGGCTAGTTGGGAGTTTCATTCCACAATTGTAAAGGTTCTCAATGATTTTTCAGAATGCTAGCTGAGAGTAATTAACACAAACTCTAGAATTTTTCTTTATTGCTGATGGAGAATATTTATAAAGATAATAAAAAATAGTGCATAATACCCTGGCTTAGGAAATGTAGTCAAGAAGTAGAAACACAGTGGATAATATGGTAGATAGTCTTCTGGCTGGCATTTAAAGACAAGGTCCAGATCCTACTACAAAGGTACAAATGCCCTCAGGTTAATGAATTCATCCATAATTAATCAAAACCTGTGTGTGTATCTTTCAGGGTCAGAGTAAACATAGTTCACTTAAAAAAAAAAAAAGAGACCACGAAGGCTCTAAATAACTTGGTCCTGTGTTATCAAATAAGTGAACCAAGTTAATGAAATAAATAATAGGCTTTTTACAACTCAGCCCAGGGAGCTCACCTTGTGAAAGTCATGAACAATGTTGGCAGGATCACTATCGGCAAACTCTGGGACTGGAACGCTGATGAATTCGACATTATCTTCCTCAAGGATCTTAATATTTTCCTCAATTGTTTGGTAGCGAGCAGCTGGTGCATTTGCCGAGGGCTCATTTAGGATCAAGTCATCTTTGATGTATCTTATTCCGCAGTAGTAGACATCATCCTGCTACAAGGAATTTAAAATCATCACCATGATTCACTGAGAGCCTAAGCTTTTTTTAAAAAATGAAGCCTTACTTAAGCTACTACTTTTAACTCAAGTATTTTGCTTGCAAACTCTTATTTTAAAATGTCAAATAGGACAGATTAATTACAGCTCTCCAAGCATGGGTTTTTTAAAGATCAGATTCTGAAGTCAAGAACCAGTTTAAAATTGTTTCTGAGAAAGAGGAAAAGGAGTAGCAGGGTTTGAGTACTGGTTTTTCTTTTGCATCCTTAAACTTGTCAGGGAAGAGAATATAAAAGTCATTATTCATCTGGTGACAGGTAAATTTAAAGAGAGCATGCATACAAGCACACCCCTGGCTTAATAAGTCATAATACATTTTTGTGGTGATGTGCCTCTAAAACAAAGGAGGTTTTCTGAGGAAAGAAAAGGCTTTCCAAAGTTTTCAGCATTTGCAGAAGCTCAAGTCTGCCATTTCTGCTCTTGGCCTACAACCAAAAGATCTTTTTTTCTGAAATCTGTCTGTGAATTGATGCATGTGTGGAAGTACTTTTTATAAGACTTGTTCTTACAGAAAGACTTTGAGTCTAAAATAGAGAAAAAGGTTCTCCACAAATAAAAACATGATATACAAATGTCATATGCTATGGCTGTTTAAAACAAAGTGAATAGTGAAAAGCTACTAAGCTTCTCTGTCTATAGCATACTCTTATTGGGAGGAAGGAAAAAAATGAGATAAACAGACCAGAGTCCCTCTGGTCAAGAGAAGCCCACAATCTATTAAATTAAGAACCTCCAGAGGTGGCTAATTAGAGGAAAACTCTTTTCAGTTGTGTGACCCTAAGGAAGTTAAATGACTTGCCTCAGTTTCCTCATTTGTAGATTAAGGATAATAGTAATGGCATCTACCTCCCAGGGTGGCTGTGAAGTTCAAATAAAGTAATAATTTTAAGGCACTATATAAATATTAGCTCTTATGTTTTTTGAAAACCCTTAAATCCTATTTTAAAGGGATTGAAGTACGGAAGCAAGGAGGATTTTCCTTAGAAATAAAGGGATGATGGGTGGCTAGGTGGCACAGTGGATAGAGCACCTGCCCTGGAGTCAGGAGTACTTAAGTTCAAATCTGGTCTCAGACACTTAATAATTACCTAGCTGTGTGTGTGTGGCCTTGGGCAAGCCACTTAACCCTGTTTGCCTTGCAAAAAACCCTAAAAATAAAAAAAAAATGGACGATTTTGACTAACTATCCAATAAACAAACAAATTTGATTTGCTAAACTTTGGTCAACATAATTGTGCAGCTTACCATTCATCCAACTATTTGAGGTAAAGGCCAGAGAACCCCAGAGAAGTTATGCAATACCAAACCCTCATTGTATGTAGGAAGAAATTAAGTCCAGAGAGGTTCTGACTTGATCCAGTGAGCTGTTATTGTAGAGCAGAAGCAGGTACAAAATACAAGTATCCTGGCTCATCATCCACCAGCTTTTGTATTTCACTGAGATACATTTCCACAGTTACTGGTGAACTGTCCATCACCTTATGGTGCTTCTTCATTCAAGGATGTTTTATACACAGAACCATTATTAAAATATTAGAAACCAGGCAACAGCTCGTAAGAATTTCCTGGGACTGGGAAAGCAGGGTTCTTCTCTGGGAAAACACCATGGTTTCAGAGTAAAAGTCCATTAAAAGCTTCAAGGAAAAATACTGTGTGTGAATGGACAGGCTGCTGTGCTGAATAATTTTTTAAAAATAAAATTTTTCTCACTAATCTATTTTTAGATAAACTATTCTCACTGAAGTTATTATAAAGATCAAAAGTTAGCCCTAGAGCAAGGGTTCTTAATCTGAAATCTGTGAATTTTTTTGAAAATATTCTGATAATATGAAAAATAAAATATTTTGATATTTTCATAAATTTCCTGTGATCCTATAAATTTTTAAAATGTGTTTAAAGATATCCTTCTGAGGAGTCTATAAGCTTTGCTAGACTGTTAAGAGTCTGAATCAAAAAAAAAAATTCAAAATTCCTGTCCCTAGTGAATGAAATAGTAAATATAAGATTAAATTTACCACTTTGTGTTTTATATTGATATGCTAACAGGGTACTAAAACTACTGAATTGAAAATAGGAGGGTATAATTATTAAGACGATGATGTTTGTCCTTTGTTCTCCAAGAAGACCATGATAAGCACCTGAATTGGATTTGAATAAGGGGGTGTTGTGCTAAGTCACCAGCCTTACTTTCTCCTCCAGGGTCATCTGAGTCCAGTGGCCAGATATGGATCATCAAATGGATTGGGGATGGCTCTGGGTGAAGTAACTTGCCCAAGGTCACATAGCTAGTAAGAATCAAGTGTCTGAGACCAGATTTGAACTCAGATCCTCCTGACTCCAAGGGCTGGTCCTCTATGTGCCCTAATTATTAAGACAGGATTATATACTTGGACCTGGAGGGGATCTCAGAGAATCTCATCCAAGCCCTTTGTTTCATAAGTGAGAAAATCTGTGGCATTCAAAGATGAGATTTCTTGAAGTCTAAGTCTTCTGAATCCAAATTCATCACCCCTTCTACTTCTCTACTATTTTGGTAAATAAAGTCTAAGGTCTCTCATTCAAGTACCCTGGTCAACAGAATGCACTTTAGTAAACCTGTCCTATCCATTAACTGAATTCCACGTGGACCTTCATCTTCTCTTTAAGAGAAGATTACACAAGTTACACAAATATTTCTGTATAAAATAAAATGACTGGTCACAGGAATCCAGATTTAGAGCCGGAAGGAATCTCAGGAGTTGCTGAGTATAACTTACTTTACAGAGGGAGGTTAAATGATTGTCCTAGATCATAAGAATCAGTAAGACTTTCAAATGAATTCCTCTGATTAAGGGTCAATGTTCATTCTATGGTAATTAAAAAGTATGACTCTGAATTTTAAAGTTGTTAACATTCCAGAGTTCTCCCCTTTCTCAAAATTTAGAAGTCAAAAATACCTTAAAAGAGATAGAAAGACCTAGCTAAAAAGAATATCAAGAAAAGTACAAGATAAACAGAATAAATATAAATTAAAGTAATTATAATCCTGTTCTTAAATTACTGCCATTACTACTAAAAACTCTAGTTTATAATAAAGTTTTAAAACTATTTTATTCCAGTAACACTGTTGGTATAGTTAAATACTTTAGAGAATGAATAAACCAATCAGGGGGAAAGAAAAGTACAGGATGCCAAGATGCTAAGAGTACCCAAGAGAATAGACTGTTGTGAGGGAGCCTGAACTGGGACCTGACCCAACATCTCCCAAGCCAGAGGCTGTGGATGCTACAGGCTGATTTATTCAGCTGGCAGTCAAGAAAAGTTGTCCTACTCTCTATTAACTACTAAATATCATAGAAATAAGAAGGATTTTCTAATTGAAAAGTTCCAAGAATTTCTGCTCTTCAGTCCGTGCATTTCAAGACTACACAATATGGCTTTCCTTTCAGGGTCTGCTGTATGAGTTTAGCCAAAATGTCATTGGAAGATTTAAGGAACCTTAAAATAACCACTAGGAACATGGCTAAAGGCCATTACAGACACAGGGGAGAGCAAGAGATGGAGTCAAATGATAACTTTCCAAAAAACAGACGGGGAAGGCAGAGAAGTAACTCGATGGAATCCCATCCCCTACTGACCTGAAATGCAAAATATTTGTACAGGTATGCCCCTCCAAGGATTACTCCAGCAAGCATAAATGCAAGTCCAAAACACATGCACCAACACCAGGCTCTTCTCTGGCCAACTGGTACCACTTCATCTGGATCCTAAACGTGAAACAAGGGAAAAGATGTTACATCTCTACTTAGATACACAATCTTAGCCCTAAGAGATCCCTTAAGACACTAGCCCAACCTCTCATTTGAATGAGAGATATGAACCTGAGAACCAGTGATGTCACATTTATAAGATGATCAGCTGTAGGTGTGATGAGTTATATCCTGGAGTTTAATATCATGATTGTCTGAGACCACACATCTTGGACAGTGGTTGGGTTTGTTGGTCCCAAGACTGAGTCTCCTGATCCTTTTGTTAATCTAGGTTCTTTCTAGTCTGTAATGCTGCCTCCTTCATAAGATATGCATCTGTGGAAGAAAAATAGCCCCTGTTCTTGCTTTCAGTCCCTGACTTACTGCAGTTGATCTGCAAGAGCATTAATATATTTTCCTCAGATGATTTTTATAATATACTTTTTTTTAACATTTAAAAGGTCAAAAAGGCTAATGGAAAAGCTTTGATAATTTTATTACCAATTGTTGATATTAAGGGTAAATATATATTGCTTTCCTTCACAATGGTTAAGACTTTTCTGGGAAATATTTAACAAAATAGGTAAAAATATATTAAAGGGACAAAAAGGGGAATAAACAGATATCTAAATGAAAATATGAAGAGCTGAAAATCATATAAAGAATTGAAAGGTAGATTATATTTTGTACCATAAATTCGGCTTTTCTTTTTTTGTAAACTTATATAAGGGCAATAAAAAGAAAAGAATTCACAAGAAGGGAATATAACAATTTCAGTATGTCAAAGATATGTTAAGCTTATTTGTCTAGAATTAATTATGCACCCTCACCATCTCACCCCAGCTCCAAAAATCCTAGGAACATTAAGTTGGCTTTGATGATGTACTTGCATTTTGTCTCCAGAGGCAGAAGCGACAAGACAAAGACACTGGAGGAAAAATCAGGTAGAAAAAAAGGTACAATAAAAGGTGAAAAGAAGAAAATAAAATTACCCTATCTACATATCAAAGCAAGAGAATCAACTCTCTCTAGTTACTATGCTAAAAAAAATGATGAACATTAATTCCCCTTATGAAGATTCATATAAGCCAGGCAGCAGGCACAAATGGTGAAATTGTGAAAGTACATTTCTTTTAAGCCAGTTAGCTACCCAGTCATATGATTTACAAATGGGGTAGTTGAGATGACACAAGGTCTCCCTCCCAACTGCCCTTTTGGCCACTTTTAATCTCTGCCTAATTATATATCTTATAGTTTATCAATCAATTAAAAAGCAAACATTCATGAATGGAAGAGACAAAAAACAACCTTCAAAGAGCTTACACTTTAGCTGGGGAAGAAGACGTACCTGTGTATGTGTGCATGTGCCCAAAACACAAAAGATAGGCATACCCAAGAGATTCAAGGTAGGTTTCAGAGAACCCCCAAACAAATACTAACCTCAAAGAGCTTACAGTTTAGCTGGTGAAGACATGTACATATGTATATAAGTATACAAGGTAGTTTGGGGTGGGGGGACCAGTTGGCCAGACCAGGAAAGGCTTCAGGGAGCAGGTGGTTGTTTAAAGGTTGAAGACATTAGGGATTCTGAGAAACTCAAGTGAAGTCAAACCACATACCAAGGCTTGGACACCAGCCAGTATCAAAGGACACAAGAGGGAGGTGGAATGCTATGTATGAGGAACAGTAAGGAAGCCAGTTTGACTAGACTTACAGAGGGTGGGAAGGAAAATGATGTATTATGAGGCTGGACAGGGAAGTGGGGCCAGTTTGTGAAATGTTATTTAAATGCCAGACAGGAATTTCCATTTGGTCCTAGAGAAGTTAACAGGGAACTGGAGAAGTATATGGAGTATGGGAATGACAGATCTCAGTTTTAGGAAGAACAGTTTGGACTGAAGCAGGGAGAGAACAGAGGCAGGGAGACCACTCAGAAGGCTCTTTTTTAAAAATTTAAATTTAACAGCTGAAGCGTGATGGTAGTGATTAGACAGAGAAGATGGTGTCAAGATATAAAGAAGATTTGGCAACTAACTGATGATGTGGAGGTGAGAAGCTAATGTTTATTCTGAGTTTGTGAATCTAGGGGACTAGAAAAATAGTGGTACCCTTGAAAGAGACAGGGAAGTTGGGAAAAGGGATGGATTTGGAGGATGATATAATTCTGTTTTAGGCACATTCAGTCTAAGCCAGCTAGTTTACAGGTATCTAGATCCAACAGGCAGTTGGTGATGTGGAAATAGAATTCAGGAGACTAGATATATAGCCTCGTGAGTAATCTATATGGACATGATGATTAAACCAATATGAACTTATGAGATCATGAAGGAGAGTATAATGATAACAATCATTAACAACTAATATTTCTATAGTACTTTAATGTTTGCAAAATACTTTATGTGACTTCATTTCATCTTCTACAATATCCCTGTGAAGTAGATGCTTAGAATTACCTTCATTTTTACAGAACAGGTTGCTGAGGTACAGAATGGATAAGTGATTGCCCAGGAACAAACAGCTTAGTAAGAATTTGAAGCAAGATTGAGAGAGGCAGAGAAAATCAGAAACTGTCCCAGAGCAACCGACAAGGCTACATATGCTAGTCTCTTGAGTCCTACTTTCCATGATGACTGTAGATTAGCAACTGTGTCTAAAATAGAATTGTATCATTCCCCTCCGAATCCATCCCTTTTCCCAACAGGGAAACTGTTTCTTTCAAGGGCACCACTATCTTTCTAGTCCCCTAGATTTACAATTTGAATGGCAACACAAGAGTTACATATATATACAACTGAATAAATATGACATCTGAATAAATCTAATGTATAATATGAATGTGAGACCTCTTGGTACTAAATATAAGAATTACAGGCATTCCTAAGCAGAAGGTATTAAGTTTAGTTGGGTCTAGATAGGTAGTAATGAGGTACTTGGAGCAGAAAAAAAGGTGAAGAAGGCAAAGAGGAAGAGTAGGACCAAAGGCAAGCAGATGGAAGCCTCTATGGTCTAAGGTTGGCTAGGATTGGGTCAAGTTATGGAGAACATAGAAATCTAAAATGAAGAATCTGAATTCATTTCCACCAATATGTGACTATATATGACAGGAACCCACTAGGTGATGAAGATAACAAAGACATTAATGACATAACTGGTGACCCTAAGTTGTATATAATAGGAGTTAAGGTGGAGAAGGGGTAATGATAATAATACAAATAATAGTGGATACAAGGAAGGTGAATACAGGGACAAAGGAGAAAAATGTCAATGAGAGTTAAAAAGATTCACATCAAAATAAAAGGATTTCCATATCTAAGGGAAAATTATGACTTCCCTAGAGTTGTGAAAATTTACTTAATTAAAATTTAATTCCATCTATTTTTCTTAGGAAGTATAAGGGGGGAAAAAAAGAACATTTCAGGACCATTTAACTTTTATAGAATGGCTCAGTTAGCTGGGAAGGCAGGAGGTCATGTTTATAAGACACTGTCAGAGCTGAGACATCTTAATTGTCAAACAACTATAAAAAAAACATTCATCCATCTCACCTTTAAAGTGAACTGACTAAAACATATTTAGTCACCTATATTCTGATTGGATTTTCCATGTCTCTGATAATAATTTTTATTTTTATACAAAGCTAAGTTACCTCAACTGAAACATTGTCACTTTTCTGCTAAACAATGTCAATCAAAAATTTAAAAAAAATAAATATTTTACTAAACTATTTAGCTTATAGGTTTGTAGCTCATTTTTGAAGATCTTAAAGGTTCTCAAAGTGTCAAGAACCAAATTCTATTTTTAAAAAAGAGGAAGGGGGGGTGGATAGGTGGCGCAGTGGATAAAGCACTGGCCCTGAAGTCAGGAGTACCTGGGTTCAAAGTCAGTCTCAGACACTTAATAATTACCTAGCTGTGTGGCCTTGGGCAAGCCACTTAACCCCATTGCCTAGCAAAAACCTAAAGAGAGAGAGAGGAAGGAGAAGGAAATAAGCACAGTGCTCAGTGCCTTTTTAATATGATCACATTTGATCTTTACAACAACCTAGTAATTACAACAATCTAGTGATTTACAACAACCTAGTTAACATTACCATTTTACAGCTGAGGGAATGGGCAAAGAGTAGTAAAGTGATTTATCCAGGCTCACACAGCATCTTGGGTCACATTTGAACTTGAGTCTTTCTGACTCCAGTACTAACATTCTATTCACTGGTCCCACCTTGATCAAGTTATGTGAAGAGTCTCTGGGCAGTCAAAATAAAGGTCAAAAGCTACTCACTAAAGTTCTTACTAAAGTTCCTCTATTTTTCTCATATTATTTTAAACAAAATTTACTAATACTTAATGATGTCCTTTCCCAGACCATGCCAAATTGGAAATAAGAAAGGCTGTGGTGAGAAGGAATTTTAAAAAGTAAATACAACTATAAACATCTAAATTTGGGGTCATAGAGTTAGGGCAAAGAACCCTAGTTACCTACTTCCATAATTTCTCTGTGGAATAGTTGTTATTGGTATTTATAATAAAGATTTTAATCATAAAGAGAAGATTAAATTGGGTCCAGTATACTTTATTGAAGTATAATAATTCACATTATAGAAGTGTTTATTTTTTCACAAGTGGAAGTTAAACATTGATTGGCAAGGCAGTACAACCCAGCCAATAGAGTGCTGGTCCTGGGATCATGAACACTTGGGTTCAAATTCTTCCTCTGATATACACATAATGTATGATTAAAGACAAAATCAATTCTCTCCTCTTAAAAGTAAATCCTGAAAGATTCATAAGTTATACAGATGAGTGGCCAATCTGAGCAGAGATTCCTTTCTCCAGGTTTCTTAAACCTGTATACTCTAAGGCACAGATTTCCGCCTCCTCCTCCCTATTAGCAGATGGAAGCCTCTATGGGCTACGGTAAGCCTGGTACAAAAAGTGGGTAAGTTTCAGTTATGTGGGGGAACCTACATATTACCATCCTTTATAATAACAGGCAATTTTCTCAAGCCTATAAAATCAGAGATCAGGTGCATATGTGCAATGGAAAAGAGGGTTTCTACCACAAATCAGGTCTGTCCATGTTCATAATACATACTTGCAATCCAAACCTATAGTATGCCCTTAGACATTGTGCTAAGAGCTAAACATTCTACTGCAAGATATCACTGTTTAATTGTGTAAAAGAGAAATGAAATAAAAGATAAATTCAGTTACAGTATTTCTGTTAGTTCATATTTTTAGATCACCTCAACCATTTCCCTAAAGGTCTTCAGGAATGTGTCATCAATTATAAATCTAACCCAGGTTAAAAAAAAAAAGCTGTAGCCTTCCCATATTTTTCTTTCCACTGTTCTCAAACTAACAGGTAACTTCATATCTCCAGACATTTCTATTTAGGTCTTCTTTTTAGGCTGAATTTTTAAGGGAAAATTTTTCCCCAAAGCTCTCTGGAAACCTACTTTAATATTATAGCACATTAAACCAACATTTCAGGATGCAGAACTCTAAGAGGATAATATATTTCTAGGATAAAAAAAAGAAAAAAAAAGAAAAAACATTCCTCCAACTGGAAGGAGACAATTTGACTTGGGGGTGGGGGTGGGAAATGAGAAAGTAGTACTGTAGTAAGAATACAGACTATAATTAATATTATCTCACAAACCTTGGAAGTATCATTTTACAGATGAGGACACCGAGGCATATAGAGATCAATTGACATGCCCAAGGTCACTTAGCTAGAAAATGTTTGGGACTGGGCTAAAGATGTTCTTGTCCAAGGTGCAGTACTTATACATCATACCACCTGAATCACATTCTAATGCCCTGAACTAATAATGTACTTTTTAAAGAAAGTCAAGTTCTTTAAAAAGATCTGGGACATTTAAAAATATAGTCAAGTGAGAACCGTAACATCCTCCTGAGTATAATCAGGTTCATCACAATAGAATTCTTTGACGCCCTCTCCTCTTCTTCTAACCATGGCTACCCAAAGTCAAACTGGCAATTTCATTTCATCTTCATTCAACATGACCCCTCCTCCACTTTAGAGGACTGATCTTTGTTCTTCTTGTTGGCTTTGCCTAAAATAATTTCCTATTTCTCCACGTCTACCATCAAAACTGAATTTAGGATAAACCTGATGTATCCTCACCTCATGCTAATCAACCAACAAGACTTTATGAAGCCCCTATTTTATACATACATACATATACATATATGTATATGTATGTATTTATGGCAGGATACATCTGGAAAAGTGAGCCAGTAGACTCAACTTTATCACCTTCTTGATTTGGAATCCTCTTTGCCTATATTCAAACTCCACTATCACAATGACTGGTCAACATGAAAAAAGATCCTGAGTTCTCAAAGCCTAAATCTCAGGAAAGATTTTCCTAATGGTCTATTAAACAATATTTCAGGATGTAAAACACTAGATGTCAAATAAACTTATCTGTCCTCAAACTTTAGTAAGTGGCTGAGGACCAATAATAATAACGTGCATTTAAGGTTATTTGAGCCTGTGAGCAGCGTACTACAGGTAAATACTGTCTCTATTTTGATAGCTAAAATCATAGTTTTAGGGTCTTGTTCAAGAGGGGGAATTTGAATCCAGGTCTCTCTAACTCCAAATCCAACCCTATCCACTATACCTCAAGATCCCCCTTAGAAGAGCAACCCACCCAGGAATGAAATATTTTTAACTACAGCACCATAAGAAGTCATCTAGTAAAGTGCCAAGTTGTGCATCAATGGAATAGCTATTCCCACAGATTTTTAAGGACCCTTCTACTGATGGAAATGATATGCAAAATGGTAGGATTATTTTGAACCTGTTATATCAGGGTTATCTAATACACAAAAGACTCAAATATTTTCTGAAGGTTGAATACTTCTCCAGAGGAGATAGTCAAAGAAGATTAGTGAAATCATTGTTCATGAATGGTTTTCCAGTGGTTTTCCACTGTCTTAGTCAAACACTGGGTAAAATAGCTGTAAGGGACCACAGGTTATCTAGTTCAACATCTCTTCATTCCACATTCATTTCTGTCCCTATCACTCCCATCAGCACATTGTAATCAAAACAATGCCCAGAGGTCAGGTCCTAGATACCAGTAGCAGTTCTGCCATTAACTGAGAGGCAAAGATAAGTCATTTAATTTCTTTGGGTCTTATCTTTCTTATCTGTGATAGGGGAGAGCATTGAGGAAGGCATCTAAGGTCCCACCCATATCTAAAAGTTAATGATTCCATGGAAACCAGTTCTAGTGGTACTCTAATACCAAAGGTATTCAACTCAGAGACAAAAGGTGTGTACACACACACACACACACACACACACACACACACACACACACACTGTTCCTTTGACCTCTAGAGTCAGGTAATTATGAAATTACAATATAGGATTGTTGTTATTAATAATACTCTTTGCTGATGCTGAAGTTGATAAGATACACAAATCACATGAAAGATAAAACTTCCTCATCCTGCAAATTCTCTCAGCCTTGGAACTCGTATCTCAACACTACCTAGGTCCCAAACTTTGATCGGTCATGAATTTCAAAACCTCCTTTTAAGGAGAGGGCTCAGAATAGATATCTCATTTTCTCCCTGGCTATACTACTTTGGAACTTAATCGTTTTGCCTTCTAGTCTTAGCACAGGGCCAAGAAAATAGCAGGTGTTTATGTTCTTTGACTACTGACAGCATAATAACAGCCTCAAGAATACAAAGATTGCAAATTCCTCTAGAGTCTCAAGTTTATATTTAATATTTTCAGTTGACTTTTCTAGCGAAGACTACTACAATCTCAACTACAGTGACATAATAGTCCACACTTCCTTTCTCCCCCTGTAAATACCAGCCCCATACTTCAGAGACCCTTGAATTTCTTTCACTAATAGACTTTCTCGAAATACTCATCTTTAATAGTTAAATCAGGGCTTATCAAAACTTTTTGAATATTATAAAATATAAATATCAGGGTTACTGAATTAATTGCCACTTAAGGGTGATGGGTGGGGATGGGGGGGAAGGATAAAGACCACACACCTGCGATTTTATTAATTGAGGAAATTCCCAGGTGAGAAAACTCCTTGTAGCCAATGTGGGTGGCATATTCTCTGTAATTTATAGTCTAAAGAGGTTCTTAAAGTTCAACCCTTAGGGGGTCCTTGAGATCAAAACTACTTTCATAATACTAAGAGGTTTTAATTTCTATCAACAGATGTAACCATATAAACAAAGGAGGGAACCCTTCAATTTTTAAGAGTATAAAGAATTTCTGAGATCAAAAGGTTTGAGAAGGGCTGGCCTCTAACCTATTCAGTGTCAAAAGACTAGTATGTGTCAAAGATGAGGTTTAAATTCAGACCTTCCTGACTTCAAGGCTAGCTCTCTATTCATTATATAAGTTGTCTTCTCAGGAGAAAAAAAAGCAAAGAACAAGATTAAAATATTGCTTAAAGAGTCATATCCTCAGGTAAAGAAATTACAAAAAAAAAATTTAAATTACCGTTCCAAAGAACAAGAGTAAAATAATGGGAAACTCAACTTTATTAAGGAATCATGCAGAAAATCTAGTGACTTTTAAAAAAACCAAATCAGGAAAGTCTATGAATCCAAATACATCATTAGGCCATTCAAAATTAGCACAGGTATTTAGTTCTGGACAGTGTTCCTAGGACAGGAAATTAGGTTAGAACTAAAAGAAATTAGTGCAGTATCTATGATACTGCACATTTCTTAAGCAGCCAAATTTAACACTGCCACAATTTTTTTTTTAATGAGAAGTATATGTTATGAGGGATATTCCTTAAGGGCTATGGAATATAAATTTATTTCCTAGTCTGCATCTGAAGATGTGAAAGTGAAGAATCATGTAGAAGGCCTACTCAGAGTTTTGATGGCAAATTTCCAAATACAGGAAGGTAGAAACTGACAGAATTCCCCCAACTGGCAAGTATGTCAACCTAGTAAATATTACACCATCTAGTATATCAATGTTCTCTTCTTGGAGATCTTAATAACCAAGAAGGCTAGATTTTTTCAAAGAAATTAATTTCAACATTAAAAAGCTTTGTTCTGCCTTCACTTCCAGAAATTATGTATTTTATATTAAAGTAATCAAATAGGACAATAATATGAATTTTCTGTCAGATAAAGTGAAGTTTGTGAAGTTATTCTAAGAAAGGTTTCCAAATTGAACCCTTTTTTCAAGGATGGCACAAAAGAAAAGACGATCTTGGAAGGTCTTTTCCCAATCTAGTCTTTTTTAAGAGGATAGAACACCAACATTAGTATTGTTTCAGGAGAGTGACCAGAAAGACCAGTTGCCACTTCATTTCCCATTCAGCTGGACTGCATCATGCCACCAGGAACCACATCTTCCTGTGAGACTGCATAAACCTTGGTAATCACAATTCATCAATTCCTTTTCTGTCCCTCAGGACCCTCTGAACTGGAAAGCACAGAGTTCCTTCCAAAACCTGGTCAATGGTAGGGGCAGATTTTTATTTGTATTCCAAGCGTTTACGCAGTTGCCTACCATAGATTATCACTTAATAAAATAACTAGATTGTTTTGGATGAAAAAAATAATTGAACCAGTCTAAACTGATCAAATACCAATAACCTTAAAAAGATGACTTTCTGAGCAAGACATTCTGGCAAAATTATTACATTCATTCTTGTGAACATTATTAAACAGCCATGAATTTAGGTAATTTAAAAAGAACAGATGAAAAGTACATCGTTTCTCCTTATGTAACCAAAAAACATGATCCTAATTATGGTGTAATTCCTTATATAATTCATTAAGCCACAGGAAGAATCTTATGCAAATTGTATTTTGAGAGGGAGGTTATATTAAAAGATGACCCTGATTCCTTCTAATCTGAACATCAGGAACTCAGAAAAGCTCTTCAGCTTTTGCAGACACTAAAAGTTGAAACAGATGAATCCCACCCAGAACCACCTGGTTCATTTTTGGGTTAAGGACATTATATAGCCTGTAGAGAAAAAGTACTGCCAATTACAAATGTTACCTATTCAAACTGAACCTGCAAAGGTTTGCATATAGTTAAACGTCATGACATTTCATTTCTTCAACAATATTAAAAGTCTAAACTGGTACCAGGGCCTGTGGCTCAGGGGGTCCATAAAATCCTCTGCAAATTGTAGGTACTTTAGGTCCTTGAAGTTTGTTTACTTTTCATTAGCTAATCTTCTGGGAGAATAAGTAATTTGCTCCTGGCAGGGGGCAGGTGTTCAAGAGGCAACGGAGGTGACTGCATCTGCTCTGTGATAGCACACTTAAAACAAGACACTATTTTAATACTTATCAACTCAGTTGTACAATACTTACTGGCCATCAAAAACATTAAAATAAAAAAAAATCTGGACCAAGTGATGAAGGCCAAAAAAAAGTTATAGATGTTATAAGTTTCATTCAATTAGGTACTTGTGACAGGCAATGTATAGATAGATCGCCAGTGGATAGAGTACCAGTCCTGAATTTACTAGCTGTGTGACTTTGGTTAAGTCACTTAACCCCATTGCCTTAAATAAATTTTTAAAT
Organism: Macrotis lagotis; assembly: GCF_037893015.1. Lineage (NCBI taxonomy): Eukaryota > Metazoa > Chordata > Mammalia > Peramelemorphia > Peramelidae > Macrotis > Macrotis lagotis. Next base: position 823,418,005 of record NC_133658.1, on the reverse strand, counting down.
TTTTTTTCAAAAAATAAAAGTGTAGAGATGGAATGACCTATGGATCACAGAGTATATAGAAGGAAGGTGTAAGAAGACTGGAAAGGTAGGAAGGGATCAAAAAAGATGAAGAGCTTTAAAAACCAGAGGATTTTATTATATTTGATCCTGGAGGTCACAGATAGCCACTGGAAATTTACTGACCAAGGGATTAATATGGTCAGACTTGAATTTTACGAATATCAATCTAACAACTGGGTGGAAGACCAACTGAAATGGGGAAAGACAAGGAGACCTATCAGCAGATCACTACAACAGTTCGTACAAAATGATGAGGAAGGACCTGATCCAGAGTGATGGCAATGTCAAAGGAAAGAAGGGGACTTATACTAAATATATCACCGAGCTGGAAATGATAAGACTTCCCCAATGAATACTAGTATAGGAGTGGTGAGAGTGACCCAAGACTGGGGTTTAGAGGGGCTGGTTTTCTATTACAATACAGGGGGCGAGGTACTCAAAAGAAGAGGACAATGTAGAGTTGATCTAGCTCATCATGGGGTCAAGAGGGGAAAGGGAAGACAATACAGGGGTGATGGCCTGATAATGAATGAACAAAGGAATCATGGTCCTGGAGGTCACAATGAAAAAAAAATTGTAAGGCAGAAGGTTAAAATTAAAGTGAATGACAAAAGATTATGACAGGATTAGAATAGATTATAACAAGAAATTTATGTTTAATCTGGGGGATAGACAAGTATGCATACATATTTATGAAAATATATTTTAAAATATATGGAAATAAAATACTATTAAATGTAAAAAAAAAAGAAGCAATAAATATATACTGAATGAATGAGTTCCACAAAAGGACAGGTAATTGAATTAGGGTGGTAGAGAAAGAACCAAGGAAATAGCAATGAGGAACATGAAACAATCAATCTAACCCCACCACCATGATCCCAAGGAATCAGACAATATGAGTTAAAAGATAACCAGCAGTGATGGAAGTGTAGCTAAGGAAGCTATGTCACCAGCAGGTAGACAGACGCAGCAGGAGTTTCAAGAGGTAATCTGGTCAGTAACCTATGGCAAACTATTGGTTGGATAGCTTTGGAGCAGGAGGCTGGAGGGGATGGGTTTGAGGGAATGGGGATAAGGAAACAGCCGGAGGAGGATGGGAAAAAGCCACAGTTTTCAAAAATCACTGGAATGGAGTTGGCAGTTGGATGGAAATGTATTCAATCCTAAAGGAAGGAATTCAGGATAATTTTATTATTTAATATCACCTGAGCCTCACAATAACTTTAACAGATAGTGTAGGCATTAGTATTATGAGCATATTACAGGTGTGGAAACTCTTAAAACTTCAGTCACACAGAAAGTAACAAAGGTGGTAGGGATCCAAATCTAGGCTACATAAGATATTGAGGAATTTAGAGGTAGGATGGACCTCAGAGATCTTGTAGACAGAGACTGAAATTTCTTGAAGCTGAGAGAAGTGTTCATATTTCACTATACAACCATACAGGCTAATGGGTAGTAATGAAGTTGTTGAATCAGGTGTTAATTTATTTCCAGGTTTTAGGATCCAGAATCAAATACTTACTTTTTTTAGTGGGAAAAAAAAAACTGCTTTGAATTGGAGAAAACAAAGAATATGTTCTTGGCCTATAGTCAATGGTCAATAAACAAAAAACCCCACCCTCCTGTTTCCCTAAATTTCTGGATTTTTTTTTTTTTTTTTTTTTTTTGGTTATAATAGAAGGTTGGATTGAGGTGGGAAGGCTTGGAGAAATTGCTACTGGATGGAAAGCAAAACCTTGGCTCATCTGTTACATGGACAGAGCCCAAAGAAAACACTTGTACAGAATTATTCATTGTATAAAATTTGTTATAAACAGATCAACAAAGGACTGTTTCGATGGGCCATCTGCTGGGATAAAGAAGAAACCTTCTCCCTTTATACAATGGATCTGTTTCTAAGAAGTCAAACTAATTCTTTGGCAAGTTCTTTTGCAAAGAAATAATTACTCCCTCATTTATTGCCTTTTGGGGATAAATCTGGAATTTCATGTAGAAGCTCAGTGAACCAGTTTGATCAGAAAGCTAGCTCTCACCTAGGTTATATGAGAATTCAGGTTATATGACAAGAATAAAAGTCAAGTCGACAAACAGGCAATTGTGTTGTGTCACATATATGTGAATGAAAATGTATATAAATGATTTAAATTATATATCACATAAAATCACTGTATATAGTTAACATTTATATATTACATATAATGTAAATCATTAATATATTATATTAGTATACATACACATATAGAGCCCCAAACAAACAACCACACCCATTCTATTTTGTAAAGATAGAGGTTGAATGTTCCTTTTTGAGTCTAGTGCAATCACCAACCAAATATAAATGATGACAAAAAGGGATGAATATTCGTTATTAAACTGACCTTGGTATTCAGGAAAAGATGTCACACATGTATTTTAGTGTGGTAGAATGGAAAGAATGCTGGAATGAACGGGGAATGAGGAAATGTGAATTCTCATCTAAAATATGTGACTGTGGGTAATTCAGTTTTTTCCTATGATCCCCACTAGTAAAAATGATCAGGTCAGACCTATGAATTTGAATCCAAAGAATTCCATGGGGAGTGGAGGGGGGCATATTTAACAAATACCTATCTACTTTGCTGACACTATAGGTCATAAACATATATATGTACCTTAAGGCAAAGAAACCAGAAATTTGTGGAAATCAATCCCATGACCACAAAGTTGATTTACTAGTCTAGAATCAATTACCATGATGTATCCCCACACCATCCAAGGTCAGAATTCCTTCCACTATCCCATGCTACAAATTAAAACTAAAAGAAAAATGAATGTTATTCACATATTATTGTAGATTATTGTAGGTTACAGTGAACCTGGAGTAAAGACAACAAAGTGAAAAGACAAGGAGTAACTTTAAGAGCCCAAGAGTTTTGGTGTTAACATTAACATCAATACACAGAAAGAGTCCAGAAGAGATCATCTGAATCGATGTTTCCTTATTTGATTCAATTTACTTGAAATTCTATGAAGCAGGGATGAGTTAGGGCAAGTCAATTTCCACACCATTCACAGAAATGCTTTATAAAGTATTTAGAAATTCTAGAATTTTAGAATTTAGAAATTCATCATTACATTCATTTGGTTTATTTTAAATAAATGAGGTCCTCATCAGCTCTGGCTACTCCAGAGATTTTGGGTAAGACTTCACTACTTTGGACCTCAGTTTTCTCATCCAAAGAATTAGGGAGTAAACTTCTAGGTCTAAATTCCTCCAGTCTCTCATGACATGGACAGAAGGTTTTTTCTGTCACACTTGAACTCCTTGATACTGGAGTATAGTCTCAAGTATCACTACTACCATTCCAGTTACATAAAAAGGAGCTGAATTAAAATGGTAAGAAGAACTCAAGTGAGGAGCAATAATAATGGCCGTGGCAAATATGAAACCTTGCGGCCAGATTCCAAAAGATCTAGGATTTCCTTCAATCCTAAATAAAATCTAATAGGATCCCATTCTGAGTGAAGTTTTTGAGTTAAAAGATCACCCTGTGGGAAAAGGACACATATGGACAAAAATATCTATAACAGCTCTTTTTGTGGTAGCAAAGATTTGGAAATTGAGGGGATGCCCATCAGATCAGCTGGAAAATGACTGAACAAGTTAAAGTAGATGACTGTGATTGAATACTATTGTGCTCTAAGTAATGAAGGGGTCTCAGAAAACCTAAGGAAGACTTATATAAAATGATGAAATGGGAAGTGAAAAAAATCCAAGAGAACACCTATAAACAGTTAGCAGCAATACTAGGATAACCATTAACTTTGAAAAACTTTGTTACCCAGATCAAGACAATGATCCAAGACAACTGAAAGAATCATGGATGAAAAAAATGCTATCCACCTCCAGAGAGAGACAGAACTATTGGACTCTGAGAGCAGACTAAAGCATATTTTTTTCCAATTCTTTATTTTTCTTGCTATTTTTCCTTCTGTTTTGTTTCTGCAACATGGCTAAAAAGGAAATGTTTTGCATGACTTCACGTGTATAACTGATATATTCTTTGCTTTCTCAATGGGTAGGGAGAAGGGTTAGGAAGGAGGGAGAGAATTTGGAACTCAAAATTTTAAAAAATGAATGTTAAATTAAAAAAAAGGCAAAAAAGAAAAAAAGAAAAGAAAAGATCATCCTTTAGCTTAAGCCTGTCATGACCATAGCTGAAAGCTCAACCGGGCTGTTAGCCCAACATCTTGGCAGGCTTTAAAATGTTACAGATTCCCAGTTCTGGAATGAAGGAGAATAAACTCAGACTTATGGAATGTTGGGACTGGAAATAAATTTAGAGATTAGAGATTGAGCATAAGGAAAGAGTGATAGTTGGGAGAAACCTGGAATCAAATCCTGCCACTGAACCTCTTGATTTTCTCAACTTTAAGATAGGAATGTTAATACCTGTAATCTTATTAATATCTTTAGTCTTTAATGAGTTGGTTGGTATGAGCTTCAAATGAAATAATCCATAGAAAGTGTTACATAAAATTATAGGTATAAATTTCTGACTTTTACCTAGTTTTATTTCCTCATTTTACAGATGAAGAAACTGAGACCCAGAGAGAGAATGAAGTGACCTTCCCTTAGGTAAGTAGTAGAATTGAGGTGAGATAGGAGTAGGACAGAGTTGAAACCAAGTCTGTCAGACTCTCCATTAAGGATGATATAAAGACTCAAAGAGAAGTCATTAGAAAGGAAGTACTACAAAGAGAAGTTAGCTGTTGAAAATGGGCATAAGAGGGGCAGCTGGGTGGTGCAGTGGATAGAGCACAGGCCCTGGAGTCAGGAGTACCTGAGTTCAAATTCGGTCTCAGACACTTAATAACTGCCTAGCTGTGTGACCTTGGGCAAGTCACTCTTAACCCCATTGCCTTAAATAAAAATAAAAAAAGAAAATGGACATAAGAAATGCAGAATTAAAGGAGGATATAATTAAATAAATACTTTTTCTGGTCTAAATTTGTCTCTTTTTATGGAAAGTCCAAAGATTCATGTTCTAAATATAATTACTTGCATTTCAACTGATACTTCTTTATTCAAACTGTCTTTTTAGTAGGGAGAGTAATCGGTAAAATTTGTTAAAGCAGAGAATATAAAAACTAAAAGTTTCAGTAGCTTATCATTAATTCAATCAAGCTTATTTTTTTAAAAAAGTAAAGAAAATCCTACTTATATCATCTTAACAAAACATTTGCTTATATACACATTGAAGTTCCAAATACATAATTTTAGATAGAAATTCCCAAGATGATTCACATGAAAACTGAGGCATTTATAAATTTGTGGCATAATTCAATGACCAATGATACAAATGAATATTCTACCATGAGAGCAAGAACAGAATTTATCAATAAAAAAAAATTAAACTCTTTACTTTAGGAACAAGTTTAAGCATATGCTACCATTCCATTAATTTATTTCAACATGTAAAGAAAAATTCAATTTCATCCAAATGGTGATATTGGTTTTCCTTCAGAATTAAAAAAAAACCAAACCTTTAACAGACTATACTTCTTTTCCAAGGGTTTTATTCACTCAGTTGTTAGCAACATTCAGAAAAAATGTCCAGTAAGATGACAGATGATACAAGAACTAGAACAGGCTTGATTTTAAAAAGTCTTTCATTTCAAAAACAAGTATTGACTTAAGTAAAATTAATTTTCAAACAATTTCAATTAGAACAATTTCAAACAATTGTCCTAAAAGACAAACAGGATACACTAATCTCCTCTAGCTACCTTCTTTCTGTAAAAATGTTTTATTACTTTAAAAAAAGTAATAAAACTCAAACCAAACCCAGACAATCTCCTTTAAATCTTCCCAGGTTTCTTGAGAGCAAGAGTTAAATGTTTCTGAGTCTTGCAAATCACATTTGTTTCTGAATAATATTCCTTTCCTCCCACCCCCAGAGCAATCTTTTGTGACAAAAATCTGAGAAAAAAAGTTCAACAAGACTAACTACAGTACAGTTATTATGTGTAATATTCCATTTATAATGAAAGAAATTAGTTGTGCAAAAATACTTTCATTTGGATGGGCAAATTAATTTCACTAAACAGAAAAGCAGCTGAAACTCATCTAGTCCTCTAGTTTGTAGAAACTTCAGCCAGTTTTTGTTTTGTTTTTTAAATTAGAGTCTGAATAAGTTTAAGAGGTTAAATTAATCAGTGTCTATCTCAGACAGGATGACTTCTTCCTGGTCCTTTCTTTACACAGTGAAAATATCATGGAAAAAATTTATGAAGGCAGCAAAACATGGGAGACAAGTCACTGGATCTTAAGACAATGTACCTAGGTTCAAATCTTGCCTCTTACCCTTGCTATCTGCTATATACACTTGCTTGGAAAAATGATTTCATCTCTGTGGGTCTCAGTTTCATCTGTAAAATGAGGACATTGGATAAGGTGATTTCTAAGGTCCATTCCAGTTCAATGTCTACCATGGTTTATTTAAATGAATCTCCCTTCATAATTACAATGATAAAGAGGGCCCTGGAGTCAAGGTGAGAAAATGGATCACTATAAAAAGTGGTAAGTTCAATGAATGGAAAGCCACAGACCTTAGAGCTCACTTCATTTTGCCGAACTGCTTTTTCTCCTCTTTAAAAACAAAATAAACAAGGGGGCAGGTAGGTGGCACAGTGGATAGAACATCGGCCTTCGAGTCAGGAGGACCTGCGTTCAAATGTGATCCCTGATGCTTACTAGCTGTGTGACCTTGGAGAAGTCATTTAACTGCATTGCCTCATAAAAAAATTAAATAAATAAAAAAAGAACAAACAAAAACCCATCACTTTTTTTACAAGTAAAAACTAAGACAATGAGGAAAGGATCCAGAAAGAAATACTTAATAATACTTAATACTTAAAAATGGCATAAATATAATACCCAAATAGTTTCTTTTTAATAAATATTGTAATTAAATGGGAATGTTATGTGTACTCAATTCAATTTAATATAAAATACCTACTCTGCATAAAATCCAATCAAGTCATCCCCTAGGATCCAGAGATATTAAAATGGGGAAAAAATGTACATGGCTATAAATGGCTCTTGAAGGAACTGACAGTATATTATGAGGAAAAAACAAGTGCAAGATAAACATAGTTTTCAATATCCACATCTACAAAATGAAACAGTTGGGGTTAGATTGATGTCAGAGAGTTAGGTGGTTCCTGTGAGGAATCACTAATAGACCCAGGAATGCAGGTGTAAAAGAAAAAAAGAGATTTATTAAGAAGTCTTTACAACACAAAGAAAGAGATAGAGAAAGTTAAGAGAGCTGTTTAAAGGTCACGTGGGTTTTAGATACTGCAGATTAACCAGGCAGACCAGCTGTGGATTCATTAGCGTAGGAGGTCAGAAGGAAAAAGAAGCCTTAGCACCGCCAGAGTCTGGGAGGTGGTGTTTGGGATGGGTCCAAGTTCTGCACTGGAGAGTTTGCCTTTGGGGAGTGGTCAAGGTCTTGTATTGGACAGACTGTTTCTGGTTGGGGTGATGGAGGTCTTCTAGAATCTAGCTTGACCCACCCCTGAAAACATGGCCAAGGTCAAAGTAAGAGTCAAGAGAAAATGTTTTAACAGTGCAGAGAAGGTTACAAGGATCAGCACCCAGTATATAAGATTATAAGATTAACAGTGCAAAAAAGATTACAACATTTGTTTCCAATTAAAATATTTCCTATGCCCATAATTCCCAGCATTAAGATGATCTCTCAAGTCCTTATCAGATCAGAATCTATGATTTTTAAGATCTTATATACAAGGTAATGGTGTGGGAGGGATGGACGAATAGGATAGATAGTAACTGAGATGAGTAGAAAAGAGTTTGTATAAATGACACATGAGCAAAGCTTTAAAAGAAGATAGGGGTACCCCAAAGAAAAAAATAAAAAATTTTCATTATGTCAACTTAATATTAAACAATCCTTTAAGAAATCTCACTTCATAAACTTTAAAATGTTTTCTATAACCTAAAAATCCACCAAGTTTGAAAATTTCCTTGTATACTAATTTAATATTAAATAAACCTTTATATTAAACAATCTCAATTCATAAGCCTTAAAGATGATATATATATATGCATATGTATTAAAAAACCCTATAAAAACCCCAATATGTTTGGAGTCCAAAGCATTATAAATGGACAAAACAAGTGAATAATCATTAACTCTGAGCTCAATTAAAAGTGCAAACTCTAGCTGTGAAATGGCCTCAGAGAATACTTCTGGCCAAGTAAAGTCACCCTACTATGGCAAAGTGGAATTTCCCCACAACCCTCTAAGCACTGATCAGAAATATCAATGTATCTGATGGTGTCTGGTCAAGAGAAGAGAGCTGCATTAAGACAATATGGAGAAGGATACAACATGGAAAAGACAAAACAGAGAGTTACCCTCTTTCAATTCCATCTGCACCATTCCCAGGTCCTAAAGTTTCTCCCAGTCTCCCCCCATTGTTAAGAATACTATAATATCAGGTGATGTAAAGTTTGCAAAGAGCTTCACAAATATTATCTCATCTGATCCACAAAACAATTCTGGAAAGTAGGTGCTCTTATCCCCATTTTTCAGATGAGGCAACTGAGGCAGGCAGTAGCCCAGAGTCACCTGTCCCATTTGAACTAAAGTATTTATAACTCTAGGTCAAGTTTATTAATACTCTATCTATTGAGTCACCTAATTGCCTTATGGAAAATATTTTTTAAAAAAACCCTGATAATATAATCACAAGATAAACTCGAGTAATGGGAGAGACATAAGATTTCACTGGAGTCCTTGAGACATGAAGAAAAAGTCTGCCAACTGCTAAACTACAGAGAGATAAGGCCATTTTTCAAATAGGTTTTAGAAGGAACCTCAAGAGAATAAGCACCACAACCCCCGTCATACTTCACAGATGAGGAAATTGAAGTTGGCCAAGGTGAAAGGACTTTGCCCCGCAGGTCCCACAGGCCACACCTTCTCTTTCTCAAGTCCATCTTTCTTGGGAGTTAAACTTAACAATGGAGGAAGCAAGCTGAAGTCTGATTGGAGTGAGGAAGTACAGTAACAACAACAAAAAACACATGATGCTTGCCAAATATAATTATAGAATATAGTACTAGAGCAGGCATATTTTTCTTCGGTATTTACAGCACAACTATTTTCCATAGTTTAAGTGAAAAGCAGTCTACAATGTAACATACAGGAAAAGTTTCCAATTTGGGGGGATCTATATTCATTCAATTTGAATATATTATGATACCCTCCTTCATTTCCTAATTATCTATTAACTGCTCTTCCCCCCCCCCTTCCTCTTCTAAGGGCTAGACCAACAGAAAAGATAAAGTATAAGATTAAAGACAATGATCCATAATAATTAATAGAGGCAGCAAATAAGGATCAATATGGATCAAGATGATTTAACAATAGGCAATGCAAGACAAAACAACTGCAAGGCTCCAACTAGCAGAAGATAGTGGGGAAACCACGGGTGGGGGGGTTGGGGTGGAGTTTGCAAAGCAGAGGTGAGTCCATCTTTACCAGAGCATCAAGAGGGGTCACTCTAGTGAGTAAAGGGTTCTTGTTCCTAAGGGGGTTTAGGCCCCCAACTATCCAATCTAATCTACTCAAGAGGGTTAAAGGAAGGAGCAAACAAACAATGGAATAATTGTTTTTATCTTGAAAAACCAGCTCCAGAAATATGACGATTTGGATACAATCATTATCTACCAGAAAACCAAAAAAAAAAAAAAAAAAATCTTCAAGAAAATACTGATTCTGTAATTATCCAAGCTTTTAAGGTTCAGAAGTTCTTTAACAAAAATATACCCTGAAATAAGGTTTTAATTTACATGTAAATGACTGATTAGAGATCCCACTCTTTAAAGCAGAGCAATATTTTGTCACAAACTGAAGAAAAGGCCCCTTTCAGTTAGGCACTGCAAAAGGAGTTAGTCATCTGTATCTGCCAATTCACTGATTACTGCCTTAGTTACAAAGCAGGACTTTGGCCTTTACTATTCAGTCCTGGTATTTGTTTGATGTGTGGCTTCTAGAAAATAGGGAAAAAAAAGAGGTTTAGAAAGTCATGGAGTCTTGTGTTGGTACTCTTGATAGGTGCCTACAATGTCAAATGTAAAGGTGAACTAAGGAGAACTTCTGAAGCTTCAGGCTCAGTGTAATAGAAATTGTGAGAAAATTATTAAGAGCTGATTTTAAGGCTTTCCAGCCAACAAAAATTTGATCTTAGTCCAAAGACTTTCATATCTCCCAGAGGATCCACGCCCAGAGAAAAGTAAGACTTCACCAAAAAAAAAAAATGATATCACCCAATCTCTTCCTCTGGAATTCTTTATAAAAAAAGAGGAATCAGTTACAGATATAGTCATGGGTTGATAGTTGTTTTCTACTCTCAGCACTTTGTGGTGGTGGTGGGGGGGACATGAACTTTAGATAAAAACAAATGTTCAAAATAATCTGCTATTGGAATTATGATTATATTAGAGCTATCCTAAGTAAGTTATTTTAGGACTTTGCAGAGGATTCAGGAAAGCATTGCACCCTGGGCAACCTCTTAATCCAGTTAGGGAGACCAGTTCATCATTACCATTTCAAGGAAGACAATCCATATTAAAATTCACTTTCGAAGCTTTTTTTTCCTGTGTGTATGTATGTTATTATTCTCTTACACTTCTGCACACAGACACAGAAAAAAAGGCGCAGACAAGGTGAGAATCCCCTCCACGACATTTTGGGCAAAGGGTCATCCAGTTAATTCTATCGCTTCTAAGAAACTGCTAAGTACCCCCAGCCCCAGTTCAATTTTTCTTATTAGAATTAGACGAAACCTCGAAAAACAAGCAGCCGGGCTCCTAAGTGGCACGCAATAATTAGTCTCTCTTTACATTTTTTTTTAATTTTGGTCATTTGAATCTTCGTAATTAATTAGAAGGCATCTTATCGAATGGAAAGTTTAAAGTATTCCACGACAGATTTCTTTGAAAAAGTTGGCAGAAATAGCAAAGACTGTGGAGTTGCATAAAGCCTATTTGTCACAGAAGTTTTAAAACGACGTAAGGAAAAATGCAATAACCTTTTGCATTTTTAAATATAAGAAACCAGAGCCAAAGGCTATCGCCTTTCTCCTCGCGTGCGATGTTCGCTTCTGCGATGAGCCCCGCACCACGAAGGGCTCCACGCACAGCCCGGGGGTGGGGGGAAATGGGGGAGTGGGGGGAAATGGGGGGAGTGGGGGGGGAGTGGGGGAGGTGGGGGGAGTGGGGGAAATGGGGCGGAGTGGGGGGAAATGGGGCGGAGTGGGGGGAAATGGGGGGGGAGTGGGGGAAATGGGGGGAGTGGGGGGAAATGGGGGGGAGTGGGGGAGGTGGGGGGAGTGGGGGAAATGGGGGGAGTGGGGGAGGTGGGGGGAGTGGGGGAAATGGGGGGGGAGTGGGGGAGGTGGGGGGAGTGGGGGAAATGGGGGGGGAGTGGGGGAAATGGGGGGGGAGTGGGGGAAGTGGGGGGGAGTGGGGGGAAAGGCTCATTCCGTGGCAGCCGGAGGCCCCGACGCGGGGTTCGAGGCGGGCAATTGTCTGCGGCAAAGCAGAACCTGGGGCGAAGGGCGGCAAGTCCTAGCCCAGGCTTCTACACTGGGGAGGGGGCCCAGCGGCCCGGGGCACGGCCTCCCAGCGCCCCCCGACCTCTGGCAGCAGCGCCCCCGGCTGCAGCCCCCGCCCCGGGAGGGGGCGCCTCGGAGGGGGGCTGCGGGGCCCTGGGCCGGGGCCGGGGCCGCTCGGCTGCAAAGCGAAAGTAGGAGCAGGGCCCGGGTTCGGGCCGGCTCCGCCGTCAGCCATTTTAGGGTTTATTTGTGGGGGGCAGGGAGAGGCTGGCGGGCCCCCCGGCCGCGGCGGTGACCCGGGCAGCCTCCGGCTCGCCCTTCCCCGCTCCCGCAGGCGCACAAAGGGGCCCGCCCCCGGCCCCGGCCCCGGCCCCGGCCCCGGCCCCGGCCCCGGCCCCGGCCCCGGCCCCGCGCGCCCGGACCTTGCAGTCCACGCTGACGGCGTCCGGGGGCACGATGAGCGCCTCCTCGCCGCTGCGGGGCTCCTCCTTCTTGGCCTCCTTCTGGGCCAGCGCCGAGTTAAATGCCACCTTCACCATGGCGAGGCCTCCGCCGCCGCGCGGGCTGCGGGTGCGGGTGCGGGTGCGGGTCGCTGCGAGCCGCCGGCCCGCCCGGGCCGCCTCCTCCCGCCGCCGCTGCCGCCGCCTCCGCCGGGCCCGGGCCGAGCGCTCGGTCCGTCCGCCGCCGCCGCCGCCGCAGGTCCGCCCGCAGCGCCGCCGCTCTCTGCCCGCTCCGCCCGCCCTGCCCGCTCTGCCCGCTCCGCCGCCGCCGCTGCTCTGGGGCGCTCGGGCTCCCGCTGCGCGGGCGGGGACGCTGGCGCGGCCGGGGGGCGGGGCCGGGGGCGGGGGCGGGGGGCGGGGCGGGGCGCCGCAGCCCCCCTCCGCTGTCTCCTGGGCGCCACGGGGACCAGGCCCCCGGGGCGCCTCAGTTTCCCCCCTTGCAGAAGCGGGGCGCCAACGCGCGCGTCCCGGGCATCGGGCCCTTCCCCCCCCCTCCGCGCCGGAGCGCTCGGCTTCCCGGGCCCCGGGGACCCCGCGCGCACCCCGGAACTTCTGTGCAAGCGGCGAGGGCTGCCCCCCCCGCCCCACCTGCCGCCCTCGGCCTTCCCGCACACCCCCGGCCCCGGCCCCGGCCCCGGCCCCCCGCGCCCCCGGACCCCCGCGGCCCCGGCCCCCCGCGCTCCCGGCCCCCCGCGCTCCCGGCCCCCGGCCCCCGGCCCCGGCCCCCGGCCCCGGCCCCCGGCCCCCCCGCGCCCCCGCCCCCCGCGCTCCCGGCCCCCCGCGCTCCCGGCCCCCCGGCCCCCCCCCCGCGCCCCCGGACCCCTGCGGCCCCCGGCCCCGGCCCCCGGCCCCCGGCCCCCGGCCCCCCGCACTGCTCTCCCAGCCCGGCGGCAGCGCCCCACACGCGCTGACACTTTCCCCGCCCCGCGCCCCGCGCCCCGCGGCGGCCCCAGCCCCCACGGCCCCCCCATCCCTGCGCATCCTTAATTAGACGAAACCCTTCCAGATTTCTATTCTCCCCCACACCACCATTCACTTTGGGGGGGGGGTGTTTGGAAAGGCAGCGCAGTCGAGTGACTCGCCCAAGGTCACACAAGTAAGCAAGCATTAAGTGTCTGACTGCAGATTTGAACTCTGATCCTCCTGACTCCAGGGCCGTGCTCTCCCATCATTTATTTTTTACCCATTTCTCTCTCTATAAAACTCTTTATGTGTACAGATCTTAGTACGGGACGTAGGCTCCTTGAGGGCAAAGACTATTTCCTTTTTATCTTGGTATCACCTGCGCCAAACATAGAAGGTCCTTAAAAATGTGCATTTATTGAAGCAAAAGTGCTCAAAAAAAAAAACAAGCAAAACCTTGAGTTGAGGAAGATAATTTTCATTGCCCTACTCCCATTACCAGGTCCTCTTTGTTGAGTAGATTCCTCGATATTCATGGAGTGATTCTTTGTGGAAATAGAATAGAATTTCTTGAGTAGAATTTCTATTTACTAATAGTGTGATCTGCCACACAGATAAATGAATCTTTTTGGAGATGATGATCTTTGCTTTATCCTGCCCAGTTTTCCACCATCACCTCATCTCTTTTCACCCTCTGATCCATACCACATGTTCCCCCATTAGAATACAAGGTCTTTAAAGGCAAAGGTTTGTCTTGCTTACTTGTATTGCAGCCCTTAACACAGTGCAGGGTGAACAGTCTGGAGACTTGTGTATGATTATAATACCCAAATCCCCACATTCTGCTTAATCTTGTACCATCTAGAATCATCTTTATAGGTGGTTGACGTCTGTAGTGCCTTCTTTTCAATCCCAAATGTCCCTAAAAGCTAATTCATTTTTTTAAAAATAAATTTTTTAAATTTATTTTTCCAATACATGCAAATATAGTTTTCAAAATTCATTTTTTGTAAGATTTTGAGTTCCACATTTTTCTCTCTCCCTCCCTTCCCTCTCTCTCCCTCCTCCCCTTTCCCTTGACAGAGAGTCATCTGATTAATAAAGGTAACACACATAATTATATTAAACATATTTCCATATTAATCATGTTGTAAAAGAAAAATCAGAACAAAAGAGGGAAAACCATGAGAGGGGAAAAAAACAAAACCTAAAATAAATTCCAAAAATTGAAAATAATATGGAAAGTCAATTCACTTTTACTTTTATGTGGATGAGATTATCATTATACCTGGACTGTCCTTCTGTAGGGATTCACTGAGTCTCTGTCCTATTTTTCACAGATATTAAAACAGGACCTGTCTTCATTAAACTTTAAGGATTTTGCGGTCCTTTAGTTTGCTGGTGACCTCCTCCTTTGTTCCCCCTTTCAGGATGTTTCTGTTTAGGATTGTATCTCTCCGAACTAGGTATCTCAGAACAAATTTCCATTTGTTCTCCCCTTTGTAGAGTTCCTAGGACATCACCTCTCTGCATCTGGCCTTAACTTTTGTCTTGATTCCTTCTGTCTTAAAGCTGTTCTTTGTCTCTGAATCCCCAACTTTTCATGTATAACCTACTCCCTTTAGACAATCTAAAGAATTCTGTACCTGAGCCCTTGGCTCTCCCCGCTGATGCTCAGAACTCCTTAGATTCTCTGAAGTCAGCCCTCTGACACCCACCAACTTTAGACCTCCCCAACTATTCTCTCCCATTGATTCTCCTCTGAGAAAGGAGGAAATTTAGTTGGTGTATTAACATAAAAACATGATCAAAATTTTCACCCCATAGGATCCTATTGTAAAACTTTGGATAATGTTACTAATGGCCCCCTAGGCTGTCAGCAGTAGTGGCCACAACTGCCCTTCTTTCTGCCACTGAGGACATTTGTTTTGATTCTCCCTTAATGGTACTTGTTCCCTATGCTGTTAAAACACTCCTGAGTTCACACCACACCCAGCATTTGTCCTCTAGCAGGCTAGCTAACCTTGAAGGGATTCTGCTGTCCAAACCTAACTTGTTCATGGATTGTGTAAATACAATTAACCCTTCTACCTGTCCACTTGAGGTGGAAAATGAGGATGAGACTTTGACCATGACTGCATAATTTATCTCCCCTTGGGAGGACTTGAAGGAAGCTCCCTTAAGAGAAATTGGACTTTGACTGGTACACTGATGGATCCTGCTTCAGGAATGTGAAGGGAAACTTGATTGTCGATTATGGCATCATTACTGCCAGAAGTGGTTGAAGCTTCATTACTACCTGATGCCCATTCAGCACAAGCCATATCAGAAACAATAGTCAGGGCTTGTGAATTAGGAAAGGGGAAAAAAAAGATTAGCATCTATATTGATAGCTGGTATACTTTTGAGGTGGCACCTGACTTTGGGATATTATGGAAACACTAGGGCTTCCTCAACTTCTCAGGACAGTTCATCAAGAATCAGAAATAAGTTTGATTGTTTAATGCTTTCCCCAAGATGTAATAGTAATTAAAATTCCAGAACACAGCAGAGAAAACAGCATCTATGTCAGTGGAAACCACTTAGCTGACCAAGCAGCTAAAACTGAAGCTTTAACTCCCCTAATTCCTGAAGGCTCTCATAGGTCCCTATGGAACTATCACTGTCTCATAAGCACAGCCTTATTAGAATTCTCATCCTGCCCTGAAAGCCTGCCTAAGCCTCTTAGTCTAATAAAAGAAGAAATTGCTATGTCCCAGAAAAGGATGCTCATCACAAATCAGGAGAAACTTCTAAAGGAGGGATGTAGACTTGATAAGTCTATGGGACTATAAGTTGGACCAAATGGACTTGTTCTTCCTAAAAACTTATCCTTCCCCATGCTGAAACACCTTCATTCATTCAGCTTTTGGGGACCTGGCAAGCTAAAAAAGCTTGCCCAAAGGTATTAGTGGGATAATTTTCACTAGCTTACTACCACTGTCTAGAAGATATGGTTCCACCTGTCCCTAGCACAATTGATCTAAGCCTCTGAAACCAGCTTATGGGTAACTTCCTCTCCCAGGTGTGCCCTTTGAAATATGGCAAATTTATTCAATTGCCACCTGCCCATAGTTATAAATATGTTTTGGTTATGGTCTACATGTTCTTCAGGGTGAATGTACAACACAGGAACACTTTCATCCACCCTGAAGAACATATAGACCTTAGCAAAAAATCCTCTTAGAAAAAAATCATTCCATTATGGGGGGTACCTAAAGCAATATCTAACAATAGAAGTGCCTGTTTTATAGGAGCTTCATTATCTAAGCTGCAAGCATCCTGGCTAATCACCTAACATCTCCATGGTGTCTACTACCCCAAGTCATCAGGAATGGTTGAAAGAGTTAATAGGAGACTTAAAACCTCTCTTGTTAAATTCTCTGAGGAGCTAGGTATCTCCTGGCCTAAAAAACATTTCTTTAACCCTACTAGTCCTTAGATCTAGACCAATTCTTTCCCATAAACTTAATCCCTGTGAGATAGTAACAGGATGCCCTATGCCACTGTACCCATAGATGAAAAGCACAGCAGCCAAAGGCTCTCCACCATAGAACTGTACTGTAGTTACAGTACTATAGTTGTTCTAGATTGACTTAGGAAATCTCAGAAACTCATCAGCTTGACTCATAGTCCCATCCTTTAGAAATTCCAACTGAGACATGACTCCTGGTCCAATTCAGGGACTGGGCTTATTGGTAGTGCCATCTGTGAAAACATTCCTTGGAGCCACAGTAGAAAAGTCCCATCCCCTCTACTGCCAAACTCCAGGGAGCAAAGTCCTAGATCTACCTGTCACCAACTACCTGGATTATAGAATTTATGGATAACTTGGCCTTGAAAATAAAATGGGGTCCAAAGCAAACAACATCTGAGCTAGACAGCTGTTTTCAAGATCCTTAGACCAAGAAACAGATGATAGCCGATATAGACCACTGATCCAAGAAACCGGATGTGGTCTGAGGTTTGCTGTTACTCCCTCTATGAACTGTCTTTTCTTCCTTTTTGCTACTATCCTCTCAGTACCAACCTCAGTGTTCATGGAAGTAGCAGTTTTTGGCCTCTCATTTTTACATTGTTCTTATCTCAAACCTATATACTTATGATGTTTATTCTAATCCCCTCGCTCCAGGCAACAGGTTTATAGGTTTCACCCACACTCTACTACCTACTCAGAAGCCCAATACAAAGCTTCTCTACAACACTCATGTTATGTATGATCCGACTCCTAGAAGCCTTAACTATTACAGCCCCTTTAGCAACCTGAATCATGACTCCAATGGAAGGGTTCTGTTTTACTGAACCTTGAAGACAATATGCTCCAAAAACCCCTGCGCATCATTAGGGACTGGAAGACAACTAGTCCCAATGTGCTCTACAAAGTGGCAGCTTTTGTAATGGGAGCAGTTCATACCCCCTACCTTCACCACTATCCTATTCACATGATGCTCCCATAGCTGCAAGCAATCAAATACCTGTAAGTACATCCACCTATGGGAAAAAGGAGCACCCTAACCAAGAAATAGAGAATTAAGTGCAGATTATAGGGTCCCTAGCATTTCAGACTCTTACCTAAGGGATCCTTTACTCTCAGGGCCCCATTCAAATTCTGCTTTGCATCCTGGGTGCAAACTGCAATATGCACAAGAAATCCCATGCATTGTAATCTTCATTCCGAACTCCTCTAAATGGTCCACTTGACTTTTCTAGCCAACTTATGTGGCCACAGATTTCTCTGGATGGAACTCAGATATGTTGTAAGGCTACACATGACTACTGTAACAAGTGGAATGGGGAGTTTGCCTTAAAAAAATCAGATGTCAGACCCCAGACTTTGTCCCAAAAAAAGGCAACTCTTAGAGTTTCACTCACTCTGACTGGGATTCATCTTTTAATATCCAAATCTTTGCAGCTTAATTGCCCACTTCCAGAGGGCTGTTCTTCTTATGAGGCTCTACTTTACATTGAAGCCTTCCTCCCTTCGGGAAGACCTCTGCATCCTTGTCTATATCATTCCCAAATATTCCTATTTCCAGGGAACTCTATTAAAGTTCCTCTCTGATTAAGGTTGTTCCTCCACCTATAGCAAAGGTTCCCTTCCCTGTTGGCAGCCATCGGGTCTTTGGTACCACATTCATTTTTACTATGCTGTACCTGTCTATTGGGATTGATCAGTAGAATGAGCCATGGGCCTGAAGCTCATTGCAGTGCTCATCAGCACCCTCCAAATGAAGGTTCGTTCATGGTATTACAAAATCATCATGTGCTGGAAACTATATCTGCCAAAAAAGAAGGAACACGATTCATCATTTGGATGGAATGTTGGTTCTATGTCCACCAGTCCTTGCAAATAGGGAAACCTACATGTTTTAAACAAGCATGCAGAAGATTTATGGAATAGGGGTCAAAACATTCTGAAGCATGTCTCCTTCTCATTTTCCTTTGGACTATTCTCCTGGTTGCCAGGAAACCTTGGCAGCATTATCCATTCTGCCCTCTCTGGTCTGAGGTTTCTCTTCTTTATTTGCCTTGATCTCTACCTGGACATTCTCTTTGTAACTCATCTATTCAGTTCTTATTTACATAAAATCAAAATGATGTTTCAGGTGGAT
This sequence comes from Macrotis lagotis, assembly GCF_037893015.1. NCBI lineage: Eukaryota > Metazoa > Chordata > Mammalia > Peramelemorphia > Peramelidae > Macrotis > Macrotis lagotis. Next base: position 823,399,257 of record NC_133658.1, on the reverse strand, counting down.
GTTCCCCCTTAATCTGCAGGGCCATCCTGGTCTTTGACTGAAAGAAGAGAATATCAGGGGATTTATGATTCTCATATTTTTTGATATGATATGTGTAATGATTATACTAACTATCTAGATTTGTTGGAGCTCCCATATTTTCCAGGAGAGTCTGGCTTGGAAGTCAGAGCTATGGAAGACACAAAAGTGTCAGAAAGTGATAAATTGAAGCAGAAAGTGATAAATCAAGAACTCTTGACATGCAAACAATTCCTGAATAGTTCCTAAAATGCTGTCTGTTCCCCTTACCATGGGAACAGTTTCAAGTCCTAAAATGATTGCATTGTGATCCACCCCTCTTGTGTTTTTTTTTAAATGCATATAAGTCCTGCCTTTGCCCCAACATGAGAAGCCTCTTTAGAGGGATTTCATTTGCAAACTTGCTTTTCTTACTCTGAAATTAAGTTGCTACTTGTTTTCTAACACACCTGCTTCTAGCCTGCTCCATTCACCTCTAGCCATTAACATTCCAGACTACATTTAAAGTTTTACTGACAGTACATGGAAAGCATTAAATATACTTTCTTTTTTGAAAAATTCTTTAGAGGGGCAGAGCCAAGATGGCAGCAGGAGAAGAGCCTTTCCTAGGTGCTCTCTCCAAAATATTTCAAAAATCTTAAAATTATGACTCTAACAAAATTTTCAAAAGACAGAACCCACACAAAGATCCAGTAAGGCAATTCTCTAGCCCAAGGTAACCTGAAAAATAGTGGAAAAACTCTGTTCCCAGGGGACACCCCACCAGAGGGAAGAAACTTCAGCCTCCTGGGAACAGCCCCAGGGCACCTGGGAGCCATGGCTCCCAGCCCCAGAAGCAGTTTCTTGACCTGCACCCCGGGGAGAACCAAGCAAAACTTGGAAGATCAGCAGAGGGACCTCTGCCAGAAGGAGAGCAAAGCCCAGGCCCTGAGTGAGGTCACAGCACTCAACACACTCAGTGTAGCCCTGGCAATCAGTGCAGCCGGCAGCGCAGATCCAATAAAATGAAAGCAGGCCCACAGACCTGGCAAGCAGGAGCCTTTAGGCAGCTGCGCCCTGAGAGCTCAGCCCACCAAAGGTAAGGGAATGGAGAGAGACTTCCAAGTTCTGCACTCTGTCTCTGGGACAGGATTCTGGGGCTCTGATCACATTCAGATACTGATCGCAGTCTAGAACTCCCCACAGAACAGGGACCTCCTCCCCTCTCAGCCCCATAGCAGAGGGTGTGCTTGTGGTCATTCACAGACCAAGAGAGCAATCGGTGCCTCAAACACTGAGGTTCTTGTGGGGGTGTCCCAATAAAACTCAGAAGCTCAGGAAGCACCCCAAAACCAGGCACAGGCTGGGGAAATAAACAAACAAACAAAAAAAAAGGGAACCTGACCTTTGACAAATACTTTGTCTATGATGTCAAGGAGGATTGAAATACTCAATTTGAAGATGAGGAAGTACAAGCTTCTGCAACCAAAGACTCCAAGAAAAATAGAAGTTGGGCTCAGACTATGACAGAGCTCAAAAAAGATTTTGAAAATCAAGTAAGGGAGACAGAAGAAAAATTGGGAAAAGAAATGGGAGAGATGCAGGAAAAACATGAAAACAAAGTCAGCAACCTTGTCAAGGAGATCCAAAAAAATGCTGAAGAAAATAACATATTAAAAACCAGCTCAGGTCAAATGGATAAAACAGTTCAAAAAGTTACTGAGGAGAAGAATGCTTTAAAAAGCAGAATTGGCCAGATGGAAAAGGAGATAAAAAAGCCCTCTGAGGAAAACAAATACTTCAGATATACAATGGAGCTAAAGGAAGCTGAAAACTTTACAAGAAATCAAGATACAATACTTCAACACCAAAGGAATGAAAAATTAGAAGAAAATGTGAAACATCTCATTGAGAAAAAAACAACTGATCTGGAAAACAGATTCAGGAAAGATAATTTAAAAATTATTGGAATACCTGAAAGTCATAATCAGGAAAAGAGTGCTGACCTCATTTTTAAAGAATTCCTACAGGAAAATTGCCCTGATATCCTAGAAGCAGAAGGCAAAATAGAAATTGAGAGAATCCACCAATCTGCCCCAGAAAGAGATCCCAAAAAAACAACCCCCAGAAATATTATAGCCAAGTTCCAGAACTCCAAACTCAAAGAGAAAATATTACAAGCAGCCAGAAGGACACAATTTAAATATCGTGAAGCTGCAGTCGGGATCACACAGGACTTAGCAGCAACTACATTAAGGGCTTGTAAGCAGCAACTACATTAAGGGCTCGTAGAGCTTGGAATATAATATTCTGGAAGGCAAAAGAGCTTGGAATACAACTAAGAATCAACTCTCCAGCAAAATTGAACATCCTCTTCCAGGGGAAAAGATGGACTTTCAATGAAACAGGAGAATTTCAAATGTTCCTGTTGAAACAACCAGAATTGAACAGAAGGTTTGACCTTCAAGTACAGGACTTAGGTGAAGTGGAGTAGAGGAGTGGAGCAGAAGGGAAAAATTATCAGGGACTTAAAGATGATGAACTGTATGTATTCCTGCATAGAAAAATGACACTTATAATACTCATATGAACCTTCTCATTTAATAGAGCAGGTAGAAGGAGCTTTTATAGATGAAGCACAGGAGAGAGCTGAATTTGAAGATATAATATATTGTAAAAATGGAGTCAATGGCTAAAAGGGAAATGTACTGGGAGTAAGAGAAAGGAGAGGTGGAATAGGCTAAGATATTTCATATAAAAGATTTTTTTTTTACAATGAGCCTTTGCAATGATATGGAAGGGGGGAAGGTGAGGGGAAATGAGGGAACCTTCACTCTCATCAGAAATGGCTCAGCGAGGAAACAGCATGCACACTCAGTAGGGAATAGACATCTAGAGTAAAAAGAGAGAAGGGAGACAGGGGACAGGGGGATATGGGTCATAGAAGAGAGGGTAGATTATAGGAGAGAATAGTCAGATATAACACATTTTCTTTTTTACTTTTTGCAAGGTGCTGGGATTGGGTGGCCTGTCCAGGACCATGGGGCTGAATGGTTGCTGGGTCTCAGGGGTGGTATGTGTGTGGTCTTGGGACCTCTTGGCCCCAGGGCTGGTGCTCTGTGTGCTGTGTCACTCAGGTACCCTACAGCACATTTTAGAAAAGGGACAAAGTGAAAGGAGACAGAAAATATAATATATGGTAGTGGGGAGGAATGGATGGAGGGAATTACAATCAGTAATAGCAATTGTGGAAAAATATGGAAGTAACTTCTCTCTAATGGACTTATGATAAAGAATGTGATCCACCCAAGACAGAGAACACAAACTGAAACACATTTTTTTCTCTTTCTTTTAGTTTATTTCTCATGAGGTTCTATATTTTTGTGGGGGAGGGAGTATTATGTTTACTCTTGAACAAGAATATTTTAGTAATGTATAAATAAAGTCATATTAACCCAAAAAAGTTCTTTAATATTTTATTTATTTATTTTTCCAACTATATGCCATGGTTGTTTTCATCAATAATTTTTTTGGAAGATTTTTTTTTTACGATAGGAGGCATTCTTATATAGGCTTTACATGCATATCTGTGCTAGACATAGATCCATATTAATCATTAAACATACTTTCTAATGGCCTATCTGACATCTGTTAAAGCAAAATTTGAATGATATACTCTCTAAAATCAGTTCCAGTTCTGATTTCCTATGATTTTAGTCATTACCCACCTATACTTTTTATAGCTGAACACTTCAGGTCTGATCTGGTAGACCCTAAGACCTATCCCAGATCATCCCAGAGTGGTTTGACCAATCTTTAGGCCATTCTTAAGGTGGAGGACTCCGAGTTGAGTCTGTTGTCCTTTGAATTTTGATGGGTCTATTTTAGGGTGGGTTTAAGGTGGCTCCAAATGTCCTACCCATAAAAGCATCTTAGTTGTATCAAAGAGTAGACCAGAACATCCCTAAGGATAGCTCTAGATTTGAACTGGTCTATCAGGTTGGAGCTATTGTGGAGTTAGATTTATTTCCCAGAGCCACACAGACCTAGGGGTGAATTCCATTATGGAATTCAGATTTCAGCATGGTAAAAGCAAATAGTTATCAAATTTGGAGTTGGCAATCCTAGGCTCACTAGGCCATTCTCAGTATGTAACCTTAAAGCAAATAACTACAGAACTAGAGAAACTATAAGCATTTCCTACTTTCCAGATGAGAAAACTAAGCCAGAAAGAGGTTTAGAGTAATACAGTTGTTAGTAATTGAACTAGAATTCAAATGCAGGTCTTATGTTTCCAAATCCAGAACTCTATCCATAGACCGCTGTCTCCCTGAGTCTTAGTTTTTCACATTACTAAGATAAGAAAGGTGGAATAGATTAATTTTATGTTTCCTTCCAGCTCTAGTTCTGAATTCAGTTTTCTACCTCCATTTTAATTCTATATCTGGTTACCGGTTGTCTCTAACCTCAGATGAATCATAAAATCAAAGTGATGAATGATGTTTGTCCTTCATTTTTGAAGAAGATCACAACATCAAAGAGGTGATGCTTTGACAAGCCAGGTTTGAGTGAGGGGTTACTATGCTAAGTCACCAGCCTCACTTTCTTCTCTGGAGCCATCTGGGTACAGTGACTAGATTTGAATCAGATCAACTGGAGATGGGCCCTGGATCTGAGGCAATCAAGGTTAAGTGACTTGCCCAAGGTCACTTGGTAAGAGTCAAGTGTCTGAGACTGGATTTGAATTCAGGTCTTCCTGACTCTGGGGCCAGTGCTCTATTCACTGTGCCACCTACTGTCCCATAAAATCAAAGTACTACAAATTAGAAAGGAACCTCAGAGGTCACACTGTCCATTCTCTTACTCAATACATGAATCTGAACCTTTAACTTAAAATACTAAAACTGGGATAGGTTTTTTTTTTGGTGGGGGGAGCTACTGTTTCCAAAGTCTGAGAAGTCTTGCAAGGAAGACATGGATGATTATAGAATTCAACTCAATTAAAAAAATGTTAACTAAAGGGCAGTTAGATAAAGTACTGGCCCCAGTCAGGAGGACCTGAGTTCAAATCCAGCCTCAGACACTTAATAATTGCTTAGCTGTATAATCTTGGCAAGTCACTTAACCCCATTGCCTTAAATAAATAAAATAAAAAAATAATTATTTGATATGTTAAATTACTAAAAAAAAATGTTAACTAAGGAGGCAGCTAGGAGCAATGGAGAGGAGAGCACTGGCCCTGGAGTTAGGAGGACTTGAGTTCAAATATGGCCTCTCATACTTGACACATGCTAGCTATGTGGCCTTGGGCAAGTCACTTAACCCCATTGCCCTAGAAAGAAAGAAAAGAAAGAAAGAAAGAAAGAAAGAAAGAAAGAAAGAAAGAAAGAAAGAAAGAAAGAAAGGTTAATTAAATCTTAAGAAGTGCCAGGAAACTACAATGTATTTTGTACACTCTAGAAGAATTAGGGAAACAAAACTTAATTAAATTTTATTGATTAGCATTTAAAAAGTGCCAGGCATTGTGTTAAGGACTGGAACGAAGCTTGTCACATTTCACAGCTGAATAAACTGAGGTAAAAGTAAACCAGATAAGTTTGTGTCAGCCCCAGGAATGGAACCTTGAACTTTACTTATTAAGTTTCAGGAATAATAATAACCTACATTATATGGTCCTTTAAGTTTTAAAAAAGCATTTTTCTATGAACACACCTGTAAGGTAGGTACTGAAAATGTTATTATGCACCTCTCCCATATGAGAATATTAAAGAGGAAGTAAAAGTACTTTGCCTGAAATTACTCCTATGAATAAATGACTAAGTTTCCATGCTGGTTTGAAGATAATTTGACCTCCTGATAGAGAAGTTATGGGCTCAGGGTGAAGATTGAGGTATTTTAGGGGACATGGCCAAGGTAGGAATGTGTTTTGGTTGATATTGAATATTTGTTCTTTCTTCTTTCCTTTCTCACCAAGAAGAGAAGTGGGAAGTAGAGAAAATAGATTTTTGTTAGCATAAAAAAAATTAAATTAAAAAATTTAAAAAGATGATGTGTTTAAAACTGGTTGGCAAACTGTCTGGGAACTCTATTCTGGTTTGGTTTGTTCATTTTATGTCCCAGGTATATTGTAGAAAGATGCTGAAACTAGATCACAGTTAAAAATGAGCTGGCTTGTTTTATAGAAGCATGGCCATTGTCTCTGAAAGCTGTGTGAGGGTTGGAAAAGAAAACAGAACAGGAACAGCTAAAGAAAGGTGGGGGGCGGGAACCTCCAATAATAGGTTACTGTATAGACTGGAAATGTTAAAGAACAATTCAGTGTGCTTTGGGAGATCTTTGTACTCTAATTTATTCTCAGACAACAATAAAATCAATTTTTAAATGGATATATTTCATCTTGATTCCTCATTATATTTGTCCTTAACTGAGAAGGATAAGATAGTCTCTGGGAGCTAAACCAAAGAAAAATCTCAGATCTGTGTCTGTAATTTGAGGCATGATTTGGCAGGGAGGAATGGAGCCTTTTTTACTTCTCTGCTTCCCTTCCTTCATAGACTTGCTTTAAAAGTGATTCTTGTCTTCAGAGAGTGATTTTGAAGTGATTTGAAAACTCTCTGCAAATGTAAAGTCCATGGTTGAATAACATCACTATGTGTTTTGAAACATTTTGTTGACAACTCCCCTCCTTGACCTTAATATTTTTAGCTTTAGCAAGTAATCTTATGGCTTTGTCTCAGCTCTATACAGCTAAAAGTAGATATATTCCTTTTCAACTAAGAATAATTCTCCAATTTAAGTCTCTCCTTCCCTTCAACCAACAATTCCTATTATTTACCTTCTCAATAATCTTGAATATTCTTTCCTATTTTGAAGTCACTTTCTCATTGTCTGCCTTCCTCCCAAGTTTTAAATTGTGTTTATCATTATATCTAACTTGTTGACCACCATAATTTTTTCAATTATTTTATTCTAAACTTTTTGAAATTTAGCTGCATCAGAAAGGGTACAAAGTGAGACATTTTTTTGAAAAATGCAAATTCAGGGAGTTATTTTTCCTGACCATGCGTATTTGTTACAAGGGTTTTGTTTTTCTTTTCTTTCTTTTTATTTTCCAGTGGAGGAGATGTGGGAGGAGAAGAATATAGATCTTTGTTAGTTGAAAAAATGTTTTAAAAAAAAGAAATTTAATTGGTGTTGAAGTCTGGTACTCCAAATTCATTATCCATTCATTGTAGCTCATAAATTCCCACCAAATATTTTTAATATAAATATTTTATTTGTTTTCCAATTATATACAGTAGCAGTTTCTACCTATCTTTTTTTTTTTTTTTTTAGGTTTTTGCAAGGCAAATGGGGTTAAGTGGCTTGCCCAAGGCCACACAGCTAGGCGTGGACACTATTAAGTGTCTGAGGCCTGATTTGAACTCAGGTACCCCTGTCTCCAGAGCCGGTGATCTATCCACTGTACCACCTAGCTGTCCCTCTACCTATAATTAAAAAAAAAAAAATTTAGGCGTTTTTTTTTTTTTTTTGCAAGGCAAAGGGGTTAAGTGGCTTGCCCAAGGCCACTCAGCTAGGTAATTATTAAGTGACTGAGGCTGCATTGAACTCAGGTACTCTGACTCCAGGGCACTGTACCACCTAGCTACCCATACCTATCATTTTTTTGGTAATGTTGTGGATTTTACAATTTTTCACCCAACCTTGCTTCCCTCCCCCATCCCCTCCAACAGAAGGCAGTCTGATAATCTTTACAGTTTCCATGCTAAACCATGCTATTCCATGATCAAAATCGAATGTGTTGAGAGAAAAATATATCCTTAAGTAAAAAATAAAATATAAGAGATAGCAAAATTACATAATATATAAGACAACTTTTTTCCAATTAAAGATTTTATTTATTTTGAGTTTTACAATTTTTCCCCCAATCTTACTTCCCTCCCCCCCCATACAGAAAGCAATTTGTAAGACAACTTTTTTTTTTAATTGAAGATAACAGTCTTTGGTCTTTGTTTAAACTCCACAGTTCTTTCTTTGGATACAGATGATATTCTCCATCACAGATACTCTAAAATTGTCCTTGATTACTGCATTGATGGAATGAGCAAGTCCCTTAAGGTTGATCATCAACTCCATGTTGCTGTTACCCACCAAATATTTTTTTAAATTTTATTAATTTATTATGTGTAATTACATGTGGCACATCATATGCTATTTTTATATTTATATTTGTTATTTATTTTGAGTTTTACAATTTTCCCCCTAATCTTACTTCCATCCCCCCACCCCCTACAGAAGGCAATTTGTCAGTCTTTGTTTCCATGTTATACATTGATCCAAATTACACCAAATATTTTTTAAAATAATGGTTGATATTTATAAAGAACATTATTTTTGCAAAGTACTTCTTTTTAAAAAAATTTATTTTTGAATTTTACAATTTTTTCCCCCAATCTTGTTCCCTCCCCCCACAGAAGGCAGGCTGATGGTCTTTACATTACTTCCATGCTATACATTGATCAAAATTGAATGTGTTGAAAGAAAAATCATATTCTTAAGGAAAAAATAAAATATAAGAGATAGCAAAATTACATAATGAGATACTTTTTGATAAAAACTAAAGGTAGGGGTGGCTAGGTGGCGCAGTGGATAAAGCATTGGCCCTGGAGTCAGTAGTATCTGGATTCAAATCTGACCTCAGATACTTAATAATTACCTAGCTGTGTGGCCTTGGGCAAGCCACTTAATCCCATTTGCCTTGCAAAAACCTAAAAAATAAACAAAACAAAAAAAAACTAAAGGTAATAGTCTTTGGTCTTTGTTTAAATTCCACAGTTCTTTCTTTGGATACAGATAGTATTCTCTATCACAGATACTCTAAAATTGTCCCTAAAATTGTTGCACTGATGGAATAAGCAAGTCCATCAAGGTTGATTGATCATCAACCCCATGTTGCTGTTAGGATGTACAATGCTTTTTTTGGTTCTGCTCATCTCACTCAGCATCAGTTCATGCAAATCCTTCCAGGAGTCTCTGAATTCCCATCCCTCCTGGTTTCTAACAGAACAATAGTGTTCCATAACAAAAATATACCACAATTTGTTTAGCCATTCCCCAATTGATGAACATTCATTCACTTTCCAATTGCTTGCCACCACAAACAGGTCTGCTATGAATATTTTTGTACAAGTGATGTTTTTACCCTTTTTCATGAGAGGTGTGAGGTGGTACCTCAGAGATGCTTTAATTGGCATTTCTTTAGTCAGTAATGATTTAGAGCAATTTTTCATAGGACTATGGATCGCTTTGATTTCCTCATCTGTAAATTGCCTCTGCATATCCTTTGATCATTAGTTAATTGGGGAATGGTTTGATTTATAAATTTGACTCAGTTCTCTATATATTTTAGAAATGAGTCCTTTGTCAGAAATGCTAGTTGAAAAATTGTTTCCCAATGCAAAGCACTTCTTATTTAGTCTTTACAGCAACCTTGTAAGGTAGGTTCCAAAGCTATCTTTAATCTCCTTTTACAGGGAAGGAAACCAAGGTTCAGAAGAGATTAAGTGACTTGTCTTTAAGAATATTTATTAAATATGTTTGGCAAAATTCCCATTTTGGTTTTCCTCATTTCAAGTTCAACATTCAAATGAATATTGCCTCTCAAGTTTATAAACTTACAGTTTTTCTGGTTCTATATGCAAATATACAGAAAATTAGTTTTTGGTATTTTTTTAGATTCCTTCTATTTTAGATTCTCTTTTCTTTTCTATTTGTATACAAACTCCAGAGACTCCCTGTTTCCTCTAGGGTCAAATATAAAATCTGCTGTTGAACTTTTAAAGTCCTTCACAACCTGACCCCTTCCTATCATTCCAATCTTTTTGTATTTTACTCCCCTCCACATACTCTTAGATGTAGTTGCATTGGCCTCTTCATGTGCCTCAAACAAGATATTTCATCTCCTAACTCCTGTACATTTTTCATTTACTTTTCCTTAGGCCTGGAATTTTCTCCTTCCTTTTCTGGCTTCCCTGATTTTCCTTAAATTTCAACTAAAATACCATATTCTTTAAAAAAAAAAGACTTTTCCCAGCCCCCCATAATGATAATATCTTCCCTCTGAGATTACTGAACAAATTGAAGAATATAAATGTTAAGAGCAAGCTGTAGGGGGGGAGGCTAGGTGGTGCAGTGGATAGAGTACCAGCCCTGGAGTCAGGAGTACCTGAGTTCAAATCTGACCTCAGACACTTAATAATTACCTAGCCTTGTGGCCTTGGGCAAGCCACTTAACCCCATTTGCCTTGCAAAAAACCCCCTAAAAAACAAAAAAGAGTAAGCTGTAAGAAATGAGGAAATGAATTATCAAAGAGACTAGGAAAGATTGAATTGATAGAGACAGAAGCAAACAAAACTAAAATAATTTACACTGTAGCATAGGAAGTATAAAAATGAACAATTGAAGCCATTTATGAACTTATCAAGAATGAAATAAGCAAAACCAGGAAAATAATTTATACTGTTAACAGCTCATAAAAACATTAGGAAAAACTTCCCAATAATTCAAGCCAAAAAACCTGATGAGATTTTTTGGTTAGGCAGTGGTTTTCTTACCACTGAAAGTGTTAAAGCAGAAGTTAGATGACCATTTTTATGGAGGGGATTTCTGTATTAGATAGGGGTTGTCTTATCTGACCTCTAAAGAATGTTTCATTGTCACCACCTGCAATGGAGAGCCATCTATTCAATAATAGGTAGTATTTATATTGTCCATAAGGTTGAAAAGCTTTTTTTCACATATTAGTTCATTTAATCCTTACAACAATCCAAGGAAATAGGTGCTAGTATGATCTCCATTTTAAACTAAGGCAAGACAATGGTTAAGTGACTTTCCCATAGCCTTACAACCTCCTAAATGTTTGAGTTTGTATTTGAACTCAGGCTTTTCTTATACCATATATAGTGCTCTAGCCACTGGGGCACCTAGTTGCCTCTAGTATTTCTCAGTGTCAACTAATAAAATTATGTTAGATACCATGAAGGAATTCCTTCAAAGAATTTGTGATCTTAGTTGGGGAGCTACCACATCTGAAGAGTTTAAATTATAATTCAATAAAAGATATTGTAAAGCAGTGCATGATCAGAGAGGATAATTGTTCTAGAATTTTAGGGCAGAAGAAACCTTGGATTCATAGTCACTAAAGGGATTTAATCCAACTTCAGTTTTATGTAAGGACAATAAACCTCAGGGGCAGCTCTGCAGAATTAGTATTCTTTGTCCTGTATCAAAATGCTGCTGTTTGGAGAAGAGGGTTTCGAATTCTAGCTTAGTCTTGAAGAATGGATGGAATTTGGATAGGCAGAAAAGAATGAGGATGACATTCCCTCCTTGTAGGAGAAGTAAATGAATAGGGACTGGAATGATCCTAACATGCTAACAGATAGAGAAAAGACAAGCTTAACTGAAATATCTCGGTTTCTCAGGAAGCAGTAGGAAAATAAGGGAGGGTAGCTGTTATAGTATTATAATACAGTCTTGAACATCATGAAAAATTTGGATTTTATCCTGTAGGGAATGAGCAGCTTCTGTAAGTTTCTAATCAGTAGACATGATCGAAGTAAAGCTTTTAAAAATATTAATCTTGCAACTGTATTCTAGGTAGATTGAGAGCCAAAGAACAGCATCTAAAAAAAAAAGTCTAAAAGGTCTTCCAGGTTCTCACTGTACTAGGCTGAAATGGTTAGAAGGCTATTACAGTAGTAGTGGGTTATTCTTCAGAGAAATGTTATGAAACTAAATGAGACAAATATTTATGCTTTTCCTCTACATTTTAAATTGAAAGGTGCCATAAAACATAAAACTAATAATAGGAATACTTTAGAATATAATTTTTTAGAAGTTCACATGACAACATGGTTATATAATAAAAATGGCACAAAAAGGATACAAAATTGGCATCCTGTGATAAAAATGATTCTTCCGTCTATCTTTATGAAACCTCTACACAGTAATTCAATTAAGAGAAAATTGGAAACTCTAGGCAAACAAAGTAAACATTGGACTGGCAACTAAAGAAACCTAGGTCTCAGCTCTGTTTTCAATTCACTATATGACCTTGGACAAATCACTGAACTTCTTCAGGTCATGGCTTTCTCCTCAATTAAAAAATGAAGACCAAGGGGGTGGCTAGATGACCAACTGTGAATGACTTAGCTATTCCCAATAATCTAAATGATTCCAAAGGACTCCAAAGAAAAAACTAATGGAGTCTGAATGCAGATCAAAGCACACTACTTTTCACTTTCTGTATTTTGTGTGTGTGTGTGTTTTCTTTTGGAGCTGTGTCTTCTTTCACAATGTGAACTAATATGGTAATAAGTGATTTCATACTTGAATATATATATAATATATATATATTATATATATAAAACCTATATTAAATTGCTTGAAGGGGGAGATGAGAGAGGAAGAAAATTTGGAATTCTAAAAATTTTTAAATGAATGTTAAGGGCAGCTAGGTGGTATAGTGGCTAGAGCACTGGCCCTGGAGTCAGGAGAACCCAAGTTCAAATCCAGCCTCAGACACTTAATACTTACTTAGCTATGTGACCTTGGGCAAGTCACTTTACCCCATTGCCTTGCAAAAACCAAAAAAAAATGTTAAAATTAATGTTAAAAATTGTCTTTTCATATAACAATAAAAAATTATTTTAAACAATGGAGACTGAGGAGACTAGGTGGCAGTGGATAGAATACCGGCCCTGGAGTCAGGCGTACCTTAGTTGAAATCCAGCCTCAGACACTTAATTATTACCTAACTGTGTGGCCTTGGGCAAGCCACTAAACTCCATTGCCTTGCAAAAACCTGAAAAAAAAAACGGAGACTGGACTACATCATAAAGTCTAGCTGTGTAAAATTGGATGAATTAAGGACCTGGGGCCACTATCCTCCAAAAATAAATTATTACAGTTGGTGAGGAGGCTTTTCTAGGCCTATGTTAAATTGAGACTCTTACATTACATTTGTGCATTATATATTTACCTTGAAGTTTTGGTCATTGTTTCTTCCCTAGCTTCATATTTCTAACTAGGGTCAACCTGCCTACTTTAGGCTGAACTTGTATCTTTCCTAAGTTCTATTTCCATGGTGATTGGCAGTAGCAGTATCTCTTAAACTAATAATATCATTTCCTTTTGCCTTGCTTTTCTCTTGGGATTCTAGGAGACAGTTCCTTTTATTGTAACTCTTACTGTCTTTATTTTTCAGGTACTGCTTTCAAGTTGAAAGAAAGCAAAAATAAGCCATAGAGTGTAATTTTATCTATTTTATCTTCAAACTCCTTACCATTAACCTAAGGAAATTGGTGCTATAAACTCTGATGAATGTTTTCAGCATCGTGGAAGTTATTTTCAGCCATCAGAATGGACATAAAGGTTGGAAAAGTGGACATAAAAAATTAGTTTCAACAGGAAGTATGGGAATCATACTTGAAGAAAAATATTAATACTGTTTGCTATGTTTTAGGCACATCTTCTAAAAAACAAATTTATTACCTTAATGCCATTTAAAATTCAAGTATTTCTAGTTTACCTAGATAAATATTCAAACTGACAGAGTCCTCCTTTGTTCCTTGAAGCAGTGCCAGTCATTTGTAGGAATCTGAACAAAGAAAAGACCACAATGTATTGAAATACAATTTTAGTTAATCTGCTATAACTACTCAGTTTTTCCCTTGAACACTCCCCTTAGGGAATGAAAAGACCTCCTCCCTATATTCCTTTTATAAAGAAAAATACGATTTTAACTACACAATATTTTTTGTATTAAACTTAGAAAATTAATCCACATTCCTGGGACCTTAGCTTTTATTTTCAACCTTTTTACATTATCCTAAAAAGAAAAGTTTAGGAAGGACTTTAGAATAGAGAAATATTTATTTCTTAATATTTTCAGAAGAATGAAAAGAGTGGATTTGGATATGCTTCCATAATACCAAAAATGAAACCCTACCCAAACACAAGATGGAAAATTTCCATGATGCAGGAAATTTTCATTCTTACTCTCCTCTCTCCTTGACCCACCCCTGTTTTGTTCTTTTAGGTTCTGTCCTTGGTTTTCTGTTTTTCAGTCATTAGTCTCTCATTTCTAAAACTAATCCATTCTCTTGATTTCAACTATTTGAAGGCTGCTAAATTTAGATTCTTCCTCTCCATTTCATACAGTATATTACTAACAGACTTAGATACTTCCATAGATCTCACATCTCATAGGTATGGGTACTTCCTCAGTGGTGAACATTGTTAAGATCCCCACACTTCATCCTATTGTGATTCTTGTGTGTGTGTGTGTGTGTGTGTGTGTGTGTGTGTGTGTGTGTGTGTATATATATATGTATATACACACACACATACATATTCCCAAGGGGGATCCCTCCATTCCAAGGGCTTTCATTTCTGTAGTGTTATTGATGGTCCTTTCTTTTTTTTTTTAACATCACTATAATTTCCTAATAACTTTCCCCCCAACAAGGTTCTTTTTCTAGACCTTTTGACAGTGTATGGACACCAGTGAAGCATACAGTTGTCTATTGATCATCCCTCAGTTTTTGTTTTATGATTAACCCTTATCCCTGTACACTCCTAATGCCTTTCTTCTGAAATTACCTTCCAGCTACTCTGTATCTATCTTGTATAGTTGTTTGCATGTTGTTTCCCCCATTGGAATGATACCTTAAAAGGGGGGGGGCGCTATTTTTGTTTTGGATTTTTTGTTTGATTTTGTTATTTTTGTGGTATCCTCAGAATTTAGCACAATGACTAGCATGTTATAGATGCTTAATAAATATATGCCAATGGATTGATTGACTGTTCCTCACACACACAGCACTCCATCTCTAGTCTCTCTGTCATTGCACTGTTTCACATGTCTGCTATGAACTCCCTCCTTTCCTCTATCTCATAGTGTTCCTCTCTTCCTTTAAGAAAAATCTGTGATGTCTTGGTGGTGCAGTGGATAGAGCACCAGCCTTGGAGTCAGGAGTACCTGGGTTCAAATCCGGTCTCAGACACTTAATAATTACCTAGCTGTGTGGCCTTGGGCAAGCCACTTAACCCTGTTTGCCTTGCAAAAACCTAAACAAAAAAATTAAAAAAAAAAAGAAAGAAAAAAAGAAAAAAGAAAGAAAAATCCTATGTGCTTATTCTGCATGGAGACTTTCTTGTTCTATCACTTTAACCACTAATACTCTGTCTCCCAAATTATCTTGTTTTTACCTTTTTTTGTTGCTTTGCTGCATAATATATGTGCAGAATATATGTCATCTACACCAGAAGTAACAAACTCTGGGATGAAAGTGGTAGAATTTCCCTGAAAAAAATTAGACTTCAATTGAAAAAAATTTAACAGAGTAAATAAAAAATACAAAGATAATACTAATTTGTAGTTTTTATGAAGAAGTTCATTTCTATTTGAGTTTGACACTATTGGTCTGCACCACTACACTGTATGCTCACTGCAAGTAGAGATTACTTCATTCCTTGGATTTATAACCCTAATTTCTAGAATAGAGCCTTCATATATACTTGTTGATTGATTGATCTTTCCTCCATGCTCAAATACTGTCCACAGCCTTTAGATCTAAACTCTTCTAATTCAAAGCTCTTTATAATCTGACCTCACTGTAACTGTTCATTCATTCATTTAAATAAATGTTTATTAAAAGTGCCAAACACTGTCCTAAATACTAGAGTAGAATACAAAGACAAAAGATAAAACAGGAACTTCCCTTCAATTGAGGAAAATCCACATGGTCACAGATAAGTGAATGCAGTTAATTGAAGGGATAGGAGGAGGACACCATCAATTAACTGGAGGGACCACAATAAAATTCCTCTAGATTCTAGAGGAACCTTTTAGCTCTTCTGGGCCTCATCACCCAACAAAAACTTGTCAAGATTCACATGTAGAATGTAGCACTTATTAATGACTATAATGTAACCCATATTACAATTAGTATAATAATAAAATGTACTAATGTCACGTGATTGGACTTTGAGGGTTGTATGAGATTTGAGAGGTCATGGGTTGGATACATCATCTACTCTAGAATGTTAGTCCTTCGTTTTTGAAGATCATGACTTCAAGGGGGTGATGCTATGACAAACACATGAATTTGAGTGAGGGGGATGCTTGGCTAAGTGATCAACCTCACTTTCCTCCAAAGTCATCTGAATCCAGTGGTCAGATATAAATCAGGGAGACTGGAGAGTGCCCTGGATACAAGGCAATCAAGCTTAAGTGACTTGCCCAAGGTCACACAGCTAGGAAGTGGCAAGTGTCTGAGGCCAGATTCGAACTTGAGCAGAGCCTTGAAGGAATCTAGAGATGGCAGTGGGCAAAGAGTGTTTTTTTGTAGGAAGCAAAGGCAGAAACAAGAAATGAAATGTCCTGAATGAAGGACATAGAAAGGAATAATATACAAAAAAACCCTATAATGATTGGCTGAATACAGTTTTGAAGATCTTTCAGTACTAATTAGAGGAATTTGTATTTTATCATTGCTGCAATTTAGAAATTTTAAGAACTTTTTGAGTAGGTCAGTATTTTAGAAATGCCAATTTGATATTTATCGATGTGGAAGATGGATTTAAGGGAAGAAGGTTTTTTGGGGGGGGTTAGTCCAGGGGATTAGTGACTAGGATTTGAAGTCAGGTGGGTGTGGTCCAGGAGAAGAGATGAGGATAGACATGAGAAATACTATGAATGTAGAATTGACAAGACTTGCTACCTAATGGGATATGAGTAGTTATGGATATGAGAAAAGTGTTTAGGATTACTCTGAGGTAAACTTTGGTGACTAGAAGAAAAGTAGAGCCTTCAACAGTAATAGAGAAGTTGGGAAACTGGTAGGATTTGGGAGGGAGAAGATACTGAGTTTTGATAGACTTGTTGATTTTAAAATACCTAAAGGACATCTATATAACTTTATCTCTTGTGTATAGTTCCCTCTCCTTCACAATCTTCAATTCCTATTGAAGTCTTTTGACCATGAACATGTCTGACTTATTCTCCTCTCTTTACCTTCACTCATATTTTAAAGATAGCTTACACTATTGTTCCTTTTCTTCAGTAAAAATAGGCCCTAAGGAAATGGACTGCTACTAAAGCCAGGAGAATGGAAGTTAAAATAAAGAAGTATTTCCATTTAGTTGGGGTTGGTAGATGTCAGGCTGAGTCACTGAAGGAAGTTGTATCTCCTCTTTAGCCTTATTCGTAATTCAAAGGATTCTCAACTGCTTAAGCTAGAGTAAATGAGTCTTTTAAATGTTATGATTCAGAGAACTGTTCACTTTCCAGCTCTTGGAAAAGTCCAGCACTATGGTGGCTCCATTCTTTTGTGAAGGTAGACTAGGCCTTCTCAGTTCTTATTTAAACTTTAATCACTGAATGGTTGTTGCCTCAGACAAAACTGACATCTAGGAAAATCTTAGCTTTAAAAGGTCAAGGTCACCCACTGCTACCTGGGCTATCACCAGTCTTGCCACTGGAATGCCACTTTTGTCTTGTCACTGGATTCCAATGACTCTGGAGGAGAGAGTGAGGCTCATGACTTTTTACAGCTGTACCTCATTTAAATCCAATTCACATACCAAGACATCACCCTCATGATGTCAGTTTTATTGATCCTTTTTTGAGAAAGAAGGATGAACAACAACAAACATTATTATTTTTTCTAAGCACTTTTTTCTAAGCATCCTTCTGTTCATTTTTAAAATTCTTTAATCTTTTCCTACAACTAGATCAAAAACAATTGCCTAACATAATCTAGAAAGAAACTCTTGAAACTTGGGGTTTCAGTAAGTTATAAGGCTGTGCCACTTTGATGAGAGAAGGGGGTAAATGTCCCAAAACCCCAATTTAGAAATTGTTGCTTATAAGTCAGGTTCTTTTGTAAGCAGTTCTGATAGCAATAGCCATTATGTCTTAGAAATATTTTAATATACTCTGTTTCTAAATAACTTCCTTTGACCTAGTTTGAAAGAATACATTTTTACAGAGCTTTTTAACGAAAAACATGGGAGCTAGTGAATTTCACCACCTCTCAATATCTATATTTTATTCATTTCCTCATTATGTAATCAATCATTGATCAGCAGGTACTTTTTAAGCACCTGCTGTATACCAGACAGTGCTTTGAATACCAGAGATAAAAAAAATTGAAGTTGTCCCTGCTCTCACAGAGCTTGCCTACACTTAACTATATATTAAAAATGAGTAAATATAAGATATATATATATATGCAAGAAAATTTTGTGGTAATAATGGAGGAGGGACCAGTTTGAAGCTGGAGGATTTTATTATATTGTAAGCTTCTTGAAAGTAGGGATTGTCTTATTCATTTAATTTATATCTTCAGCAACCAGTCTATAACTTGACAGCTGTGAGAATTTTGTAAATGCTTCTTGTTTGATTGGATCTGAAAGATGAAAGCATTTGGGTCACAAAATCAAGGGATTTCAGTTAGAACTTCAAGCCCTCAACAGTAAGGTATCATTAACAACAGAGTTTATGCTGTGTTCCAAATTCCAGACAGTCATGCATAGAATATTAGGACTGGAAAAAGAAGTCTATTTCATCCACTGCCTCTGAGCTCCAGATAAATGGGAACATCTTGCTAGTTTAGACATAGCTCCTTAAAAAAAAGCCCAAGCCCACAACAAAAATTGTATTGCTTATAAGCAGTTAAAAATATCAAATATCAAAGGAAAACTAGCAACTTCTTGGTCTTTTGGCTTCATGCCAAAGTCAAAGGTAATAGAAGGTGGTTGAGTGCTTCTAATTTAGGGTCCCTCTTGGTCTGGCAGCAGCTGTAAAGAAGGATAAATGTTTTTAAAACTAAAGGTTATTTACTGACTTTATGAGATCTGACCCTTGGAACAACCACCATAGCACGCACAGAAGAGAAAACCATGGGGAAACTGACTCGTCTCCCAATTTAGCATTATAATATGTGCCCCCCTTCATTTCCAGTCATAAATAGACCCATTGACCTCATGACTTAGAGGCTGGGGAAAAGTCTTCTTTTGTTTTGTAGGTTGTGTAGGGTTGATGAGCCAGAACTCAGTGCACACTGCCATCTTGTCTTCTTTTCTTTTGTGGCTATGAAAAAAGGACCACTTCTGAAATTTGAATGATACAGGGGCAATAGAACTATTTTCCTCTATTTCCACTGTTGCACATTTATGGTTTGTGAATTTGTGTTTGCTTGCATAAATCTTAAGATGGGCATGTCCCAGATAAGCAAGGTCTGGAGAGATTACAGTGTAATAACTAGCATTTTCTCCTTTCCAAGCACTTGAGAATAATGGCTAAGAGAATCCCATAATCAGTGGAGTGGATTAATTCAGCTCAGAACAGAAACTGAGGTGAAAGGGTTTGTCACAGCAATAGGCAAGAAATGCTGTGGTCTCCAAAGAGCCAGTAAGTGGAGTGATTCATTCATCCCTAATACCACACCCTTCAGTGAACTTCATAGGGACTCCACAAAGGGGAAAAAGAAAAAAAAAGACTTCCAGGTTCAGGTGTTGAGCCATGTGTTTTCCACATAAGTCTAGTTCCGTCATCCTTAGGAATCTTGTATGTGTAGGGGGAGAGTGTCATCCTATTTTGGGAGAATGTTTTGTGCCAACTGTTCTTTCTATACTTGCTCAATAAATCCCTTTCCTAAATAAAAGAAATTGGAACTATTGTTTGGTTGTCGAAGGAGAATCTACCACTGGGGAGCAATGATCCTAGAAAGTTCTGTCCCTTGGAGTTGCCCATATAACCATGAGGAAAAGAGAAGTCATCATCTGCTCTTTGGAGCAGAAACAAATGGGAACTGCAGAAATGGCCCCCAAAGATTCACTCTACTCTGTGTTAAGTTTAATTGTTTTCTTCAAGTCTGTCCTTACCTTTTAAATTCCAGTGCCCTTGATAAAGGGCTAGCCCCAGTTATCTTGTTCTAGGTCCAGCTCTACCTTTTAGACTTATAAAAGCTGCCAACTAAAAGACAGACTAGGAAAAGGGAACATGAAATCTCAATTCCCTGACAGGGTTTAGATGTTATAGTGGTTTGATAGCAAAGATGATGGCAATAATACCAATGCTGCTAGGGCATATTTTGAATGATTTAGCAGTTTTTCCCCTCCAGAAGTGATAGTTTTACATTGAATCACTCATTTTTTTTTTAAATTATATGATCTTTTAGGCCAGAGGACATCTAATGAGATTATTTCTATATAATTTTTCATCTAATTTTCCTCTAGTTAATTTTAAAAAGGAAAAGAATGAGACTGCTCTATTCCCTGAAACTCTAGGGAACAAAGATAAGTTTTTATGTGAAAGCACTTTTTAAAAATTTCCTATAAAGAGTGTTTCAGGGAGATAAAATAAGTAGCACAGTGGGAACTACCTCTGAAGGCCAAAGGAAAACTAGCCATTTATGATACACTATAATCAGAAGTTATTCCTTGGGAAGTTCTTGGGGCTTACTGATCTTGGAATATAATAGGCCTATAAATTCCATTATAGAGAAAGTATACAATCAAGACCAGAAACAGCAGCTAAATTGTTGAAGATAGACTGCCATTTACTTTAAAGGACCACACCAGAGAAAGAAAAGCTTATAAAACAAAGTCTGGTAAGATACCAAAAATTTACTAAGGATGTGGTCTGCCCATGGCTTAATACACACACACACACACACACACACACACACACACACACACACACACATACACATACACACACCCCAAATACAAACACACACTAATAGCAAAGGGAAAGGAATAAAAACCACCAATCCCTTCCCTTTTCTGCCTAAGTGCTCTCTAGGCTGATTCCTTATTCCATATGAGGTTTGCAGGGACAAAGACAATAGATATTCCCAGAAGAAATCAAATTGCCTGGAACTGCAAATGAACCACTAATCAACCAGGATAAATCAAGATTGGTAGTGGTCCAAGAAACAGCCAGTTAGAATGTATTTTCACAAAGAGGCTCACTGTCTGACTAAGTGTGTATAGGATAATAAACTGATTTAATGATAAGGGAATCATGTAAGCACTGAAAACAAAGTTGGCAAAGAGGGTTGTTGTAGTGGTAGTTGTGTGTGTGTGTATGTGTGTGGTATGTGTGCATGTGTGTATGTGCTTGAGCAACAATGAGACTATTTTTTTCTAACCATTTTTGCTGTTAATTCTTGTGGTTAAACATCACCAAGAGATTTTGCATCTTTCAAAAGTACCTTTTAGTCTTTTTTTTCCTTTTATTTGGACAGTCACTGTCCCTGTTCTCTCTCAAGTTTACTTGTAAATGGTAAAAATAATATAAATATTATATGAAAAACAGCCCAACCACTCTTGTGTTGCATTGATATTATGTTAATATTAAAGTCAAAATGCATATTACTGAAGTAAATATAATAGCTATGCAGATGCTAAGAAGAGGTAGACAGTCAGAAAAAACCTTGAAGATATTTAATCAAAGCCAATTAGGTATCTTAAAAGTCCCTATCTGTGGTAACACCTCCATACTTCCAAAAAAGCTATATCATTCATTATTGTGTAGTTAATGATGGGTGGGCTCCAGAGAGAGAGTGCAGAGAAAGAGAAATAAAACAAAATGGGAAAGGGGCTGAATGAGAGACATTTGACAGGAAGAACAAGTGGTTTTGTAAGTCAAGAGCTTGAAGTAATAAAACCTGGATTTTAATGAATTATACCTAAGAAGAAAAATAAACAGTAATGCTTCTATCCATATTAGATACAGCTTTCTAAAAAGTTTATCTTTTAGTATTCCTAAGCAAACCCTCTTCTTCAAAAATGTAGGAAGCTGTGTGCCAATAATGTTTTCAAATCTGGATCACCTGTAGGGAGTGGGGCAATGGGAAGAGGAGAAGAGATTAAAGAAAGATGGGCAGGGGCGGCTAGGTGGCACAGTGGGTAGAGCACTGGCCTTGGAGTCAGGAGTACCTGGGTTCAAATCCAGTCTCAGACACTTAATAATTACCTAGCTGTATGGCCTTGGGCAAGCCACTTAACTCCATTTGCCTTGCAAAAAACCTAAAAAAAAAAAGATGGGCTACCTTTCTCATAGCTGGTGGTAGAGTGAGGGCTGGGCAGCAAGAATAGTCAAGTTCCATTTTTCCCTATGGCTATAAAGGGATTGTAGAGTTTATCCAATTCAATTTATTCAATTCATATTCTCATTTTATGGATGAGGAAGTTGAGCCCTAGAGAAACTAAGGTCATGAAACTTGTGACAGAATGTAGATCTCTAGACTCCCAGTGGAAATAATCCACAGCTTTCTATTAACATTATATTTATTATCTCTTGCTATGTCAAAATTAGACCAGACCCTATGGTATGTTCAAATTTAAATTCAACAAACATTTATTAATCTAGGCAATGAAAGAGATACAAAGATAAATAAGATAAAGCACCTGCCCTTTGGGGCTGACTATTTAGTATGGAAAATTAGTTATAAGCAGATAATTATTCAGAGATAGTGGATTTTGCTCTGGCCCTCCTTGATAGTCCTCCACATTTGATGATCCACATTCAGGTCTTTATTATTCTGTCTATATGCTATCAATCAACACTTAACTTTGCTCTGTATTCCAAATAGGATAAAACATTCCACCATTTATACTGAATAGAATATGATTAGCACAGAAAGATATATAAATTTTGGAGAAAGTTTCAAGAGGGAGAGAATATTTCTAATTGGATTTGTCTGAGAAGGCTTAATTGAAGAGGTAGCATTTGAGCTACATCTTGAAGGCTGTATAAAATTTCAGAAAGCAGAGATAGGGGAGAGTATTCTGTAGATCGGAAGAAGCCTGGACAAAAGTCAGAGAAATCCCTATTTAAATATCCAACATAAGATGAGAACAATAATGAAAAGTGAACAGGACTGTCCATCTTTGGAAATGATCCTCAAAGACAAAAAAACATGGCCAGTAGAGACAGAGCAAGACTGAGCTCCAAAATTGGGCCCATTTAATCAAATTTTCCCTGAAATCTTCTTGTGAATTCAGTATTACACCAGGTGTTACGGGAAATAATAAGACAGCTTAAGAGTATACAGTTAGCTAAAGAGACAAAGTTCACATATGAATGTGAAAACAAGAAGTCTAATGTTGCTCAGTGTTAAAATGAAGATGACCATGTGACAAAATGTGAGGTCCAAAGGGCTAACCTTGATCTCTTAGAGGAAGCAAGTGGATGAACTTGTCTTTCCATAAGAAGCCAAATGCTGGGGGGAAAAAGTTGCTTTTGGGGGGATCTGTTTGCTCCAAGAACAATCAAGGAGGTTCCCCCCAAAAAAGGAAAAGGAAACCAGAAAGATCATTTTAGTCTTTTATTTCATTCTTTTAGCCACTTTTTTGAAAAATAAAGTGGTATTTGTAGTTGTTTCTACCTTTCCCTGCTGCCCACTCTCCTCCCCAGGTTTAAAAAAAGAAAAAAGGCAATATAATTAGGAAAAGGCAGGAGAGGGAGGTAAAGTAACTAAATAGCGACCTTGGAAACACAAGCAATTTTTCTGGTTTAAAAAAAAGAACAATGATAGATTAAAAGACTATGGAAACCTTCCACTTTTCTCAGTACCCACTGGGGGCCCCAGCCTGGCTTGCTTCTAAATACAAAGACACTCTGTGAAGGGAGAATATCTGTGAGTGAACAAATGACAAGTTTTACCTGTATAACTGCATTCCATTTTTGTGCTTCATACAATTAGCATTTTATGGGTAGGCAGATTACTTCATCTCTGATCTGAACTTCAGTATTTCTATATTCTCTTCAACTTTGCAAAATTAAACCAAGGCTTTTTTTGAATGAGATATCATGGAGGTCACTCAGCTGACTAACTTTATCAGCCTTTCAGTTCTACTCTCTTGTATCTTTCTCCCAATTGCAGGATCATCTCTGGTGCCCTGAAGTCTCAGCAAGAATAAAATAATTTGGCAGTAGAGTCCTATAATGAAAATGTAGGCATCTGGGGAAAATCTCCCACTACCCTAAGATTTTTTTTTTTTTTTAGGGAAGCTAAGTGGCTCAGTGCAGCCAGAATAGCAGCAGACCTGAAGGCAGGAAGATTCCTCTTTCTAAGTTCAAATCTGGCCCTAGAAACTTACTAGTTGTGTTATCCTGGACAAGTCACTTTACCCTGTTGACTTCATTGCTTCATCTGTAAAAATGAGCTGGAGGAGAAAATGGCAAACCAATGCAGTATCTTTGCCAAGAAAACCCTAAATGGGGGTCACAAAAGTTGGACAAACTGAACAACAATTCTGAGGGAGATTTGAAGTTTTAGCTAATATATCTGTCAATATAGTTGATGAGAGGTAGCAATTTAGTTCTTTTCCTTCATTACCAAAGAAGGTCAAAATGACATCATTATGTTAGAGGCAAGTGACAGTGTGTCTGACTGTGGCTGATCAGATTAATATGAGTTCGGAATGCTTGTGATAAAGAAGGTTGCCCCTCTGACACATATTAGTTATGTGACCCTAGGCAAGTCATATAATGTCTCAGGTTAGCCTTCCTAAGAGAAAAGCCACATTAAAGACCTTAAAGACCAAGAAAGCAATATTGAAAGTTATATAGGGGCGGCTAGGTGGCGTAGTGGATAAAGCACCGGCCCTGGAGTCAGGAGTACCTGGGTTCAAATCCGGTCTCAGACATTTAATAATTACCTAGCTGTGTGGCCTTGGGCAAGCCACTTAACCCCATTTGCCTTGTAAAAACAAAAAGTTATATATAGCAATAAAAAAAATCTGAATATCCCATCAACTTCTTGCCCCTCTCCCCTGCTCCCAGTAAGTATCTCCAGACATTTTACCTTTGCAGACAGTCCAAGTACCCTGAGAAAAGAACCTGAAGAGGAACAAACTTGATCATTATGTCATTATGAAGTTTAAAAAAATGTTTTGATATTATATAAAATTCAAACTAACCCAACAAACTAATTCTATTTCCCCAAGCAATACTAAAACTGGGGTGACTAGATATCTCAGTGGATAGATTACTGAGCCTGGAGTCAGGAAGACCCAAGTTTAGATCTGACTTTAGACACTTACTAACTTTGTGACCTTGGACAAGTCACTTAACTTCTGTTTGCCTCAATCCACTGGACAAGGAAAAGGCAAACTACTTATCTTTGTTAAGAAAACCTTATGGTCAGTAGATTCCACAAAGTCATGAAGAGTTGGACATGACTGAACAAGAATAACAAATATTAAGACCAAACTTATAGATAGGTTGCTGCTTTGCATTAATGGAAGAAATTTCCTCATAGGGAGTTCCCTACTCTGATGAAATCACATGTTCAGAAATAATTTTAAAAATACGGGCAATCCTGGTATGAGATCTATCTCGACGTAATTCCCATAAAATGATGGTAGTGGTCAAATGTAGGAGGAGGTAAAGTGGGGTATCAGGAAACAGAAAGACTTTTCCTAGTATCGTCCTCAATAATCAGTCAGTCCTTATGAAGTACCTATTTTATAGTAGGCAATGAATGTACTGAGTGCCAGGAATTCAAAAAGAAGTAATTCCTACCCTCAGGGAACTTAGAATCTAACCAGAGGTGAAATAGGGAACAGCATGGAAACATATATTCAGAGCGAACTATATAGAGAGGATAAATAAGGAAACAACTAACAGAGGAAAGGCAGTAGAACTAAAAGGAATTGGGGAAGCTTCAGTAAAAGAAGGAATTTTAGTTGGGATTTAAAGGAAGTAGGTTAGGTCAATAGTCAGAGCCAAGAAGGGGGAGTATTACAAACATAGAGAAAATTCCCGGAGCTGAGAGATGGAGGTTCTTGTTCATGAAAAGCCAGGATCCAGTGACCCTAAATCAAATAGTATCTGTCAGAGTATAAAAATATTGGAAAAGTTATGAAAGGTTTTGACTAATGAATAGAACATTTTGGTATTGATCTTAGATGCATATTGTCAGAAGTTGAGATTCATTTTCTAAACATATAAAAAATAACTCCACTCACCCTCAATCTGTTGTTCCCCTATAGCCCATGTCATTGATAGGGAGCTATCTAACAAGCATTTATTGGACATCTTTTCTGTTGACAATATGTACTAGGCCAGTAGGGGAACAAAAGAAATGGAAAAAAGTCCCTTCACTGGAGGGATGGGGTTTCTCATGTGCAACAATCAACAGAGACAATCTGAGCTAGGGTATAATCAAGTGTCTGATAACAGACATAAGTGGTACAGGAGTGCAAGGAAAGCAGAGGTTATTCCAGACTCATGCTGGGCCTAGATGAATGAGTAAGGTTTGGTTAGTCTGAAGAAGATGAGAGGTTTTGAGGAACAAACAGCAAAACTTGAGTCATCTGGGAATGACTATCACAGTCTTCTAGTATTGGGGGAACCACAGGGAACTCCCTTTCTGTCCACAGCTGGACTGTCTTAGGAGATAAATCCAGGGAGGTGTGTAAAACTTAAAAAAAAGTTTTCCAGCCAAGTTCACCCAGACAGAGTGCCAGTCCGAGCTTGGACTTGTCTTCCTGTTTCTGAGGAAGAGTCAGAGGTGGGAATGTGAACTTAGGTCATACTGATGCTTAACTTAGCATATATCTTGATGCATATATCTCTGGAGCCCATACAAGTCACCTGCTGCTCATGAAGGAGAAGCTGGATAAATATCAAATTGCTTCTCAGTCATGAAATTTTATTTAGGTTTTTGCAAGGCAAATGGGGTTAAGTGGCTTGCCCAAGGCCACACAGCTAGGTAATTATTAAGTGTCTGAGGCTGGATTTGAACTCAGGTACTCCTGACTCCAGGGCCGGTGCTCTATTCACTGCACCACCTAGCCGACCCTTCATAGTGCCTGGCCCAAGATGCTTGTTGATGACTAAGTGAGAAAGAAATCCCTGAGATTGAGTTTAGTCTGTTTCTCAGAAGACTCAATTCATTCCTATATTTATGTATATTTTCCCTTTTATATAGTGATGCTAATGTATAGAGTTGTTTATATTCTATTTCCCTTGTTTCACATTATTTAATATTTTTCACATTTCTGTGTATTCATATTTAGCATTTTGTGGCTATAATGGAATTCCATGACCTTTATACCTCTGGATTGTTTTCAGTTTGGGTTTTTTTTTTTATTTTTTATTTTCAAAGCAGCTTAAACCCTTTGGGGCCTCCTATTTCTTATCTCTAAAATGAAGACATAGGACCAAATGACCTCTAAAGTACTTTCAGTACTGCCAAATAATGCTACTACAAATGTAGTTAGCATTTATATGGAAATTAAAAGTTTATAAAGGACTTTATAATTATTTACTCATTTGATCCTCAAAAGAACTTTTTAAGGTAGGCACTATTATTAACCCTATATTACAGATAAGGAAACTGAGGCAAACAGTGGTTAATTGACTTGCCTAGGGTCATGTAGCTAGCTAGTGTCTGAGGTAGGATTTAAACTCAGCACTCTATCTGATGGACCACCTAACTATCCTTTATATCTTGATGCATATAGTACTTTTAGTATTTTTAAAATCATTTAACAATGTTTATATATTTCCCCCAAAGGGGATGATTGCTAATGGGTTATGATTATTTTTAACCCCTTTAGTCTACTGCCAGATTGTTCTACTTATTGCAATTTTAATAGCAATACTAGCAATTTTCCTAGCAATGGCAACTACCTATTTTTCTGCATCAACAAGTATTGGATTTTGCTACCTTTAATTATTGTCTACCAATTTGAAGGGTATAAGGTGGTATCCCAGAGATGTTTAAATTAAAATTAAAATTAAATTAAATTAAAAATTATTAGGAAAGTTAATCATTTTTCAGATGACTTTTTGGTAACTTCTATTTATCGTTTCATAAATCATTCCTAGAAAGTGAATATATGTAATCACTGAAGATTAACCACTGCCTTGAATATTGTATCAGGTAATTATAAATATGGATACATATTTATGTGTTCTATATTTGCTACAAAAAATTTTTTCCCAATGTTATGTTTTTAAATTTTCATTAAAGGTGATTGGGCAGTGTGATGAAGAAAAGGGGGCTGAGATTTACTATTGTTCTTTATGGCAAAGAAGAGTAGAGGACATAAGAATATGACTGGGATTAAAAACACTGAACAAGTATGAATAAAAAGTATTAAAAGGAGTATAACTATAGGAGTGAAGCAAGGATGCCTATTTTCCTCACTGCTATTTCATGTAGTTCTGAAAATGCTAGAAATATCAAGAAAAAGTAATTCAAGGTATAAAAATGGGTTAAGCAGCATTAAAAGCTATCCCTGTTTGCTGAAGACATATTGATTTATTTAGAAAACCCTAGGGAATCAGTGAAGATACTAATTGAAACAATGAACACTTTCGTCAAAGTATCAAGCTACAAATAAAATACAAAAATCAACAAAATCAACAAATCAACAAAAAATTGACATTTCTGTATAACTAACAAAATTGAAGAATAAATAATCAAAATGGAAGTCACATTCCAAATAACTACAAAATCCATAAATTATTTAGGGATCAAAAAAAGTGGAGCATGAAACATTTAAAATTACGTAATTCTTAGAGTATCTGTAAACATTCATTTACCTGTCAGCACTCTTTTGTAGGTTCTTTTTCCAACAACTGAGTTGACCCTGCTGATCCAATTGACCCACATCTATGTTGACAGCACAAGGTATACTTTGTGTAGGTCAGTGCACAATGTTGTTGGCTCTCTATATATGATAGAAGTGAGATCCTCATTCCTTTTGGATTCTTACAAAGTTTAAGGAAAAACTCAAATTTCTTCTTGCAGAAGATGGGACTTTTGCTGAAAATCGATGGAAGCCAGTGAAAGTGGAAGGCAATGAGGAGGAAGAGTATTCTAAGTATAGAATACAGCTAGTGAAAACATTTAGAGTTCAAAGATAGAATCTTCAATGCAAGAAACTGCAAGGAGTCATTGGTTTGCAGAGTATGTGCAAGGGAGTAAAATGTAAGAAGACTGGCAAGATAGGAAGGGACCAGGTCATGAAGGGCTTTGAAAGTCAAACAGAACGTTTTATATCTAACCCTGAAGGGAATATGGAACTATTGAAGGTTATTGAGGGGGTATGGTATAGAGGTAAAAAAATCAGACCTATATTTTAGGAAGATCAATTTGATGACTGAATGGAGAATGGTCTAGCTTGAGGGGACTTTTAGGCAGGGAAAACAACGTGCAGGCTGTTTGAGATGTTGAGGACCTGGACCAGAGAGGTATCACTATCAGAGGAGAGGTGGGAGCATGTATGAGAGATACAAAGTAGAAAATAACTGATTGGATTTGGGAGGTGAGAGAGGAGAGTTGAGAGTGACACCTAGATTACGAGCCTGAGTAACAGGGAAGATGATGCTATCATTCATAATAACAGGGAAATAAGAGGAGGGAGAATTTGGAGGAAAAGATAAGGAGCTCTTGTTGGACATTTTGAGTTTAAGATATCTTTAGGACATCCAGTTTGAGAGGTCTAAAAGGCATTTGGAGATGTGATACTGAAAGTAGAGAGAAAGATCAAAATGTAATCTGTGAGTTATGGGCATAGAGATAGTAATTGAAAACATAGGAGCTGATGAGTTTTCCAAGTGTGGAGGAAGAAGAGAAGGGGGCCCAGGGCAGAGCCTTGAAAGAGCCCCAGTCCTATCAGGAATACATGAAGGCAAAAATCCAGCAAAAGAGACAAAGAAGGACCAGTTAGACAAGGAGGAAGAGAACCAGGAGAAAGTCGAGAACAAGAAGGATGAGGATTGAAAAAAAGGCTATTAGATTTGGCAATTAAGTAGGATCATTAGTGACTTGGTGAAGAAGGGAGAAAAGGGATCTCATTGTGAGTAGCTTCAATTTTTCTTTCAGGGAAATATGAGGCAAGGTTCTTAGCTGACAGGGTAAGAAGAAAGGGAGTTGTGGAAGACTTGAGGTGCAATATAAACGTTGAAAGAGCTACTTGGGAGCTCACAGCAGCAAAAGAATCCTTTTATTCCTTCCTAATTGGCTCATTATTCCACCGAAAACATTAACTCTTCCAGCAAGAGGGTTTCTTCATTGGAGTCTTTTGTATGCACTTTGATAAGGCAACCAAAAGGCTCTTATGCACTAAACTGACAAATAAATTTAACATTCTGTGACAGGGAGAACCAGGTCCTTCCATTCAATATCCTCACAAACTACCATATACAGGCTCACCAAACACCCGTGTAGGTCCCCTCTACAATTCCCAGTACTGGGCTCCTGTTTCCTGTGACACCAATGTCAGTATTCTTCCAGTGAGGCTTTGTGATTGTGAGTCATAGAGTACCACCCTACTTAAAAGAATTAAAGTTTCAGGTCACTCAAGGATCAAAGCAGGGAAAAAAAGCCTTCAGTTCAGAAAAAGTATGATGCAACATTTTATTTTTAAAAATTATGTAGAAATGATACAAACAATATTATCATAGAAATGTATT
Organism: Macrotis lagotis; assembly: GCF_037893015.1. Classification (NCBI taxonomy): domain Eukaryota; kingdom Metazoa; phylum Chordata; class Mammalia; order Peramelemorphia; family Peramelidae; genus Macrotis; species Macrotis lagotis. The sequence goes on along the minus strand of NC_133658.1, from coordinate 823,368,745 downwards.
ATCAGAGAAGAAAATTAAGCAGTCATGTAGTAAGAAGAAGAGATAAGTGACAGATAGCCTATATCTTTCCATCACCTCTCAAGCAATGTCAAAATATATAAAGACAGCCATTATGTTGATGGATTCCCTAAAGTAAATTTATGGCAGGACACAAAGAAATATCATTCAGGGTGAGAAGGCACAAATGATCAGTGATCTACACTGGGAAAAGGGGGTGCAAATTATAGAGATCCATGAAAGTATAAAATGATTCAAGTAAGAAGAATGCCTTTGGATTGGAAGAAATCAAAAATGACTAATTGGGAGCTGATCTTTAAGATAAGTACAGAGATAATAAGAGAGCATCTTTCTTCTTTCTGTGAGTTCAAATCACTAGGCCCAGAGGAACGCTATCCTAGGGTAAGGGAAAAAATGACAGGTGTGACTATGGAGCCACTGCTAGTGATCTTTGAAATATAGAGAATTGGAGATGCACTATAGAACTGTAAAAGGAAATTATTTTCTTATTTAAAAAAAAACAAGTTGAGTGAAAGTCTCAAGCTCATGTCAATGAGCATTATTTTAATTTCTGACAAAATTATAGGCTATATTAATAACTGTATGGTTAATGAACATTTTGAGGATTTTTTTGCCTACAGCGACCCAATTTGTCTTAATGAAGAAAAGGATATGCTTCTTTTGACAGTTAACTAGGCTAGAAGATCAGGGAAATACTATAGATATGGTTTACCACAATGTTAGGAAAACACTTGACAAACTCCTACACTTCTATGGAGATAATAGAGAAATGTGGACAAGGCATAGTTGAAATAGGTGCATTTGGAACTAGTTGAATGATGGGACTAAATGAGTCACCATTGATAATCTTATGTTAAGGGGCAGCTAGGTGGCACAGTGGATAGAGCACTGGCCCTGGAGTCTGGAGTTCCTGAGTTCAAATCCAGCCTCAGACAATAATTACCTAGCTGTGTGGCCCTGGGCAAGGCACTTAACCCCATTTGCCCTGCAAAAAACCTAAAAAACAAATAATAATAATCTTATGTTAATTTAGAAGGAGGTTTCTAGTGGAAATCTATCTTTGGTGCTGGGCTGTTTAACATTTTTAATCAGATTTGGATAAGGATATCAATGAACACATCATATTTTCAGATAACACAGAGTTAGGAGGGACTGCTAGCACTTTGAACTCATAAAAATAGCAACTAAATTGAAGGTTGACTCCTTGGTTCTGCTCAGAAATACAATTAAAGGAGTCAACAGAGTTAGTTTTCTCATGTTCCCAAAGATAAAAGAGAAATTTTATTTCATGATACATTTGGTCATCTTGCTTTGCAGAGCTCAAAAGGAATGCAAGGAAAAAAAGGCTGCTATCAAGACAATTGCAGCTTACATATTAATATCCATTGTGGAATTTAAAGTAGGGAAATTCTATTTATGATTTGGCAAGATTATCCAAACTAACTTAATATTATTTGATTCTCAGGGTTTTTAATGTGAAGATGAATGACGTACAGGGCTATGAAAACTCTTGGAAAACATGGTTTAGGATCTGGAAATGGAGGAGATGAAAAGTTTGGACAATAGCAAGAAATCTCATTACTATATGTCACAAATGCTCTCTTCAAGAAGGAAGACACTGGAAGTTATGATCCAATAACATTTTTTTTAGTATTTTTTGTAAGGCAAATGGGTTAAGTGGCTTGCCCAAGGCCACACAGCTAGGTAATTATTAAATGTCTGAGACTGGATTTGAACCCAGGTACTCCTGACTCCAAGGCCAGTGCTTTATCCACTATGCTACCTACCCGCCCCAATCCAATAACATTTTACAGAAATGATTACCAACAAATTGTAGTACAGGGGGAAAAGAATGCTGAGCTTGGAGTTGGAAAACCTCAATCCAAGTTCTTATTCCAGCAATTAATAAGAAGAATAGCTTGCATTTATCTAGCTCTTTAAAATTTGCAAAGAATTTTACATCTTGATTCTCATATGATCTTCATAACACTCCTGTCAGGTGGATACTGTTCTACCTGTTTTGCAGATGAAAAATGAAAATTGCTACATGAAGTGATTTGCCCAAGTTCACACAGCTATTAAGTGCCTAAGGTAGGATTTTAATAATAGTAATAACAATAACAGTAGCTAGCACTTACATAGTACTTTAAGGCTTGCAAAGTGTTTAATATAAAATTATTTCATTTGAACTCTCAAGTATAGTCTTGGCTGTGAGACCCTAGGTAAATCCCTAATTCAAAGCCCTTCATATAACTTTCCAGATTTTTTTAAACCTTAATTCCCAACATATCCAATGACACTGGCCTTCCAGCAAACAAAGCACTCCATCTCTTGGCTCTGGGCACTCTCTCTCTCTCTCTCTCTCTGGTTGTCTCTAATACTTGAAGCACTCTTCCTCCTTTCACTCTGAATACCAATCTTCCTGACTTCTTTTATGTCCCAAATAAAACCTTATCTTCTATGAGAAAACTTCCCCAACTCCTTATGATTCCAGTGCCTTCCTTCTCTTAATTGTTTACTATTTATCTTGTATATATAACTTATCTGTACATATTAATTTGTAAGTCATATCTTCCATTAAATTGTAAGCTCCTTGAGGACAGGAACAGTCTTTTGCTTCTTTTTATATTTCCAGTACTTAGCACAGTGTCTAACAAATAGAAGAAATTTAGTAAATATTGATTGATTTGAATTGAGTCACTTCATTTCTCTGATTTCAATTCCTTCATTAATAAAATGAAAGAGTTGAATTAAATGACTTTAGGAAGTTATTCTAGTTCTAAATGTATGACACAATATCTTTTTTTCCCAAGGATGACACAATAGCTTAATGGAAATGACAATTTACTGCCAATATACAGTTAGATTGTTAACATGATGGAGCAAATCAGAATCAACCAAGGAGGTATAAAAGTGAAAAGAAGGTCTTCATTATATTTGACTATAATGGCTAGGACCAGACCTAATTAAGCAAGCTGTCAACCCTGGAAAATAGAAAGTGCAAAAAAGAAAAGAAATGTATTCTGTCCAGGAGAATGCTGAAGGCAATGGTTCCTAAGAATTGACTCCTAAGAACAATTGTTAACTTTTCAATGTGAGCATTGCACAGTGGAAATCAGAAAGTTCTTACAAATTGAAGTTTAATTTATTATTTTGTTGATTGTCTTGACTTAAGAAAATGTTGGAGAAAATGTGCAGATTAATCTAAAAAGTCTGTTGTGCATACTTCCCCTCTGCTAGTGAGTCAGTTGCTAAACATTTATTAAAACACCCTGACTCTGTCACATGTACCCCAAAGACCAGAGGATTTGAGGCTTACAGGAAATTGATGTGATCCTAGGGGTAGGGCTGACGCCCAATTGAGCACCACATTGCTTGGACTTTCCCTGGTTCTTTCTCTACCCTGAAGTAATTGTGAGAAAATTAATAAAAAAAATTTCGAGTGACTCTTGTCTTCATGGATTTTTCCCTAAATATGGATAATACTATCTCCCCAGAAAATATATTCAATGTTCAATGCTGATATCAGGTATGAGGTAGTCTTTATTTCAAATCACAAGAAAAATATAAGATATAAAAGACATAATACACTCAATTAGTCCATCACATTCATTATACTGTGATACTATTGAAAAGCTATTTCATATTCAGATCTAAATTGTCCAAGAAACTCATAAGCTCAGTCAGTCAATAAAGATTTATTAAACACTTCTATTTGCTAGCCACTGTGCTAAATACTAAGTATACAAAAAAAAAGGACAATAAGTGAGTAACTCACAATTAAATAGAAAAGACAAAATGCAGATAACCATGGACAGTTATAATCAGGACAAATACAAAATAGTCAACCAAAGGAAAGCACTAGATTTAAGAGGAATTAGAAATGACTTCCTACAGAAGGTAGGATTTTAGGTAGAAACTTAAAAGAAAGCAGGATAGCCAGAAGGTGAAGATGAAGAGGGAACATGCAAAAGGGATAATCCATGAAAATGACCAGAATCAGGAGGAGATCCTGTTTGAGGTCCTGGACAGCCAAGGCATGGCAGGATAGGATGGTTCTGGTAGTAATTATCTTCTTTTCCAAGAAATATTCTCCTGCTGGTTGGCTGAGGTCCAGATTTCAAATCAGAAACTCTAGACCTCATGAGATAAACCTAGAGAGGGAAGGAAATGTGAAAACTGGAGAAGGCAGACAGGGATGGGTTGGGAGGTTCATTCAGACACGCCAAAACAAGCATATGCCACTCTCAGTCATATGCTTGTGTGGCAAGCTGCTATTGCTGTGGGAGGGGGAAAGGGAGAATGAAACCTCCTCTCCCTTTGCTGGCAGTCTGAGGGAGGAGGGAGGAAGGGTCCCAAAAGAAAGACAGAATTATTTTTACAGTTCTTCCAGTCTGAAAAGGTTCTATCCTCCTGACTCTCAATCATCAATCATCTTCAATGAAGCAATGAAGACCATTCAAGACCAACCCTCTCTCATCCCCCAAAGGTATATTTTTCTCAGCAAAGAGACAGAGTGCATGAGCTCCATGGGAGGTTCTTCAATCTAGCAAATGAGGAGTTCCCCTGATTCCCATCCCACCCACCCTCAGCTACACACTATTTCTCATTCTTAAGGTGAGAGCTGCTTAAGTCAGATCATTCCAACAATGTTTTTAACTGAAATTGAAAACAGAACAATAAATTAAGAAGAAACAGAACAGATCTGTGAGTGTTTCCATCCATATACTTGACTCTCAAGAAGTTCAAGCTTGGCCACCACCATATTAGTAACCACATACTCTGTGAGAAAGAGAAGATCAAGTCAAGATGAGCAATTGGACTCATCCAACATAAAGGCAACCAGAATTAGATTTTCAAGAAATTTCAAGGAGTCACAACAGAATAGAAGAAATGATTACCTCCCCCATCCCTGCCCAAAGTAATCAAAAAGGCATAAGCATCTAACCCATATGCCTTTCTTTCTCTATATGCATGGATTCTTAACCTTTTTGAGCATCATTCACTCCTTTGGTGGGCTGGTGAAGTCAATGAATCCCTTCTCTGAATAATATTCTTAAACACAAAAAAAACCCCAAAGTATATATGATTGTAAAGGAAAGCAATTATTTTGAAATATAACTATCAAAATTTTTGAAAAAAAAAAGTTCACAAACCCCAGGGTAAGAGTTTCTAGTATAAAACCTTTACAAGACTTGTCTTTTCATTCTTAGGGAACAAGCAGGTCTTCTTCGATAATTTCCTGCAGCAGATCACATTTTACAATCATACAACTGACAGAGATATAGAATATATCAGATCTTCTTGTTCCTAATGCTTTTTATTTCAAAAAAAATCTTTCAAAATATAACCATAAATGCTCTCCTCAAGCTAACTGTCTCATGCATATGTTGAAGCCATACAAAATTTTAGTTCAGGTTATAATGAACAACTTTCTTCAACCATCTGCTGAAACTAGTATTGTGTACTAGTCACTGTGCTAAACCCTGACCTAGCAACCAGATATCAACACCATAGCATAGTTCATCTAAAGGGGTTCAATTCCCATTTTTACAGGGCCTGTCACTCATACTTTTGTCACCTTATAGATTCAGAACTGTAATATCCTCATTGCATAGATGAAGAAAGAGAAATTTCAACAGAGATGTTCAGTGACTAAGATTATACAGATAATTTGAACCCAGGTTCTCTGTCTCCAAATCTAACACTCATAAGAACAGTTCTCTCTTAATGAAGAGAGTCCAACCAAGTGAAAAAAACATACATATTGCTCAGCTTAAGTGTAATGGGAAAGCCTATTACAATGTATACATTATAAATCAGATCTGGAAGAGACTTCAGAGGCCATTTATTCCAATCCTCTCATTATAACTGAGACCCAGGGAGGTCAAGTGATTTGTCTTATGTCACACAGACAGGAGAAAGAGTTTCAACCCAAATCTTCTCACAGGAGCTGGAAAAGGAGGTGAGCTTAAAATTGAATAGGAGGAAGAAATGACCTTTGAATATTTCCCACTTAGACCATCAAAAACTTATCTTTTAACTACTAACATTCTCATTATAAAATAAGGGGCACCAAGATCTGAGAAAAATTAGATTTGCAGGTACAATAAAATACAATGAAAAGACAAAGAATAGGTTTAAGAAAGCTGCAGTTTATTATCAATAATGTACATATGAAAAGTAGCATAAAAATATCAATAAGCATAGGAATGAACAATGAAGAAAATGAGTCAATTATGTAGTAAAAGTGAGGGATAGCAACTGGACAGCTGCCTTGGTATGACTCAAATATTAATAAAGGGAGGGGGGTAAAAAACAAATAATTTTATTATATTTAAAATAAATAGGATAGATATTGGAGAAATTGTGGGAAAATTAGGGCACTAATACATTGTTGGTAGAATTGTGAACTAATCCAATCATTCTAGAGAGTAATTTGAAATTATTCTCAAAGGACAACCAAAATGTGCCTATCCTTTGATATAGCAATACCACTACTAGGACTATATTCCAAAGAGATTGTTTAAAAAAGAAAAAAGTCATACATGTACAAAATTATTTGTAACAGCTCTTTTTGTGATGGCAAAGAAATGAAAATTGAGGGGATGCTCATCATTTGTGGAATGACTGAACAAGTTGTGGTATATGATTGTCATGGAATACTATTGTACTTTAAGAAATATCAAGCAAGCAGATTTCAGAAAATCTTCAAAAGACTTACATGAACTAAAAATGAATAAAGTAAGAAGAACCAGGAGAACATTATACACAGTGTTAGAAACATTGTACAGTGATCAACTATGATTGACTTAGCTCTTCTCAGCAATATTGTGATGTAAGACAATTCCAAGGCTTATAATGGAATGCTATCCGTATCCAGAGAAAGAACTGATAGAGTCTGAATGCAAATCAAAGCATACTATTTTCACTTTTTTGCAGTCATGTATTTTTTTGTTAGAGACTGTTGTATGTGGGAGCACTGTAAACTATCATCACCTGGTGTCCTTGAGTACAAGAGTCTTATTTTACTAAGTACCATGGGAGTAGGAGTGGATTAGAGACCGGGAAGGTATTTAAGCGCTGGTATTTGGTTCAATAAATGGAGACCTTGGAGTACTTGGGGATCTTGGAGAACTTGTTATCCTTGTCTTCTTTGTCTCCTGCCCCTTCAATTCTCTCCTGGGGAAGATTGAGGGAGTCCAGAAAGGGATTCAACATATGATGTCTGATCAGGGACTCAACATTATGGTGCCTGAACAGGCACAGGGAGGCAGAGTTATCTGAGTGAAGTCTGGGATAAGGACCAGCAGATACAAGCAGGGAAGATAAGGACTGACAAGTTCTCCAAGATCCCCAAGTACTCCAAGTCTCTGCTTATTGAATCAAATACCAGCGCTTAAATAACTTCCCAGTCTCTAATCCACTCCCACCCATGATACTTTAGTAAAATAAGACTCTGGTGCTCAAGGACACCAGGTGATGATAGTTTACAGTGCTCCCACATACAGCAATCCCTAACATTTTTTATTCCATAAATTAAAAGTTAAATGAATAAAGAAAGAAAGAAAATAAGGGAATGCTTCCAACATGTTGTACTGGGGAGGAATTTATGGAAAAATACAGGCAAAAATAATTCTACATGAAAAGTTTGCATTTGTGGAGGGAGATTTCACTCTAATAAAACCATAGTTTGTCAAAGTATGAGAATATTTTGATTGTATTTTTAAAAAGAAAATTGTGTTTTGATGTAAATAAATGCATCAATCTTATTTCCAGCAACTTCTTCCATTTGTTTAATCGGTAAAACAGTTATATCATTCTGCTATCAACGCTTTCAGTCCAGTGTTAAGCAGATAGTTTTTGGACAACAGCCAAACAGAATAATGATGTTCCCAGACTTCTCTTGCATTATCTAAAGTAGTTACTTCCAAAATGGGAGCCCTGTAATCCCAGGGGGTCATATTATGACTCCAAGGGGACTATAGCATGTTTCCATGGAGGAACCAATGAGGGGAATGGGAAGATGGCATCTATCCCATCATTCCCTTGACAATCAGTTATGAGTGCTTGGCACACAGTATGTACTTAATAAAATACCTAAATTAAATTAAAATTAATTAAACTTTAAAATTGCTTATTTAAATTAAATTAAAATTAATTATATTTTAAAATTGCTTATTAATATATTGATGTTTCAGTACATGGTTGAAGGAAGTTATTCTTATGACCCAAACATTTAAAATTTCTTATGACTTTACTATAGGCATGGGGGCTTTTTTCCTACATAACCCTAACTCCCCTCTCATTAGTCAACATTGTCCCTTCCTTATCCTCCAACAATTCCTCTCACTTCTTCACCCTTCTGCCACTGGCTTCTCATGACTCTTCAAGCTCCCAAGCCTCCCCCCTTCTACTCCAAATTGGTTCTTTCACGACATGATTGAAAGCATAAACAAAGAAGGGACAGAAACAAGAGCAGGACCTTGTGTTCATGTCTTCATGAAGACCTGAATGGGCAGAGGAGGGCTTTCTTTTGTTCTCTCTCTCTCTCTCTCTCTCTCTCTCTCTCTCTCTCTCCCTTTCTGCTTTCTTTTGGGGGGGATCCTATGCCTAGCCCCGATCTATCCTTACCACATTACCACATCACTTCAGTCATTTTCCCTACACTTATTTCTCTTACAACCTAGAATAGGCTACCAAGTCAACTGGAAATAAATAAAGTCCTGCCTGGGTACCATGTAAGGTGAGTTCAGTGTTACTTTAATAACAGTATATGCTTACCTCTATAACCTTATATCTTGCATACTTTATAATCAGTGGCTAATTATACAGTGAGATAACTGTAATTACTCCTATTTTGATAGCAGAAATTGAGACAGAGAACCACAATAATCTTCTTAAAGTCAGTGAATAACATCAAGAAAATCAGGAAATCCAAGAATTTCTGACTCACCTATTCCCTCAGTTCCTATAAGGGAATTCAGCCAAGGGTTAACTAACCACTTAAGTAAGCCCTGTGTTCAACCAGACCCCCTCTCCTTCTGTATCACCTAACCATCATCCACACCTCCTCTCTCTTCCATGGGGAAACCATCTCCATGACCAATAGGAAGCTAAACTCAATTTTGTATTTGTTGTCCAGAATTGAAGTTCCCATCACCATCCTGATGTTTAAGAATAGTCATTACTGTCTATAAGTAAATAGTGATTCTTTTCAGGATGTTGTTTATTTCTAATCCTTCTTTCTCTTTCTCTTTCTCTTTCTCTTTCAGCTTTTCTTTATTTTTCTGTCTGTGAGCAGACTACACAGACTGTGGAGGGGGGACTTTCCATTCTGGCCACTGATAAAGTGTTTAGGCAGAGCCTTCTCTGGAGCAGAGCATGCACATTGCCTTCCTGATAACAGGGAGAAGGCACACATATGGTGACCTTTCAAATTTCTAAGTGAAGCATGGAGAGGCTGATTTTATTCTTCTGCCATGCTGGCATTTTACAACTTACATCTGTCAATACTGACTTTAACATTTTAGAAATATAGGCCTGAAGTAAAAACTGGAAATAAGGTGGTGGCCCATAAATTAGGGAATGGTTGAATAAGTCATGATATATGTTTGTACTGGAATGTTATTGCCCCATGAGAAGGGATAAATATTAGAAATTCAGAGAAACATAGGAGGATTAGAAAGAATTGATATGGGATGAAGAAAGTATAACCAAAAGAGCAATATAAACAATGACTATGCTAGCATACACACATAAGACACACACACACACACACACACACACACACACACATATATATATATATATATATATATATATATATATATATATATATATATATATATATATATATATATATAATGTGGTTGAATTCAGATTGATTTCAAGGGCCAAACTTGGTCCTGAAGAACTAATGAGCTAATGATGTTCTTAACTTCTCTCTGAAGATAAGTAGAGGAGTATAGTACAGAAGGCAGGTTTTATTTTTTTAATTTATTGGTTATGAAAGATGACTGAATGGAAAGAAGGATTATTGGGGTATGATTTTGGTTTTAATAATAAAAGTTTCAGTTCTGGAACCTCTGTTTGCCTCAGTTTCCTCATATGTAAATACTATTTGGAAACTTGTGCTTAGCTCCCTATTGCCCCTAGAGATACCCTCATAATAGAAAAGACTAGAAGTAATAATATCCCTGGCCATAAGGGAGACAAGGGTTGAATGAAGGGCTTTTTGAGCAGCTATTTAAAAATTGGCATCCAGGGTCATCTCCAGGCATCCTGATTCATATCTGGCCACTGGATCCAGATGACTCTGGAGGAGAAAGTGAGGCTGGTGACTTAGCATAGCCACACATCACTCAAATCCAATTGATGTTTTTGTCATGGAATCAACTTCCTGATGTCATGGTCTTCTTTGAGAATGAAGGACAAACATCATCATCATCAGTTAACAATTGAGTTTTTAAACCACATAGACTTGCATTCTGACTAATAAAAATATTTCAAAATGTCATGTCAAAAAAAACTCCATCAGTTCCCTATTAGCTCCAGGAACAATACAAAACTCTGGCATTCAAAGTCCTTCATAACCTGGTCCTCTCCTATTTTTCTTGTCTTGGTACATTATTTCATGACAATAGTCTTTGATCCAGTAACACTGGCTTCCTACTGTTCTGTGAACAAGACACTGGTCTTTTGGCTCCAGGCACTCTTTCTGATTGTCATCCATACCTAGGTGGGGAGGGGGGTGCTCCCTTCTCAACTCCCCTATTTCCTTCCTTGGCTTTCTTTAATTCCCAATTAAAATTCATCTTTTACAGGAAACCTTTCCCATCTCCCTTTTAATTCTGTCTTTCATCTGTTGATTATTTCTAATTCATCCTGTATCCAGTTTTGTCTTGTAAATATTTGTTTTCGTGTTGTCTCCTCCATTAGAGTTTAAGCTCCTTGAGAACAGAAACTATTAAATATTTTGATTGTATATAAGTAGACTTGAGAATTCCTGAATGGACTTCCACATTTTCCTTTTTTTTAAATACAAGACTGAAACTTTTAAGCCTCTAACCAATAATATAAAAATCTTTCTCATTTCCAAACATCTGAGAATTTATTGGTGTGGGTAGATTCCATTCTCTACAAGTTTTAGTAGATAAGTTCATGAGGCTTACTCTTCCTTTCCTCAAACTTCACACACACACACACACACACACACACACACACACACACACACAAACACAGACAGACAAATTCATTACCTCTCCAAACTTTGCTGCATTGGTCCTCTCTGATGATGGTCCATAGTCAGTTTCAGACTCAAAAACTTTATAATGTGGTGATACTGGTCAGAGATTGAGTTTTGATGACATAGCTTTGGAGAGCCCAGTGTTTCCTCCAAGCCAGTATGAAACCAGTATGGAATTGACTAATGTTGTTCTTTTACCCTTTTCCCAATGCATCTGGAAACATATAACAAACAAATAGTATAAAGTCTTCCTCATTTCCAAAGATCTCAGATTTCACTGGTGTGGGTAGATTCCATCCCCTCCAAGTTTTAGTAGAGGGGTTCATGAGTTGCTGTCTCATTCATCCTCTCCTCAAATGCCACACACACACACACACACACACACACACACACACACACACTCATTACTTCTCCAAACTTTCTTATGTTTTGTTTTCATTGACTTCTTAAAAAAGAAACACATTCTAGAAACAACAATGATGTGATGTAATAGAAGAAATATTGGCTAGAAACCTATAGGAAGATTTAGTCATATCTACCACTGATTAACTATGTGACCTTGAACAATTCACTTAATCACTCTGCCTAGATTTTCTTATCTGCAAAATAATGGCTCTAAATAGACATTCTCTGTAGTATCTGCAGGCTCAACATTCTAGTATTCACTGATATCATAGACAAAATTGTTGCAAATCCTTAGAGTAATTTGTAGCTGATTGCCACTCATTATTGGGACACCAGTCTTATGATTAATATCATATTAGAAATAATAGAGATTGGGGCTAGGTGTCATAGTGGATAAAGCACCAGCCCTGGAGTCAGGAGTACCTGGGTTCTAATCCCATCTCAGACACTTAATAATTACCTAGCTGTGTGGCCTTGGGCAAGCCACTTAACCCCGTTTGCCTTACAAAAAAACCTAAAAAAAAAGAAATAATAGAGATTACATATTATATATTATCAAAGAGAATAGATACAGAGCTCATCTACTCCCTATTCTTTATTTTATATACATCTATATATAGATGTATATATGTATATATGCTTGTATGTATGTATGTATGTATGTATGTACTAAGGCCCCAAAATTGTAAATGACTTGTCCAAGGTCACAAAATTATTTAATAGAAGATCTAGAATAAGAACTACCCACCCATCCCCATCACATTCTCCCAACTCTCAATACAGGGCAATTTTCATTCTATCACATTGTGACTGTAAACTTTTTAACAACTCAGAGTTAGAAGGACAAGTGATCAGAGAACTTATACTTGGCGAACTGAGACCTGAATAAGGGTTAGATAGATTGTGAATTTCATAATGAATAAACTGAAACAATTCTTAAAAGAATTCAATGAGGGTATCAGTCTAAGATAATGAACTTGGGAAAGAGTGTAATGCAGCTAGAAAATTGGGGACTTTGTACTAAATTTAAGATATGTGTGGGGAGTTATTTGCCTCCTACACAAAAGTTCTGATCTGAAAGTAAAAAAAAAAAACCTCTTTCTTGCTACTGAGTTGGGAGAATTGATTCAAAATTGGGATATCTAAAATTAAAATCTATCTGTATTCACTGAACAGATCAAAGTATTGAGAGCAGGAAGTGACTAATTAGAACAGAGATCTTTACCCAAGCAGTGGGTAAAGTGAAGACATTTCATTACAATATAGGAACTTGTAATGAGAATTCTGGCATATCTCTAGATAATTAAACACTTCTTTAGGGGAAGGCAGGCAGACCTATAACAGTGACATAACAGCCCAGGCAGAAGTCTGATGTCTTTGCTCCTTTGCTCTTTGTTAACTTGTGAGAATTACTTAGCTCTTTACACCTAAGGGGTGGGAGTGGGGGAAGAAGGGGGGGGGGAGAGAGACAGAGACAGAGACAGAGACAGAGACAGAGACAGAGACAGAGAGAGACAGAGACAGACACAGACACAGACACAGACACAGACAGACAGACAGACAGACAGAGGCAGAGACAGAGAGAGACAGACAGAGAGAGAGAGAGAGAGATAGAGAGAGAGAGCACACAATAAGACAAAGACTTGTTTTCTATTGATTTTAATACTTTCTCTAAGTAGATCAAGACCCTGGGAAGAATTAACCCTGAATGAATGTACTAATTTTTGAATGAGCATATTTTTGAGGACCCAATGTATTTTGAGGGTCTACTGAAGGCAAAACACTATTCTAAGTCATGGGGATAACAAGAAAGAATAGTTGGTGAATGGGTAAATTCCGCAAGTTTGAAGTATTCACTAAAAAATAGTTTATAAATTCAATGCATTAAAATAATCTTAGAGAGCTCATAATATTCTGCAAAGATCCTGGATTATTTAATAGTCTCTATTTCAATTAAATTATAGTTTGATCTTGTGAGTGTTTATAATCTCTGGGCCCCAAGATTTATAAGAGCAACTGCATAATAAGATGGACCCATGAGTCCAGGATATATTGAAGTCATTCATAAAGTCATCAGACAGTTGATTTAGAAAAATAAAAACAAAGGATTTTAAACCAACAAGTACTATAAATATTTTCTTCTAAGAATCTGTTTATTAGTTTGCAAGTTGTTGGTTTCAATATTGTTTTCTTGGTGAAGAAACTAAAGTAATTCTATATTTCTGATCCAGGTCAGCTGACAGGTAAAGTTTTTAATGTTTTAAAATGTAACTGAGTGGATTAGGATAGGTTCAAAAGAAATAGTTGTAAATGACTACAGTGATCTACTATCTGACAAATCCAAAGATATTAGCTTTTGGGATAGGAACTCACTATTTGACAAAAATTGTTGGGAAAACTAGGAAAAAGTATGGCAAAAACTAGGCATATACCCACATCTCACACCCTATATCAAAATAAGGTCATAATGGGGACAGGATTTAGACATAAAGTGTGACACTATAGATAAATTAATAGACCAAGAAATACTCTATCTGTCAGATCTATGTAAAGGGGAGAAATTTATGACTAAGCAAGAAATAAAGTACATTATAAATTGCAAAATGGATGATTTTGAGTATATTAAATAAAAAAGTTTTTTCTCTAATAAAATCAATGCTGCCAAAATTAGAAGGAAAACAGAAAGCTGGGAAACAATTTTCACAGCAAGGGATTCTGATAAAAGTCCCATTTCTAAAATATATGGAGAAATGTATCAAATTTATATGGTTATAAGTTGTTCCCCAATTGATAAATAGACAAAGGATATGAACAGTTTTCAAATGAAGAAATTAAAGCAATATATAATCATATGAAAAAATGCTCCAAATCATTATTGATTAGAGAAATGCAAATTAAAACAATTATAAAGTATCACCTCACACCTATCAGATTGCCTATGAGAAAAAGGAAAATGATCAATATTGGAGAGGTTGTGGGAGGATTGGGACATTAATACATTATTGATGGAGTTGTGAATGGATCTGGAGAGCAATATGGAATTATGCCCAAATAGCAATAAACTGTTCATACCCTTTGACCCAGCAATTCCAATTCTAGGTCTATATCCAGAAGAAATCAGAAAAAATGGGAAAAGGCCTACATATTCCAAAATATTCATAGCAGCTCTTTCTGTAATGGTTAAGAATTGGAAATTGAGGGGATGCCCAGCAATTGGGGAATGGCTGAACAAATTATGGTACATGAATCCTATGGAATATTCTTGCTCTATAAGAAACCATAACTGGTCAGACTCTAGAGAAGCATGGAATGACTTACAGGATCTGATGCTGAATGAAGGGAGCAGAACCAAGAGAATATTCTACACAATAACAACAATATTGTGAGTTGATCAGCCTTGATGGATGCAGCTCCTCTCAGCAGTTCAGAGAGCTAGGACCACCCTATTAGACCAGCTATGGACAATGCTATCCCCATCTAGAAGAAGAAAAACAAAACAAAACAAAAACAAAAATCCTTCAAAATATAATAAACACTGTATTCACTTTAAAAAAAAATTCTCTTATATATTTCTTTCCTATCTCATGGTTCTCTCTCTCTTTTCCCTTAATCCTTATTTCTCATGCCAAAAAAATGGCTAATCTGTAAACATGTTTAACACAAATGTGTATGTACAATATTTACCTGACTATTAGCCACTGAGGGGATGGGGTAGGAAGGGAGGGTAGAAGGAAATTTTGTAACTTAAAAATATACATATGCATATGGCTGAATGTTGAAAAACTTTCATAACATTTATCTGGAAAAAACTATCAGTTAAAAAATAATATGTAACTGAGTATGAACTTTTATCTTACAATGACTAAAAAGTTAAAAGTAAGAATTTAGAGCTGGAAGGAATCTTAAAAATCACTAAGTCCAAATCTCCTCATTTTACAGTTGAGAAAACTGAGATAGAGTGACTTGACTAAAGTCACACAACAGGTGGTAAGACAGGAAGGATTTGAATTTATGTTGCTTGATTCAAAATCTAAATTCTCTCTCCACTACCCTTCACTGCCTCCCATTAACTATAAAGAAATCAGATTGCTGTGTGTGTGTGTTTAGGTTTTTTCAAGGCAAGTGGGGTTAAGTGGCTTGCCCAAGGCCACACAGCTAGGTAATTATTAAGTGTCTGAGACCGGATTGAATCCAGGTACTCCTGACTCCAGGACCGGTGCTCTATCCACTGTACCACCTAGCCACCCCTTCAGATTGTTATGTGAATAAATATCTGCACATTTAGATATCTTTTCTGGACTTCCATTTTCTCTAGAAAGTAAATTTTGGATAATCTTCTTTAACTGTGTTCCTTTCCTTTCCTCCCTCCCTCTTTTCTTTTCTCTTTTCCTTCCTTCCTTAATTCCCTCCTTTCTTTCCTTCCTCCCTCCCTCCCTCCCTCCCTCCCTTCCTTGTTCCCTTCCTCCTTCCCTCCATTTCTCCTTTCCTTCCTCCCTTCCTTTCTTTATTCCTTCCCCTCCTTCCTTCCTTTTCCCCCCTTCCTTCTTTCCTCCCTCCCTCCCTCCCTCCCTTCCTTCCTTCCTTCCTTCCTTCCTTCCTTCCTTCCTTCCTTCCTTCCTTCCTTCCTTCCTTCCTTCCTTCTTTCCTTCCTTTCATCTTTCTCCCTTTCAAAAGGGAGAAAAGTTCTCTGTTTGCCCAGGTATTGGACAACTACATATGTACAAAAAAATAAAAAGACTTTTCTGATTCTGCCCATCAAAAGCAATGAAGACAAAAGTATGGAAGGTGATGGGGAAGGCAGTAATCACAAAGTCAGGGATTCTACTTTCAGAAACTCCTCATTGGCCAAACCCGTTGTTTCTGTTACAAGCCACTCTTAATCAGTAGCAATTGACTTCAAATTCCTTTCTGTTCCATATAATAGATAGAAACATATGGCCTTGAACATCAAATACAAATAAAAATGTACTAAAATAAACTATGATTTTTTATAAAGTCTCTTAAATGTAAGTGCCTCTGTGTATTATGGAAAACTGAGTACAATTCACTTTAGCTTAATATGAAATTTGAAGCCATAGTCCATCAGCTAGTCTCCTAGGGGATTATGTGGTCTCCTGGTTGTGGTTTTCTCCTTTGTTGAACAGTGCATCAACTGTCCTTGTACTGCTGAGGTATATAAAATCAATGAAGACTTTCATCCTGGTATCTCCATGAGGATCACTGGCAGTCTGCAGGATTTTCCTAGGGCAGGCTGGGACACGACCTTGGTCTTCTTCAGGCTAGCTGCCAGATCATATCACTTTATTGACTCTAATCTCTGCCATGACTAGTATATTTGTGCTCAGGGAGTAAGTATTGTCATATAATAGTGAACTGTCTTAATTTTTCAGGGGCTTAGGGAAATGAGATAATGACATGGAAGACTTTGAAGAGTTAAAAATGTGATAGCACCAGAAGGGAACATTATGCTTACTTGTTTTGAACAGTACCAAGCATAGCACAATGCACAAATAGGCACTTAAACGATTTTGATGATCAAGGACTCTTAAAGACATTTTCAGCCCATTAAATTTCACTGACTTTAGCATATTCTAGCAGCTTCAAGTTTCTTGTTATGGCCTTAGCATGGGTTTGCAAAGTATACAGGACAATAACAAAACCTGTTCCATCAGCTGACTTTGCTCCTTTAATGGGAAGGGGTTGCTATATGGTGTTTTCCTCTGACCCAGTTAGTCCTAGGCAGAAGAGTGTATATGTAAGTGTAAAATGGAAGAATGCAAAAGATGAAAAATTCAAATTTAAGATTCTTCTACCAATATGGAGCCACATTCTGTGGTCTGTATGTTATAATAAAACTGCAAAAATTTATCCTTTGATGTTTTATGACATTCTTATGCTTAGACTCAGCTAATAACTTCACTGACATTTTGAATTTTTTGTCTTTGTCATGTTTATTTATATCTTCAAGCTAAAAGATGTTAGTTTTCATTTTCTTTTAAGAGTAAGGGCTGAATTTGATTCTGCCACATTATATCTTCCCTCCACATGTGAGGCTTGCATTGCATTTCCTTGGGGGGGGGAGAAAGAAAGAAGAAAGAGGAAGAAAGAGAAAGAAAGAAGAAAAAGAAAGAAAGAAAAAAAGAAAGAAAGAAAGAAAGAAACAAAGGAGGGAGGGAGGGAGGGAAGGAAGGAAAGAAGGAAGGAAGGAAAGGAAAGGAAGAAGGAAGGAAATAAAAAGGGAAAAGAAGAAATGAAGGAAGTAAGGAAGGAAGAAGGGAATAGAGAAAACAAAAATAAGAAAAAGAATGAGAAAAGGAAAAAGAAAGGAGGGAAGGAAAAGAAAAGAGGAAGAAAGAAAAGAAGGAAGGAAGGAGGGAGGGAAGGAAGCAGGGAAGGAAGGAAGGAAGGAGAAGAGAAAAGAGAAAAGAAAAATGAGAAAGAAAAAGAATGATAAAAGGAAAAGGAAGAGAAACTGAAAAGTGAGAAGAGAAGGAAAAGAATAAGAAAAGAAATATTAAGATAGTTTTCCTTTCTGACTCTCCTCAATTGTGTAATTTAAAGATTCATAAATTTAAAACCTTAATGTATGCCTTTGTTCTTGACCTTACCACATAGCCAAGCATCTATTTGATATGAGTATATGAAAAAGTAATTTCTATTTTTGAAGCTTTTTTTAACCCATTGATAATACAAACACCTTCATTTTCTCATTAGTTCACACCTTGAATTATATCTCTGGACTGTTCAATTACTATAAAACATTAAAGAATATTTCAGAGTACATTCATGCATGAAGAAAAATTAGCCTGGAAGTAGGGTGAAGATGTATAGAGAAAAATCAGAAAAGAGAATGAGGTAGAAAGATCAGTTAGGAAGCTACTTAACAGTCCAAGCAGGTGGGAATATGTCAAGCACTGAGAAAGTTGTTGAGACAGAAAGACACAGACAAATAGCCAGACTGAAAAGTCATATATAGAGAAGCAGAGAGAGAAGTCATATGTGATGAATATGGTAGAAATAGAATTTATAAGGATCAGTACAATGATTATGTAGATTAAATATTCATTGAGGACCAAAGGACTGCCAATGCAACTAGATAAGGAACTGTGATTAATAAAAAAGGGTATTACCAAACTTTTGTTGGCCCATTATACTGTCTCTTCTAGGGTATTAACTAAGGGTGGATGTGTGGGGCCAGTAGAAATTTCTAATCCTGGTTTTGACACTTAATATCTATATGAACTTATACAAGTCACTTCCTTTATCAGGGTCTAAGTTTATTGTACTTTTCAAATGGATCTTGAGGAAATATATGCTAGTCTTTTGATAACCTCTAAGATTTCTTTCAGCTCTAAACCCCTATTTCCTGATCATCTTTTGATCCAGACTCTCCAACTCTGTCCCACCCATCTCCCCCTATCTTCTCCTGTCCTAACTGATTATTTCCAGGTCTTTGTTGAAAAATTTCACTGACTCTTTGTAATTCCATTTGGGATTTTCTTGACAAAGATAGTGGAATAATTTGCCATTTGCTTCTCCAGATGAGAAAACTGAGGCAAATAAGGTTAGTGACTTGCCTGGGGTCACATAGCTAGTAAGGGTCTAAGGCCACATTTGAACTCAGGTCCTTCTGATTCCAATGTTATATAAAAAGTGCTGCTATGAATATTTTAATACATATTGTTTTTTTGCCCTCTACGAGGCCCACAACTATCAGTTGTTTTGAAATTAACTCACTGTCTATCATTTTGAAGAAGTAGGGTATATCTACATTGTGTTGAGTTCAAGAGAGACAAGGGAATTGCAGTGAAGGGATCACAGATATAGAAAGTTATGGTACTACCTCCACTGAGATTTTCTATGGTTTTCTAGGTGGTTTAATTAGTTCAGTCAGGTGCCAGAGAATATATGGTGAGTCTGTATGTGCTTCATAGAAAGGGATATCTGATTGTGCATTGATGCAATCTACTCAGGGCTATGAAAGACGTCACCTAGAAGCCCATCACTGGAAGTGATGCTTCTTGGACTCCAAACTAAGCTGCTTTAAAGGCAACAAACATTTGTGAATTATCTGAGTCACCCCTTACTTCCCTAGGTACTCCCCTCCCCTTAGGGTAAATCGCTTCTTCAGAGGGCTTCAAATACTGACTTAAACCCATCCTCTCCAGAAAACCTTCCATGACTAATCCCACTCTAGTTATTCCTTTATTCAGAGCACCAGCCACATGTAGCTGTTAGTTTATGCTGTATCAACTTGCCCTTTTTGAATTGTTGCTTTGTAAAAGTGAATTCCTTTTATGTGTATTTGGTCTCTTGAAGTCCACTGTAAACACCTTGCTAGAAAAGAATATTTGCTCCTGCGCTCATTCATCCCCTTATAGTGCTCTGTACATTAGTCATTCATAAAGGTTACTGATCTGATTTTTCATTTATTCATTTGTTCATTCATTCAATTGTCATTTAATAAATATTTATTGCTAGCCTTTTCTCTGTGGACATCCTTCTTATTTCTTTGTTCTATTTTTTGCTCTTTTTCATTCTATCCCTCTGAATTTCTCTTTGTATGTTAACATAATCCTTCCAGTTCCTAGACTTTCTCTTGTCCTTTAGTTTTATTTAAGAGATGTTTCATTTCCCCCCATTTATTCATTCTAATTACATGTTTGTTAGATTGTGAGCTCCTTGGATGCAAGGACTGTCTTTTACTTCTGTTTGTATCCCTAGTATTTATCACATTGTCTTGTATATAGTAGGTACTTTATATATGTTTTCTCGAGTGATTGATTGATTTGTTTATTGGTTAGTGTTCATACCACTGGAAATTTGAAAGTTCACATGAAGTATGAAGTAATAATTAAAAGTAAAAATATTTTCCATAGCATGCGAGTATTCTTTGTTTCCTTAAATCTGTTTTTGAAATCCCTTTAAAAATATTGCTCTTCTTTATTGTAAGGATCAGAAAGAAATCTCTAACTACAGTCATCATCACATCCAGTGCAGAGGATCAGCAAGCTAATAGATCTGAGAATTGGTCTGAGTTCCATCACTCTCTGTGCAGCTACAGAAGCATGTCACTTATAAATTCTCTGGGTTTCAATTTCCAAGAAAAATGAATGAGGCGATCCCTAAGATCAGTTCCAACTGAACAATTCTGTGATTATCATTTCCTTCAATGGCAACAAACATTTTTCAGTCATCACTAGTCACAGATTTATGCATATGAAGTCCATGGATGAACCTTAAGGTGGGGTCATAGTAGATCAAGGAGCCCTGTTTTTTTTTCAGGTTTTTGCAAGGCAAGTGGGGTTAAGTGGCTTGCCCAAGGCCACACAGCTAGGGAATTATTAAGTCTCTGAAGCTGGATTTAAACTCAGGTACTCCTGACTCCAGGGCTGGTGCTCTACCCACTGTGCCACCTAGCCATTCAAAGAACCCTATTAATGGTGAGTGGAGTCATGGTTCTGAGACAGTTGACCAGTGAGAGAACTTTTTGCTAATAATCAGCTATATGGATAGTTAGGAGTTAACTTCAAGTAGTATCCAAGTGGTCTGAAATGAATGATTTTTTCCCATACAAATGTTTTATTGATGTTCTTAAAAAATAAAGCTCTGACACTTCTCAACAATTGATGTCCCCTACTTCTAGTTGATCTCCCTTCTGGAAGAGAAGATACAATCAAAGCTGAAACACTGACTGTTCTGCCACTTCTGTACCAGGAAGAGGGAGGAACTATGTACAATGGAAAGAAGGTTTAATTTGGAGAAATCTAGATTCAAATTCTGGCTTTGTTACTCATTCCCTTATGTGACCTTGCTCATATCACCTAACCTACCTGGGCCTTAGGTTTCTCATCTGTAAAATGAAAAGGATGAACTAGACATCCTTTATAGTTCCTTCCAACTTAAAATCATTGAT